>NC_140140.1:10116619-10546980 GCF_964035555.1 Netta rufina | reverse complement strand
GTACATGCTCTTTTAGGTGTATTCATGTTTGGCTTGACCCTTTTGCTCTGGTGGTGTGATATGGCAGAACATTCACCCAACTGGTGATCCTACCACCAAAGAACCGGGTGGTTACAGAGCACTCAGCCCAGTGGTTCCTCCACAGCTCTACAAGGAGCAGCTCTATAAGCTGCACTCATTATATTGACACATGGCACACGTTTTTACTGTAAATACATCACAACTCTCAGTGCCTACAGATGGAAGTAACAACCAATTAAATTGACTACTCTGTATTAAACCTCGGTGTAAAGGTGTACTAACAGAAAATGCAAAATTCAGTTTGAAGCAATTCCATCTTCACAGTGAAGCAAGTTCCTTCTGTTGGTTTGGTTTTATTACACTTTTAAGGGGTGAATTTGCTGGGGCACTGGCAAAATCCCTGGTGGGGCAGGACAAAGCAGTGTGCTGGGGTATACACCATACTACTTGCTCCATCTCAGCAGACATACGTCTCCTTGCACTCCTGATGCTCAGCAGACGTGTGCTGCTGGACACTGGCAGGGAACAGGTTCGCTTATAATGAACATGGTTTCAGGCTGCTCCTCTGTGGCCAGCTGAACCAATTCGGCTCACCAGTGCCAAAAGACAAGGGGATTTCATCTTTTGCCTCTTCTTTCTCCCTTTTTAGGCAGGACCCAGCTCCTGGCATTTGCTGGACCCCTCCACGTGTTGCTTTTGTTGTGTGACTTTTCTGCCAGATTAGGGCCTTAAAGTGGCCCACGGAGGCCACCCTGACACCCAGTTTCCATCTCCGGCCTTCATGCCCACAGCATGTTCCTGCATTACTTCCCCCTGCCAGCCACTCAGGGCATTCCCTCTGCCCTTACCTTCCTCCTCACCTAGAGGGAAGCTGTTTCCCAAACCCTGCTCTCCTAACACCCCCTTCGATGTGCCACAAAAACTATGAAACCCCTTGGACTGGGATTATCCCTTGCAATATAGTGTATAGGGACCACGTCACTGGCAAACCCCAGGGGCTGACAGTCCTGGCTGGTGGCTGGAGGTGAGGAAGGCCCAGCCATAGCCCCTGCTCCCAAGGCCACCAGCATGCCATGGCTCGGGCCAGCCCGGTGTTGATTCAAGCCAAGAATTCCTCGTGTGAGGGAGAGAAGGGGCTGCTAAGGCCGGCCTCCTCGTTCCTGGCTTTTATAAGCCCTTTCTGGCACCGTGGCGGTGGTTGGAAATACCTGGCCTTAAAGCCAGTCATTCCTGGCCATTGTATTTGTGAAAACTTTCTTCGGAGGGTGAGGGAGGCTGGAAGCACCACTCCCGGGTGAGCAAGAGCTGAGGCATGCACTCGGCCCTCTGCATCTCACTGGGGGCTTTTAAATGCAAATGCTGCCAAGTGCTCTGCAGCCCCCACCCTCGAAATGGCCATCTTGTGTCGTTGAGATTTATTGTGAAATATTTCAAGTTGTTAATTAGGCAATAATGACCAATGGGAAGGGCATTTCCTGGCTGTTAACCGGAGGCTCCTGACCTCAAGGTCAGTTTCAGTCACCCAGGAATTATTAAAACACGGAGGAGGAGGAGGAGGAGGAGGAGGAGGAAGACGAGAAAGAGGAGAGAATTGGGCCCAGGCAGCAAACCCCTCACGTGTGGAGGTGGCCATGTTGTGCACTTTGCAGGCCATGGCTGCTTCGGCTCCCTCAGTTGCTTCATTCCCCAATTAATCTCGGTGGCCATGAAGAAATGGCACAATGAATATTCAAGCATTACTTTTTTTTTTTTTTTTTAATAAAGTTACACCTGAACACGCAACTACCAATAAATTAGGCTGGTACTGGGCTTGTATGTCCTAATCCCTCCCCACTTTTTAAGAGACTGACACCTACTCTCCGCTTTAAAACTGGGGACTCTCCCCTGTACAGCCCTGGTGCTTGCTCTGCTCTCCCTTACAGGTGGCCTTGTTTTCACTACAGTGTCTTCCCGGGGTAAATTAAACCAATAGGAATTACTGTATTTCCTAAGGGGTGACCACACGGAATTCTGTGTCGGGTGTTCCCTCTGGAGAAACACAAAGTGCAGGCCCCTCCACGCTGCCCTTGGGCCACAGCTTGCAAGCTATGTCTGAAGGATGAGCAGTAACAAAAATTAACATCCCTGTGCCCTCCTTAGCCACACCGTACTGGGCAAAAAAAACACTCCAAATATACTTTAAAAGTGAACAAAGAGCCAGAAGGGAGCGAGGAACCAGTCAGACAGAAACGGGGTGGCAACCCCCATCTTTTCCTTGCGGGGAGGTTGCTATTGCTGTCTGGGTGGTGGCACAGTCACTTTTACTGACACCTGAGTCACCAGCTCCATCAGCAGCAAAGGCCCAGAAGCCCGACACTGTGGCTGCTGACCCCAGGGCCTCTCCCTCCCTCCTCCAGATATGTTTCTCCAAAGGTTTCCAGGCAAATCCTGGAATTAATAGTGCAGTAAGTGGGCATGCAGAGGCTATTAAGGATTTGGTAGGGTGCTTTATATTCACATCCTTGACCCAAAGCAACTGTCATGGTCAAGATTAGCTTTTGGATAAAGAAACAGTGGTGAGGTACTGGATATAGAGGAAATTGTCAAGTTCAGAGCTTTAAACATTCAGTCTTCTGGGAAAAATAATGAACCTAAAAGTTCTGCACAGTTTGCAGTCTTTCTGGTTGACCTATCCTTGGCAGATCTGCAAACAGACAAGGCTTACCGCGCCCTGCTAGAAGCAGGTGGAGGGTGCAGTGCAGAGCGTCCATCCTCAGCAGCCTTGGTGAGAAGACAACAACCCCTGGATCCTGTGGCACCGACAGCTTTGGCCTGGAGTGACTTACAGTAGTCCCAAACAGTATCCACTCTCCCAAACCAGGAGACAATCTTAGAGACATGTGCACGGAGAAAGTTTCATTTCAGATCAAGCATGTTAGCACTGTGTGCTGCAGCAGCTCCCTACCTGTGGGACAATTCTCCCTAGAAAGTTTACTATTAACCAGTAGCCATGGTTCATTCAGCCATAATATTGAAAAATTGACCCATTCAAGCAAACAACATTTTTTTTACATAGCATTTCCTATTCTTCTTTGCCCGAGGGATGCTCTGAGCAGTGCTGTTTAATACGCACCGTATCCAAATGATCTGTCAGATCATCACACCTGGATGCGGGCACAAGTCAGGGTGTTGCTCTCCTTTCCTGTCCAGCTTCATCTCCCATTCCCAGAAAAAGCAGGTAAGTCCTGTTATCCTGTCTGATAAATCCTGATTATTTACTGTGATTTTTGAAGCCAATCATGATAAGTTGGCCCCAGAAGTACTAGAACATTAATGGCTTTTCTTGAACACTTCTTGAGGATCAAAATTCACTCACTTTTTTTCCCCGGGTGATATAATTCCCTTGGGTGGGTGTGTTAAACCAGCAACACCAGGAGGAGAATGAAAGGACCTGTTATGCTCTGTTGCAAGGTTTTCCTATTCTTCATGAAGAGCAAAAAGCCCTTGAAACATATTAAGAATCACACAAAGCAGGATTTATATGCAGCCTGGATTGATGAGCTATGTTATGCTACCTTTTAAAAAAATCACAAAGCAAGCCACACCTAGCACAAATCAGAGTGGAATAAAGGCTTTTAACAGACAGTTGCTGCTTGTGAATTCTTTAAAAAATATTCCATCCTGTCTGTACAAAAGGTTGGTGAGGAATTTACAAACGTCCTAATCCCCCTCTAATCCCTTAAAATGCCGAGCTGTGATCGCACATGCTGTTTTGTGATTATATGTCTTCAAGGGCTTGTTTGGATACATATTAAGAGATACCAACTCACTTCTGTCATAGAAAGCCAAAATTGCTTGATATGTTTTGGTTGCACATTACATTCTTCTGAGAAGAACCATCAGGTCTGCTTGGAAATGCAGGCTACCCTGCCTCATGCCACTGCCACAGCTTTCTGGAACAACCAGCAGCTCTCCTCCATGCAGGAGGCTGGGTGCTACAAACCTGTTGAAGAGGTGAGCAGAGCCAGAAATCATCTGCAGCAGGAAGCAGTGTTACAGCTCTGAGATGCTGAGAAATAATTTTAAAAGGGAGAAGCTTCACTGTCCAAAGCTGCACATTCAGAGACCCAGTTCTAGTCCTCACACCTGGTTATGCACAAGTCAGTGAAATGCCCTTCTCGCTCTGCCACAGCTTCTCCTTTGTAAGCGGGTCAGCAATGGCTCATCTCATTTTTCAAAACATTTTAGGACCTATATATAAAAAGCTCTAGAGAAAGACACAGCGTGTTATTACATTGCTTGGTGGTGCCTTTAGCAAGCACTTAATGGAGACTATGGCTGTTTTAAGTTGTGTGATATTTCTATGTGCACAGATAACCAGGGCAGAGCCGACTCTTAACTGCTCATATGTGTTTAATTAGAGCTGCATTTTTAATCCTTTTAATTTGTATCTCTTTCTTAATAACCTCAGCTTGGCAAAGGTTGAAAAGGAATAAGTTTCATTTGAATATTGGGTAAAACTTGGTAACAGCAGAGCAGATCGTTTAGCAAAAGGGTTACAGCATGTTCTTTAAAGACTACAGGTAACAGTTTGGCTCCGCAATGAGCTAAGCCTAGGTTTTTGCCCTTTGAAAATCATTTCAGAGAAGCTTAGTGAAAACATGCTGGAGCTCAGTATATCATCCAAGCTTGCTATGGAAAGTTTAACTGTACCAGCGGGGCGGTATTTGCCTGCAATCTCAAGGCAGGTAAGATCACAGCAACATTGATGAGTTTTTGCAGCATAGTTCTTAAATCTTAATGCAATCGCATTATGAATTCTTATTTAATTTTTGCCCAAAAGGTAAAAAGTCACTGCAGACTACTGCAATACCTGCTGGTGAAATCTCCTGAGATTAAGAACCTACAGGAATGCTCCAAGCTGAATTTGCAAAAATGGCTCTATAATCTTGAAATCTTGAATCCACAGTTTATAGAAAGGATTTAATCTACTTCCCAAACACTTGCTGCTTTGTTTTAGATAAATATTAAACCTTATTTCAGGAAAAAAAAAAAAACTCTCAATAAATACATGTAAATTGTAACTTTATAAAGATTAGCAGACAAAATCAGCAGGTCTGAGTTGTAAATGCTGTCGTGGCTTTTACCCAACAGACTGGTGGACCTCAGCCCCAGTCAATGTCCCAGGAAGACAGATCAGACTCCGCAGGCAGATGGCTGCTGGTTTGGAAGAAATAAGACAAAGAGATCACATAAAAACACAGTGATTTCCAAAGTGATATTTCAGATGCATTTGGTGACATAATCTGTTTCTGGCACAGTTTTGCTGTGCCATCACAATTCCATGTTTTGATGTTAAAAATGACCACACCAGAGAATTGTCTGTGGCCTTCGGTCAGCAACCATTCACATTCCACCTAGAAGGCACAGTCTGACATTTGCTGATTTTGATGTACCTGACTAACTTCTACTGGAGGTCAGTTCTCCACATGGTTAATTTTGATGATCTCCAGACACCTTCCAGCAGATGCTAGGATCACTGTTTAGTGAACTTGTTTTTTTTTCCTTTGCTATCATGCACGGGTCACTTGGGAGTAACCCATGAACCCCTGGAGGCTGCTGGAGCTGGCTGGAAAGCAGCAGTGTAGATTTTAAAAAAGGCTGGGTGTAAAAGGAATGACTTAATTTGCGCCCTGGCAAATCACAGCATCCTTATCCTCAGGACAACTACCTTGCAGACAGCAGCAATGCAAGTTTACAAATAACCTCATTTTCCATTCCTGAAGATGTAAGGAGATAGCCCAATTCATAGTTAATCCTCAACTGCTGCTGTTACTGCCTAAGTCACTGCAATGAAAGCACCTCTTGGGCTACCCATGACTCCTTCACTTTCAATATGATTCAATATGAATTTTTGTTCCAGATGCAGAAGGTTCAATATTACTTTCAGGCAGCATTCCTTCCCCTGTGAGTGCCAATGCCCATACTTAAATTAAATATAAAGGCATGTCTCTGCATGAAACTTGTTGCAGCTGTTGCATATCTGCATTAAGTGATCTTCAACAGTAGTTGTGCGAGCAGCACGTCTGCACCACTTTGATTCTCTCTGACTACTCCAATTTCGCCTCAGATTGTTGTGGCCACATAGCACTGGGGTGTTTTGAAATCAGTAATCGGTGCTCTGGTCAAACTTCTTGCTCAACATTGCTCCATGGCTGCGCTGTCCGTGTTTGATGGGTTATTTCATGCTGGGTATTATATTATACTTCCCAGAAGGCATCAGAGTTCTCAGACCAAATTATATAGTTTTCATAATTCCTTTTGTTTATCCCGTCACTCAGTTGTTTTCATATGGACCACTTTCTGACATTGTTGAAGAGCAAGGATAATCTTTGTGATCACGAAATGCCAACATCCTAGAAAAGCACGCAGAGCTTACCACACCAGTGGAGGGCTGCAGTTCCTTTGTGCTGAGGGACAGAATACTGATGTTTGCAAATACATTACTTCCCCTTCTAAGAAAACAGCTAACTAATGTGGTCCTCAGTTTAGCTGTTGAAAACCTTTTATCAGGCTCAGAGAAGGATTTTCACAGTAAGATGTATAGGTACACACGGGTACGGGCTGGTCAGAGAGCGTACTTCCTCAAGAGTTTGCAGCTGGTGTAAACCTATCTGATGTCCTTGTGTTTGGGTTGCAAAATAGTGTATGACAGACACAGCATCTTCAAAATTACACATTTGCATGTGCATGGGGACAGAGTTGTGTCTTGCTTTTTGAAGTACAGATGGTGTATGACTGATTCTTCTCGAGTCAAACGGCAAAGGATTCCATCTTTCAGGTTGTTTGTCAGTGTGGAAGAGATCCATCTCCAGCACAGCTGCACTGTCAAATGTATCCCCAAGAGAAGAACCCAGTGCAGAGGTAAACTGACAGCAGCAGGGGCTCGATCTTTGTCACAGCAGGCAGTTCCACCTATGGACCTGCCTGTGTCCTTTTTGCTGCTCTTCTCTTTTTCTGTACTTTCAAAATCTTTACTGCATCTATCAATCCTTGTTAGTGATACAGACAAATTCCTTGAAGACAGCCCTGCCTCGAATTCCTTTTCTAGCAATACTACTTGACTGGCATTCAAACCAATGCTCTCAACTACACCTCAGTCAGGGCATGATGGCAGCTGTTAGGGAAGAAATGTGAGAGGCTGATACCTGCTTGTTTTGCCCCAGCCAACAGTGCTAAAACACTGCCTTTTCTTTATTATTATTGTTATTATTTTCCTTGAAGTAAGCCAGTGTTGGGGTGCTGGCCTCTCTCAGACACAGGCTGGCTTCTCCTGGTACCAGGAAATTCTGCAGACTTCCCAAATTCTGACCCGGACCTGCGAAGGCCTGCCCTGGCTGTGCAGCACCTCTACCCGGTGCGGTGACGCTGCCTCGCAGACGCTGCAGAGCAGGGGCAGGCGCATGGCGTGCAAAGCAGCCAGAGCAACGGTGGGAAGGGACCCCCAGATGCTCATCCCCTCCCACAGGTACACCTGCTCCCACCATACTGCTCCACCAGCCTTGCTGAGGTCCATTTCCAAAGCAAGCTGTCACGTCCTCAGCTACAAAAGTTCACTTCAAGCATTGCTTCCAGGTGCAAACGTTTTCAGTTTGAGTGAGCACGAGGCAAGCTGCAATGATGCGTACAGAAGCTGGTCACCACTGTCTGCGAGAGGGACGGGCAGTCCTGCCAAAACTACAGCCTTCTTTCAGTGGCTTCTACCAGGCCGGCTCGCTGCTGGAGCACACTGCCCTTCCAGCACCGTGTCGACCTCTAACACCAAGGGAAGACAGAAGCAAAGTTTGCCAGGCTCCGCCACGGTTGTATCATGTGGTTGAAACAGTCTGAACCCACGCTCTGATGCCACCAGCTTTAGTAGGATGTCAACCCTGCGAGCAAGACGGATCATTGTGCCATCTTCTCCAAAAATCGTTCTCTGCCTTTGATATGTTAATTCCGCATAAGGCAAATGCTCCCATTAGAATACAGTCCATGCTGGTCTCCGTGCAATCTGCACTATCCAGTTCAAAGTTAAATTAAAAATCCCAACCTGTGTGAATGTTGCAATCACATTATGAAATCTGTAAATCTATTTTTAATGTCTTAATGCTGCTCTAGTTGAACAAGGCAAATAGACTTGCTGCATTGCATTTGCTTTACACTTTTTTAGATTCTCATGCACTAGTTAAATATTCACTGTGCACTGTTTGCATTTCCAGTACTGCAAGACCCTAAAATAGAAGACAAGTTTTTCTTTCCCTCTTTTGTTTTTAAAATTTCAACTACAGACAACTTGACTTGGGGATCTCTCCAAATCAAATATGAAGTGCTAGACATGACAAGGAGAGCTGCTGAAAACTTTTCAAGGTATTAAAGATCTCAGAAAATGGGATTTAAACCCTGAACAGGCAGCTTTTTGCAGTGTTTTTAGAGGATGAGAGAACCAAATATTTTATTTCAGCTTTGAGATAAATGAAAATGTTAATTCTGTGAGCAGCTTGTTTTAAACAAAAAGAAAAATATTAGAACATAGCTGGAACAACACAAGCAATGGGCCCAGCTGAACCGTCCCCAATCAACGTTAGAGAACATTACTTCGGGGGGGTAGTTTGTGCTTTTCATTCTGATCTGGAATGGAAACAAGCTCTGAAGCACTGGAATTTTCTGCGGAACAAATACTCTCTTTTCTGACCAACTCTCTTTGAAAAATCAGCGTATTAAACAGTCAAATAAATCCTGCTGTTTTCACTTGGGAGCCCTCTGTTAAAAGCCGGGCACTGTTTCTCCACTGCCCTCTCCCTCTAGAGATGTTTTTCCCCCTCTTGCAGTTCATCTCCTTATTGCTATTGGTATTTCTCCACTCACAGACGAGATGCGTTCCCTGATATTAAGGGTTTTTAATCTGCATACATATGAAAACAACTGAGGGAGCAGGGAAGGACAGAGACGGCAGATTTACCCTGTGATCGCTGATTCTTCAGGGCAGGCACTTAGCAAACTCTGCTGCCCAGCTGGCACGCAGCAGCTCCTCCTGCACGCTGCACTCCTGTGCCAGGCTCCAACATCATCTGCTTGTTGCTCTACGGAGTTACAGGCACATTTCTGTAGGTGACTGAAGGGAAAGCCTTAGCAGGGCTGTTACCTCTAGCCGATTATTAAGGTTGAAAAAGAGATGACTTACAGCGCAGCTGGGGGAGTTTTGGAGACTTTGGGCAGCAGAGGAAGCAAACCAGAAGGTTTAGGGAGGAAGAAATTCAGCTCTGGATTTGTGAAGCTGTCGCACTGGGTTGGGAGCAGTGGGGAGAGGAAGAGAGAGGGGGCAGAAAGAGGGGGATGAAGGAAAAGAAAGAGAGAAGAGGGGGAAGAGCGCAGCCGGCGGCTGGGCCGTGCCTTTGGTGCCACCGCATGGACGACAGGGCCAAGTGCACCTCGTATGCGCTCGCCGTCGTATTTTGGCCCAAAGCCACAGAGAAGAAAAAAAGTCTCGGTGAATGGCCACAGAGGAGTGCCCCATTGCAGCGAAGTTTCACTCGAGCTGGCTTTGGGGCCGGTGGCTCCTGCAGCAGCAGCAGCTCTGCCTCCAGTCCTGGGTGCCGCGGCTGCACCCCTGCCCGCTCTGTGCTCTGGGGACCGTGATCAGGGAGAGCAGCACCCGCACACGTCCCCAGGTGCTGGTTTCCAAGCAGTTGGTGCTTGTGACCAAACCCTCACCATTTCAGCCCAATTCCAGCTCCCTTCCGTGGTTTGTAAGCGCAGGAGCGCTCAGGCGGCTCTGCCTGGCCCTGCGCAGCTGGCCCGTCTGACAGCACCTTGGGACTGTTTAATGACTCCTTAAAGAATGGAAACATGCAAACCAAATGAGCTATGAGTAGCTTAAATCTCAATGGGGAAGTAAATGGCTGCAGCTTAAGAGATCCAACCAGCCCAGCATGCCCACTGCTGACCACAATTCAAAGGCAAGCAGATTCGGTTTCGTTGAATTAAACAAGAGGGCTTGTTCAAATATTAGGAAAGCCAAGGGGAAAAAAAAAATCTTGGAGAAACAAATCCTGCTGTGCTGGATCAGCTCCATGGACTAACTAATCTGGGACTCTCTCCTAGGAGTTACCAGCCTCAAATCTCTCAGAAAGGTGCAAGGCGCAGGCAGCTCACCCCTATCACCTCTGGCCCTAGAGGTAATAACTGCAGAAAACGCAGATACCTAACAACTAAATAGTCTCGTCAAAGTGGACATGGGTAAAGATTAGAGTTGAACTTCATAAGCTTGAACAGACAATGCAGCTTTAATGACGGGGTTTTCATCTTTGTTAGTGTAATTTATTGGTCTCAATCAGACCCTGGCAGGGAAGATGAGAGCCGGCCTCAAAGGACATTTACGGGCTTGCAGCAGACACATGGAACCACGTTAGGAGTGCGGCGTCCTCACAAGATGCAGCACAAAGCTCTGGCAGCTGCCGCCCATGCTCGGCTGCAGCCGGGACAGGAGCAAGGACGCGAGGACATGAGGACAGGGGCACTGGCACCAGTGGACGTGGAAGGGGAATTGCTGGGGGTGGGGGGTGTGCAGAGCATATGCATGTACTGTGGCTGGCCTCAGTCAGTGCTCATAATCATTTCCATTCATAAGCATGTAAGAGTCAAGTATTCCCACTCCCCCATTGCCATTTAAAAAGTATCTGACCTAATTATTACTATCCCTGTTGTGTAAATTCAGCACTTTGTCAGTCTGAATAAATGTACATTAGCCTTAACATGAGTTAAACAAGTTTAAACAATGAAGCAAGCTTTATAAAGCTCCCTCGCTTTTTAACTTATTTGACACCACACTAAAGAGCCCATTTAGACTAAAGAGTTCAGCACATTTCGGGACCCATTAAATATCCAGGTTGAGACTAGATATTCCCTTTTTCTTTTTTTAATTTGTCCTACCGAGTTTGCTAAAGTCAGCATAATTGAGCAATAAGCTGCTTTGCATTTCTTTAGCTTTGTAGGCAAGTTGAAGAAAGCTACACCCATCCCGTTCAATGCAGCCCTTTCAAAGCTAACATGGCAAAAACCACTTATCGCTGCAAAGTGGATGCTGTGTGGTTCCACTGAATTACTTTTAATTAAAAAAAGGGAAACTCATGGAATAAAAATATGACATTTATAACTGCAAGGAAAACTTACACTGTCAAATTGTTTCTGTTTTCATCTAACACCTAACAACATATTTCTTTCCAGAGTCAAGTCAGCCCACGGAAAAGCATTCCTCATGTCTTCTGTTTACAAATTACACTGTTTGCTAATACGGACATCTGGTGTCCCTGAACATAACAATTAAGTCTTCAGACAACCTCATACAGCGGGGAAATACATGGCAGAGGAGGGAGTGAAAGACTGGACATCCATCCAGCATCAGAGAAGGAGGAGGGAGACGTGTCCTTAGCAGTAACAAGGAAAGCAAGGACAGATTGAACACCTTGGTGTTCTCTACTGTGGAAACAACCCTGCTCTTTAAAAACTGCCCCATAAGTAGCAAAATAAGTAATCCATACAGCAACGAGACATGGCTCCTGAGTCTACCGTGACTCAAGATGCCATCAGATTTAGGACTTCGCCTGGAAGATGGAGAAAATTCAGCCTGATGAGGCAGCCTGACTGCCTAACAAATGCAAACCAGCCCAAACGAGCAATCAGGGACCCAAAGCCAGAGCCCCATCGCCCTGATCATTCCGTACTCCCCACTCTGCTGATAACCATTAAGCAGAGCACTGGCCTGATTTCTGTAAGCAGCAGAAACAAAGGAGGCAAATGAGAGGGAAGGAGGGAACACTGGATGAAAAAGTAGTGGTGCAGTCTGACAGATGAATGCTTCTGCAAAGGAAAGGGGTTGTTTTTCACTAACTCGTGCCCTTGACTTTTGAGAAAAACTCTTAGAGATGTGATGCTGACAAAATACTACAAAAAGGCTGGATGCTTGCTGGATGCGGTATAAAGAGCTGCTAGGGTAACATTTTTAAAAGGGAATTTCATTTTACTTAATGTCATAGTGAAATCGGTTCTTCTCCCCAAAAAGACCTGTGGTCAATTTGCAAATTGAATTCTGTCACTGACCTGTAAGAGATATTTTAATCCACATGAAGCTAAATGCTTGACAAAACCACAGCTATGAAATTGTTAGCAGTACCTCCACAGTAACCGGGCAGTTGAATGGATATTTAGATGAAAATCCTGGCTTACAGGCAGAATTCCCATCAACTGCAGATGGATCAGGATTCCATCCTTCTTGCTCATTTTGAAGGTTGGTGAAGTTTAAAACACAGAAAAAACCCAACCCAATTATAATTTCTAGCTGTCAGGAAGGAATTATATCAGTTCCATCTTACAGAAGGAAATCTGCGCTGTCTAGCAGTAATCAGTTCCATATTTGTGAAGGCTTCCAACAAAACACTTTTTGTCTATGATTTGTATTCATCTTAGGACATACTGATTTCAGACCCTCTGTGGATTGTAATGTATAAACAGCCCTTTTATTTTTAAATGCAACTAAGAAACTATTTGGCAGGGTCACTGCAGTTCTGAATCTTGAACAAAGTATACCAACTGCAACTGGCGTCTAGGCTGCAAAGCAAGCAAGACAGGACACTTAAAGGCAGTTGTGTTCGTTCAGTTTAGCTAATAATAGGACATTAATAAGAAATATTTTAATCTAACAAACATCATGCTTAAAAGAGAAGAATACTTAAAGCTTTTTTTGGTCAATTTGATAGGCATGTGATGATCTCATGGCATGGAAGTTGGAGACTGACTCAGAGAAGCTCTGAGGTTCCAGTAAAATCCCGTCTTAGCGAATGGCATGCATTTTCCTACTGGACACCTCTCAAGCTTATTCCCATTAGATGGAGAATAATTCTACAATTACTTCTAAAAAAAGGGGTTGAGGGAAATACAATTTTAAATACCCTTACAGAATGAACTGTGTCCCTTTATTATTCACTTTTTTTTTTTTTTTTATCAGCAAGTCACTAAATTCTAATCTTTGCAGCACTCATTCCTCCTCTCATTCCTCCTCTTCCACTCTGCCTTCCTGATGGTCACTGGTCATGCGTGTGCATGCTTCTTCTCTGAAGGATTTTAATTTAATTTTCTAGAGATTTAAAGCAGTTACACCCTCCCTTCTTTCAGCAGTGTAAAAAATCATCGCCTGATTTCAACTAAGGCTCACAGAGATATAAAAACCTTGAAGATGCACTGTTTTCTACCAAGGTCTCGCAGAAATAGATGGCTGGAGAGGCAAGGCCTCCAAGGGCAGTGCCCTTAGAGAGGGACAGGCTGCAGAGCTGGGCAGCTACCTGCCGGCGGGTGGATCAGCACATACCTCCAGCCCAACTGCCGGCAAACACGGAAGGGAAGGAGCTGTGGTCAGGTCAGGAGATGTGTAAGGAACGCAGGTACTGGAGGTTTGGGAACAAAGGACAGAAATCACCTTCTACTACAAAGTGCAGGAACCAGGAGAGACAAACCCAGCTCAAACTCACCTCTTTTAGCTCTGAGATGCTCCATACGCAAAGCTCATTGTCCCCTACAAAGGCAAAAAGCACAGTGCCTGCCCCTCCGCTCCTCTTCCCAGATCTCCAAGTGCACGGGGGCCACAAATTGGTTTATGAGCTGCAGGAGTGCATCGTAGCTGTACCCCAGCATTGGAGGCTGCAGGCTGCCTCACAGCACCTGGTGCTGTTAAGGGTCACTGGGGACAAGGGGAAAAGGTTCACAGGATCTCCTGTAAGACAGAATGAAATACCACGTCTGATTTGGGGTGACTAGGGAATAAAGGTGCAGTATGGACGACTGATACCAGGCTGACCTCTACTGAGTCTCAAAACCCGAGGGCGTCCATACATTCAGTTTTAGAGGTTCAAATACTGAATGTACTGAATGCTATGTCAGCGTGCAGAAAGACAGACAGATAGCTGACAGACTGCAGAACAGGATACAGAGCTTCACAGCCCCTTTCCACCGGTGTGTATCAGGCCAGGTTTCACTACCAGCGTGTGACTGTTAGGCTACGTGAAGGAAATTGTTGAATTTCAGTCCAATTCTCAGTGGGCAGGTTCCACAACACTGACACAGAAATCTCCCCGTTATACAACTGACACTAATTGAATCCTTTTTAGGCTCTTCAGAAGAAAGACCAAGACTGGAACTTCATGGAAGCAGAACTAACAGTTCTGTGAACTCCTCAGAACAGAGGCACATGGATGCAATGCTGTGGCAGACTTATGTGGCATCTCAAAAAATATAGAAGGTTTTGGACTTCTGCTGTCTTCAACTTTCACCAACATTCAAATTCACCTACATTAAAAGAAAATTAAATTGCCCTCCCCCACAAAAAGAAAACCACAACAAAGCAAACATCCTCCAGCAAACTATTCGCTTGGATCTATTAAAACTTGCCAAGTCAACGTTCCAGTCTCAACTGCCTAACCCAGCCTGCCAACAACAGAAGTGTCAGTTTTTTCCTTCTCTATTTTACATTAACAAAAGTCAATTGTGGCGATGAATTGCATCACATGCCAACAATATATCACATTCCTTCACAGCTGCTTTTTGTAAAGGGAAGGAAAAGACCTCATCAGTCACTGACAACACTTCTATAAACCATAAACATTTTGAGAACTCCATCCACAAAGCCAGGATGGTAACCTACCACACAAAACCCTTCCTAATGAAGGGGCATAGGTTTATTTTCTGGAATTGATAGTTTGTGCTAAGTGTATACAAAGAATCGGTATACTAACCAAATCATGGTAGTTTTAAACTTATTTTAATAGATGAGCAGGTCAGATGGAAAAAAATGTGTCTGTTATGCCCCAAAGAGCAGGAAAGGTTTGTTACCAAGTCAGCAGGCAGGGCTTGCCCTAATATACTAGGGAGAAAAGGGAGGAAGCAATACTGCACGTTATATTTTGCTCCTATTCTTTAGCTGAGTAACAGCTAAATCAAAAGCATTAAGGTAACTCTGTTAATTTGCCTCAAGATTTATAACTGATTTAAATGAAAGAAAAATAGACTCCTATAAAATACTAATAAGACTAACTTGTATTGTCAAAACTGAATTAGACTGCAAGTAAAGGGACAGCCATGGTATATATATTAGTGCATTAACTTCATTATCGTTAACTAACAAATAATGAAGGATAATAATGAACAGGAAAAGAATACAAAAGAGGGAGAACAAAGCCGATTATTAGGCATGCATATAAAGTATGTCTGTTTGCTTCCTGGAAGCTCAAGTGAACCTCAAACTGTTTGATGTGATGGATATATGCATTCACATCTTCGGAAAACAAAAATGCTCACCGCCATATAAATTCTACAACAAGCCAATAAACATTGGCTTCTTACACCTATCAAAATAATAAAGTCCTACCAGTTTCTTTCAACGCACTTGTATCACAAAGACCACCTATGCAAATATAAACACAGTGTTTTAATTCCTGATTAATTATTGCCAATTATAAATGGGGACAGTTTAAAAAATAAATTATGAGGATAATTAACTATTTTCACATACAAAGGTAACAATGTAACATCATGCAGTGGTTTTAAAATCCTCCTACTTCCTGCATTTCTATTCTGTTAGTTTGAGCCAAGATCATAAAAGCAGCTTTCATTTCTTTGAAGAGGAATACAGGTGAAAAGCATTTGTCCCTCTCCCTGGTCATTTCATCTCGATGGTACTGGATTCAAATATTCAACCGCTGATTGCTATGGAACATGAACATTTTAGTAGGATTCCTGTGTTTGGAGAAAAGCTAAGAAGAAAAGGGCTAAATGAAAGCCTATGGCATTACACAATGGCTACCATTAAAAAGTTATGTTCTAACATTAACAAAATAAGCATTTGTGTGTCTGTTCAACTGAACATGATGCGTTACGGTCATACGACAAGAGCAAGTTTTATTTATATCAAAGTCACAGGAATAAAAAGCACAGATACAAAAGCAAAACTCAGTGAAGTACTATAATGCTGTATTTTCCTGTAACCAGCAGTTAACAGTCAAATAGTCGTTTGTGGTGGAGAATTTTGTCAGAAAATAAAATAATGTGTACTACAGATGTTCTCGAAGTCACACGTTTCTGTTGCCCACAAAGTGAAAGAGAAATGTTCTCAGACAGCAACTTCAGCCTTGAAGGGTTCCCTCCATCGGCTACCAACGGGTTTCTGATTTGCATGGCACATACCATATTTATTTTCTCCCTAAAAATCCAGCTAAGATCTGTCCATTTCTATTCTTTTACTAGGCATGCTTTTCTCTCTCCCTGTATAAATATTCATATTTTCAAGTAAACTGCTGAATTTAATTCAGCCCAGAAAGGCAAATTCCTCCTCACAGATGACACAGAACCTTACTGTTTCAGCAGATGAGTAAGAAAACTCACACTTTTGTTCCACTCTATTCTGATTCTCTAACAGAAGAATCAAAGCTCAGATATACTGATACTTCTAGCTTTACAAACACCACCACTAAGAAACCTCCCAAGCCTTTTTGGAAAACCAAAAACTCATTAGTACAGGCTCACCTTTATATCTAATGATTAACTATGAAAGTATGTTATTAAAAGCAGATTACAACACATACAATAAGAATATTGTACAGCTACTTTGCTGTTTGTACAAACATTTGTACAAACATAATGCTTCCATATACACCAACAAAATGTATAGTACTTGAAAGTGCCTACAGGCCCCTTAAGAAACATAACAGTTCCACTGGGAGCAAAGATCGATACTTCAAAAGGAAAGCATTATTGCTTCTTTTACTGTCAGAAAGTCTCAAAAGGCTGAATTTCTGTACCAATACAATGAAAAATTCAAACACATTTGCAGCAGATTTCAACAGACGAGGACAGCAGGCATATCCTCTTATCCTTATTTCTAGTACTGAGACACTGTGACCGGGAACGACAGCATCCAGCTGAGGGAACAAAAAACCAGTTGTGTAAATAATCCATCATTTTAGAATGAGGTCTGCTGATACAACATGGACTCTGGTAATCTATTTCTTATTTAACAAAAGTTGCAACTAACACAAGTTCATTAGCTATTCATAAGTTTATAAACTACTTGCGAACTGAGTAATTCCAGATAACATCAGATTACAACAACTGTTCTGTATTAGAGTTGTACAGAAAAAGCCTTAGGGAAGGAAAGCAGTAATGAACATTAGGATCAGGCTCATCATTGTTTCAGAAACAGTATGCTGTGTGAGTAACCCAATTGGAACACTCTTCCTTTGAACGTTTTGCTGAGCTGTGTGATGTAAAAATAGATTTGTATGCCTCAGATTTCTCCTCGCTGTCTGCGATGGATCTCTTCGTGGTAGTAGAAGCCGCCTTATTGACTTTTCCTGGGACAGATGGACTTCCATTATCTCCTAGAGAAAAAGGAATAGAGTCAAACATACATTTTTCCAATTGTGAGCTGTTATTAAGGATTTTTTTTTTTGTAGTTATGTGTACAGACATGGAGTACATACATTTTTTCATGGCTATCACAAAAATATCCTATAATTGATCTCAATAGCAAGCATGTCCTTAGCTTACAAAATTTATGCTCAAAATGCATTTACAAACCTTGAAGAGAGTAATTCCTTCCTACTTGTGCAAACCCTTGCACTGTAATTCAGTACTGACAACATTTATTCCTCCAGATGAAAAATGGCTCTGAACTCCAATCTTAAGAAACATTAAAGTATTCCATCACCCTGAAGTACTGTTTGAAAATTAGCTATCAAATGACAAAAGCCAAACTTGTGACATACTATCCCCAGGGAATCTACTCTCTTTATTCTGTGCAAAGTCATTCATGACCAACAACTTCACCTACTTTTTTTTTTTTTTTTTTTTTTTTTTTAATATCTGGGATAGGAAAGTGTCCATTCCTCCACTTCTCACACCATTTCTCTCAGTGTTATATTTAGTGTTACAAAAAAAGAACTCTTTCTTAATGACTACTCAGCCTTCTCTGAAGTAGGAGGACAGTGTTTTAAAAGCATGTGTCAAATCTCTCATGCAAAGAAATGAACACAGAAAGGTCTGCAGAAACTCTACATATTTAGTATAATTTAGGCACAACTGCATGTAAATAATTAGCATGGAGCCTGTCTGAAAATGCACTTATCCAATTTCTGCATGTAGTCATAGGAATTTTATGTGCAATCTTAAGCATCATATATCAGACCCTTTTTGTATTTGGAGAATGCTGCTTTTAATGCCACTAATAGTTGTCTGGAAAGAATTACTAAACACTGGATTTGAAAGACTGAATACATATGCTGGAAGTCCAGAAACCTTAGGGTGCCATGTTCACAAATTAATTCCTATGCTACTGGCATTCCTCACCCCATGTTTTTTCTTCATTTTCCCTCTCTCCTCTTATTCCCCTACTGGTCAATGTAACTGCTGTCAGAAACAAACCAATGACCTGACATTTCAAAAGGCATATTTTTCTCCTTTATGTTATTGGAAAAGAAAAATACATCGTGTTATTAGCATTACTAAGTTCCTCAACAACTTAAAGCAATTATAATAATCACAAACGAAACACGTCTAAAAGCTTAGCCCTTATAAAAACAGAAAGTGGCAGGTTAGACATTTCTAATGGAAATTCTCTCAGCTTATCACATAGAATAATTAAACAATGAAGTGTAGATAAATTTAGATTCTTCAAACAAATGATTCTGACTTTTCCTGTGGCTGTAATATACACAGTTTAATACTTCACCTTAAAACCTCAGACAGCCTTTAAACACACACCCATTCTTATATTTCTGTATTAACACATCAGTATGAATTGGAGACATTAAATAGAATAATACATATTACCTAAAGAGAGTCACCAAAGGACAGGCAATTTTATTCATACCTTCATAACTACTGTAGATACACCAGTACATCCTGAAGTTATATTTCAATGCTCCCAGTGAAGCATAGCAAATTAGTAGCTAAAACGGAGGACTAAAATTCATCAGCTTGGGACTTTTTAATAAACTTCACTGAAATAAATCACCATAGAAGACTTTTTGACTGCTTGAACTTCAGGATAACTACTAATTCTCCTCACACTATCTCTTCCAAAAAAAAAAAAAAAAAAAAAAGATACACCAAACCCTTGACTATATAACTGTGTGAATAAGAATCTCTCATCATATTTGTTTAAGTCGGTTCCCACCAACTTAAAGCACGGCAACATTGGAATGACATAAACAAGCAAATCTGCCTTGTTTTCATGGCAAAAAATGCAGAAATGCAGTATAGTTAACAGCGTATATTATTTTCGTTAGTTATCACAGCACTTGCCAGTTTTGTAGATTTGGCAGATGGTACAGCAAAACTCCATTTTAAGAAAAAGTTGACTACAGTTTCTGTTGAACAAGGAACTTTGTTAAACTTCAAGAGGAAGCTTCCTACTCCAGCTTGAAAAGACAGCCTTTAGGATATATGTTCAAAACACTAGGTTCTTTGAAAAAAGAACAACATCATGGCTCATTTGAAGACTGGAGTTGACCTTTTATTACCAAGAAAGACAATAAATTAAGATAGGCTGTGAAGAAATTTGTATTCTCAGTTCTCCCTGTTCTGCCTTTCAAAGTAGTATGGGGCAGCTAACGAATACACTAGGACTAGTGATGTGGTTAAAATAACAGATTTTTTTTTTAAATGAGAGGGACTAAATTAAATTATTTTAAATATTGTTTATCTTCTCTAATTTTTAACTGATAGTGTGTAATCAGTTTCAGAATGAAGTTATATAAATCAGTAAAGAAAAAGCCCAAAGAAAATTCCTTCCGTTCACTCAAACCTGGGCTCACATGTACAAGAGACTACACTTAAACACACGCATTGGGAAAAGCTCTAGCTTAAGAAATTCTTCATGCAAACTGAGTGCAATAACCTACTGGTCAGAAAAGAAGTGACCAGGTAGCTTCTGAAAACTCTGGTACAAAAATACAAAGAAGGATCTCTCCTGCAATATTTTTCTAAGCAGAACTATTCACTTTTTTCAACATTTAGTTCAAAGCATTATCACCAACCTGAACTTTTGGTGAAGATGATCTGCCTCTTTTCCCCAGAACTGGAACTGATACAATCCTTTCTATTCTTGACTTTTGAAGGACCTGGAGCTTCTATGAATTAAAAAAAATAAATGAAATCATCAACCTATTTCACAACTCCTAAGAGTAAACATAATTAATAGCTGTGACATTACCTTCGGTGGTATCTTGCTGAGAAGCTGTTTCTGCTGACTTACATTTCTTTGATTTCTGAAACAACACAAATAGAAATCTAATGATTTACTGAAGAATATGCAATTCCTAATTTGCATTTGATAGACACACAACAAGAACAGTGGAACTGTTCCCAACATAATTTTTCAATATTTTCATATTTTCAAAAAACTTCAAACCATATTTTCAATACTATTTCTATAGGGGAAAAATAATAGTATCGGAAACCTTAAAGGAACCTTGAATAAAGACATAGAGGCCAAAATTCAACCGTCTAGATCTGATATTTTGGTTTGTATACTTTGCAGGGGAAGGAGGTATAATCATTAAGGTAATTCAAAACTGAACTCACATGGCAGGATAATAAACTGAAGGACTTTAAACAGGACACAGCTAACCATAATCAGTACAGACATTTTTCAATATAAAATTCAGAGTAATCCCACATCTTATATCTACTTCTTTTTATTTAGTTAATAAAAAAAATCCCTTCTGGGTAACTTTCAGTAAGTGGGCTCTTTGATGCAAATCGCTTGGGAAGCAAAGGTGTGAAGAGCTAACCCATTTTTTTTAAAAGCATCTGTGGACCAGATTTTCCTAGTTAATTCATAATTGTCAAGATTAAAAAAAAACACCACAAGGAAAAAAAAAACACAAAACCAAACAGCAGCAACAGCAAGAGTTTCATTACTGGCTTTGATTATATAAAATGTCAAACTGAAAAAGAAAGATATATTAAAACAGCTGTTGGCAGCGTTATCAAAAAAGCTGACTCCATATACACTCAGAATGGGGTACGTATTTCAAAGAAGTTATACAACCCCCAAAAAAACAAATTCCTTTCAATATGTTGTAAGAATTAGGAGAACCCATGCTGTCAAGAATACAATTAATGCTTGGGGAAAAAAAAAAAAAAACAAAACTATACCACATGCTGCTGCAAAACTTAGCCAGAAGGTGGTGGCAGAGCGTAACTATTCCAAAAGCAGACTTGGCTCTCCTGTCCTCCTCCACTGTACACAAAAATATTCTTTTCAAGGTGCTTCAGATTTTGTTATTACGAATGGATTTAAAATGAGTTACCTCCCAGTATATGTTATCTGAATTATGAGATGTTTGTCAATATATGCTATACATGAGTGTATACTATACATATTTCAGCATGGGCACATATGACACACTTAAACTTGAATTATTATTATTATTTTTTAGTACTAGTGCTAGCTGCATCTTCCTTATGATTTGTCTTATGGGTATAAAGAAAAGTAGATTATGGTTTTTGTTCCAACTACAGTTGGTACACTCAGACTGCTCCCCTAGATAGCAGGAACCGAGTAACAGCAGTGCATACAGGCTCTAAGCCAGTAACTGTTCACTGACACCAGAGCTGGAGCTCACAGATCTCTGGTTATAACCAGTGGAGCCAATGACAGCAGAGAAGAGTGATTCTAGCTGCAAAAATTCATCTGGCAACAGGGCAAGGAAGTGTTGTGAAACTCATCAGTAACTGAGGACAAAACACAAGAGGCCTGCTGAGAGATCTGCAAATACTGCACCAGCCTGTGATGCACGTCTCTTCTAAAACAGAAATACTGGCACACTCAAATGCCCACACAGTGCTCAAGACCAAAGCATAATTTTTTGTCTGCTGCCAAGAGCAACTGTGCTGACACCGTAAGAGAGAGAACTGCTCAGTACACCTTGGTGGTACTTCTCTTGTGTAGAAGTTAAGGCTAGCATCAGCTTCCAGTCTATTTGAACCAAAGCTACAGGTGCTTCACTTACAAAAAGAGACACCTTCCTAATGAAAATTGAGTGCAAATGACCGCTTTTGGGAATGATTGCGCATCTGTTGGGATCTATAATACTTTATCCTCAACTGTCTTTAAAGTCCTTTTAAAAACGTGCTTTTAACCCATGCCCGGGCTAACCCAGGCCCATGCCCTGTGGTGCTGTACTGGCACATGTGAGTGACTCCAATGAAAAGGAACTACATGCTTGCTGGTAACTAAACTAGCATTCAGTCCAACAGAATCTAGGAAAACGTTTGTATGCCATCTAATCTTAGATGCAGACAAAATCAAGCGCAGAAATAAGGGTCAAGTGATTAACATCTCCGTAAAGTCTTCGCTGCTGGAAGCATCAGGCAATGATGATTCACACTCTCAAGATTCCCCTAAACATGTATCACTTAATTCCATGATTTTCTGAGCACCACGCAGTGTCTGCTAGTTAAAAGAGTTTCAGTAGACACAATTTCAAATTGCTGTTAACAGAACATGCACACAGAATCTCATGAGTTTTACATCTTCCAGTGGGTATAAAGATCAGGAGACCAAGCTATGTGGTCTGATCAAAATTTGCATTATAGAGAATAACTTATTTTAAGCAATATATAAAAATATTACCTTTTCTAATTTACTTTTGAGCTTTCTTTCCTCCATTCTTTTCTTCAACACTTCCACATCTTCTTTATTACCATTAAGGATAATCACATCTTCCTCTTGAAAGGGAACACCACACTTTAAAAAAAAGATGACAAAAAATCACAGTTTCTTCAGGATCTTTATGCTGGTGAACCTTTGTTAGAATTAACAGTTCTGTGTTTACCATTTCCAAAGTGTTCCCTAACTCTTCCCTTTACCACTGTGTCTTTTCTGATAGTTCTTCTCTTCTAACACAGTCTAAAACAGCTTTTCACTTAAAACATCAAAGGGAAAATCTCCGTAGTTTTTACTACTGAGCAAAATAATACTGACTGACAGCATCCCTCTTCATCAAAAGGAAGATGAATATTCATCTTCACTGTGAATCATAAACTGGTGATAACCACATTTAAAAGCAGCTCCCATGTCAATTTGTACAGGAAATTCTAAAATAATTTTTGAAGTATTAAAATATTTTGTTCTTCAAAGCTGTCTTTTTTTTTTTTTTAAATTTATGAATGCATTTGATTAAGATCAAAGTATTATGACACAATGCTCTAAGATGTCTTTCAACTTACTTATAGTCACACAAGCAATAGCGCCTGAGCAGCAGTTCCTTTATACTGACCAGGAACAGCACCAGAGAACGTTTCTCCCCAGCAGCTACAACAGGAAAACTTTTTTTATTTTATTTTAAATGATTATGGAGATAAAAAGGGGGGTCATGAAAGTGGCATTATTCATTAACCTTGCCTGGCCATCTCACCGTCCTTTACCTGATTTATTGAACACTATCAAGTTTTACATTTTCAGAGTGTACTTATTAATTTACCTGTATGTGATCTGCTTCATGTAATTTCACATTTATTTTCTGATTGAGTATACAGATGTTTCACTGCACAATTTTTAATCATCTAGTAAATCCAGGACATTGAATATGATGTTTTACTGTTTTAGGATCTCATTTTTTTATTTTTTATAAGTTCTTTTGGTAAATCCAGAACCTTTCTCCTTGTCTGCAAGATTAGTTTATAATTCTGTCTCTGCTGCTACTCTTATGTTTTCTGAACAAAGGATTAGAAAGGTTATTCAGGCATTTGTAGCAGGGATTGTAGTACTGTACATACCTCCTTTCATTTGTTTAACTACAGTATACTCAAGTGATGAACAATAAAAAAAATTAATCTGAGTACAAGTGTTCAGAATGACAACAAAGGAGAATATTCATGTAAGTCAGGCGCAATAGTAAGTCTCACACAGGAAATGGGTGAGTAGCTCACATTTTTCCATAGTTACTCAATAAGCTACCGCTAGAAATACCAGCTCAGTATGACCTCAGACACTGGTGAGAGAGAAGTCTAGATAAGCAAGACAGACCATTAATCTTTCTACTAAAGTGAAAATGACTGGAGCTGTACTGAGTCTAAAGAAGCCCTACACATACATTCCCAGTCGGATGTTTTCTGAATACAGCCTGAAAGACAGCACCCACCTACACGCTACTGGTTTGAAAAGTAATTTCTGCAATATTTTAAAGCATAACCTGTTAATACAAAAATATGAGGCTATTTCCTGCAAGTAAAAGTTTACGTAAAAAGACTCCAATCTGAATAAATGTTGCATTAAAAAAAAAAAAAAAAGCAAAGAAATACAGGGTTCTCATCTGGAAAACACAGGTGGAACTGTTCTAAAATGAAAAATATTTACAATAAATGGGGAAAAGACTGTGTCCTGTTTTCATACACTGAAACAGATAACTTCTTGCCATGACAACAACCAGATTGTATTACAGAGACCAAACTGTTCCAAACACACTTTAAGTACAGCAAGTTACATGCGTAGAACCAACTCCACCTTCCCAGGTTTCACTTACTCCAGTAGATACTATTTGTTGTTTGGATGTGCATCACATTTTTTTTAATTGTCATCATTGGTCGATGCAAAGTTTTAATTTTTTTTTTTTGGGGCTATCTTTTCATATAAAAAATAAAAGGACTTTATCCCAACAATCTGAAACGCTGAGATAAAAAACAGAAAGAAATTTCAGTTTTGCAAACTCAGGAAGGTTGTTCCTTCCACCTAAGGTGTTCTGTGGCAGATATTTGTCTTACGATATCACAAGGTCCCCTTTGCTGTACCTTGTTTATACTGGGATTTAAAATACATATGAAGGTGCCTAGTGTAGTTCCTTAACGTCTTTGCAGCACCTTGAACAGGAGACGTTCACAGATGAGACTGAATTTGTGCACTATTCTGGAGTGGACAAAAGCATTAGAACAGCAGCTTGTAGATGTGAATGTGAGATTCAAAGGTTAATTGAAGGTTGGGATAAGGCCGGGATGTTAGCTGAAGGACATGCTGGATAAACTGCATAGTCTTTGTCTAAATGTCCTTTCAGGATCCAATTATAAAAAACATATTCATAACTGTTTATACTAAAATGGTTTAACATGCTTGCAACAAGGATTTAGGGTCTGCAAGTAATAATAATTTCTTCAAAATCTTTTATTCACTTATTTATGTACTCTACATACTCTACATGTTCACACACCAGCTTAACAAAAAAAAAATGCACCCCAAAGACTTTAAATCATTAGAACAATAAAGGTATCAAGAGTTGTCAGAAGATGAATAAAAAAAAGCTGTATTTAAAAAAAAAAAACAAACAACAACACACCAGTAACAGTCAGACTACTTTTTAGAATAATGAAGACCTTTTAATTTGCAAGTGTTTTCTTTGGTTTCGTTTTCAGTAGTAACAGAATCTTAATTCAAGATCATTTCTTGCAACACGTTTCAGCTACAGAAGACATTTGTACCTTGCTTCTTGCTGTAAGCTACTTTCATTTTTTTGTGTGTGTGTGTGTGTAAAGCATCTAACATGTAGTTCCATCCTTGACTACTCCAGTCATCTTTGCCTGTTACGCAACTGCATTATGTTTCCACAGCTAGATATTTACATCAATGTTACAGTTCAATATCCTATGGAGACCTGAAACCCCCTTCCCAAACTATAAACACCAAGTTCATTCCTGCAGCCCTCCTAAATACAACCCCTAGGAGGAAGGCAAAAGGACATGAACAGTTTTCCAAAAGAAATTCTCACCCACATAGGGGCTATGTCACCGCATCCTGACCGCACCTCTTGAGGTAGGATTGAGACCTATTTAGAAACCAGCCTGAGCAGACATCCTACTCAGCCATGGACCAAATCAGTATTCATTTACCAGCCATGTAAGCTGACGCATTAACAGTTAGAGAAGACAATAATCTTTAACTAAAAACATGGAGTGGGAGAGGGCGTTTTCCAGCAGCTCGTTCCCTAGGAGGCCAGTAGGGCACGAGCAGCCGAACACCACCTCTGGCACTTGTCCGAGGGGCTGAGGAGAGTGGCAATGGGGCAAAGAGATGGGGAAAAGGTAACTCGGGAAGAGTGGAAGAAGCCTCCTTCATATTAAGTCAGTGATCATAAACTTCACTCAGAAATTGTAGCATCTGCTACAAAAACAGTGTCCAAGCTGAAGCCTCTGTTCACAGAGCTGCCCTTAAAGGCTGTACCTGCAGCTGTGCCTTAGTTTACTTCCAGGTTTTCTCCCTATTTATTTCTGAGTAATACACTATTTTAATCTGTAAGTATCCAAAATATGCCAGCCTTCTTATTTCTAGAGCCCCAAAGCTTTGTAATTCCAGTAAACTTATTTTTTTCGCTTGTTAAGACTCCACCCCCCAAAAAATCTCAGTAAAAGCGGTAATGCAGTGACCGCTCAGGAGGAACACATCTCATTCAGTATCTTTAAGCTTCAGACCCTAGAAGTGACCAGGTACAATTCTTTCCTATACTTGTGTGCTGCAAATCGGAAAGTTTCAGCAGGCAAACAGTTAAGAACCGGGGGGGGAGGAGGAGGAGGAGGAGAGAAAGGCGAGTTTCCCCTGCAGTTCTCATCGCCCAGCACCGAGGTTAGAGCCTGTGGTAAAGCAATGCAATTCACAACCACCAGCAATGTACTCCACGGATCTGAAAGCCGGCTTTCAGTCCTTTAAAGGCTGTCTCCGAACAGTGGCAACAGAAATTTGGAAAAGCTCAAGTTTTCTCTCATTATAGAGAAGCTGAGGACGTTTCTTCCGAGGCTAACCAGCATTACTGCAGAATAAATATGCTAAGCATTGCGGGAAGCCAGATGAAGCCTTAAATGAAAACATGCATGTTAATGTTTAACCCCTTTTCACTTATGTTGAGACTTCCACACGAGCAACAGAATGAAGAATGCTGTCTGAATTTTGCTGAAGGACAATGGGACTATTTATTTTTATTATGTTGCCTTCTCCTGGATAATTCTGGGCAAGGTAAGACTAAATAATTTAGATTTTAGGACTTTGGGTTTTTGCTTTTTCTTTATTAAAGCACAGAATATTGTAATTTTTATAAAGTGCCATATCTGCATTTCAGAAAGACCACTTCACTTTAACAAAATACTCAAATCTGCAGTAAAGCTTTCTTTAAATTTTGTTAGAGATGTACAAGAAGGTCATTGCTGCACGTATTGTTTGTATCAATAAACTCAGAATTTAACAAGTATTTATAAAAAATGGTCCAACCAAATTAGTACCTTACAACCATATAACGTAACAGTTTAAATAGCTATCACAGCGTTTGTTTTAGATTGTTACAAGATCAAACATTCTGAAAAAAATATAACAAAATAGGAAAAAATTAAGGATAAGAAGGTACACCTCCATAAATCTGTTTATATTTATCAGCAAACACTGATGCAATATGTTTAAGTGAGAACAGTTTTAGATTTATAAGATAGTTAACTGGGATGTATGAATAAGTTTTTCTTTTACGTGACACAGAGGCAGCCTTAGCACACTCACCTGGCCTTAATGAAAAAAAGGTAGAATCCACTGAAAGTGCTGATTTTAACATTAAACTTTTAGAGGACTGAATTAGTATTCACTTGCTTATGAAATGTCTACACTAAGGCCTGCATGAATAATCTTTCACCTTTCAGACAAAAAAAGGCATAAAAAGATTTGGAAATACAGGAGCTAATGCCTTTTGCCCATTTAATTAGTACAAGACAAAGTATTCCTAAACCATTTGTTTCATTGGATTATTGCCATACAAACTAAATTTTATCTAACCATTAATATTAACCAGTACAAAGAGTACGGACAGAATAGGAAAATTTGACATGCAATGATGCAGTCCAAAATCTTATGGCAGGAAGGAACAATGAACTATAAAACAATTCATTACTAACTATGAAATACACTGCAAGTTGTAATGGGGTTTTTATAAACTGAGATGATATTTTACAGGCCTATTTTCAGGTACAAGCATAATTCCATTTTTCTCTACAGTTGACATTTAATTGAGATGGATTAAGATGACAATTTTCCGTTAGGTAATACCCATAAAAGCAGCCACAAAGATGCGTGAAAATCCCTACAGTGTGCTATTTTTTTTGAAGAATGCCAAGCACTGCTAAAGATTAAGACAACTTCATACTCCAGATTTAGAAAACCTATCCATGTAAGGTCGGATTTCAGAGATGTTTTGATAACAATAAACACCTATAGGGGCACTCTAGCATGATAAAATTAACGTAAGGCAAGACAGTTTGGCTTGTGCCTGGACAGTGGATCTTAACAGAAAGATCCCTTGCTCTTCAAGGGCAGGAGTGAGTATGGTAGCAGAGTCCTTGACAGCAGGTAACAGAATAGAGGTTAGATGAATCTCGTCAGTTACAAATTTCCAACACAATGGGACCAAGAGCTACAGTTTCAGCTCTAGACCTGCTAAAACACTAGCAGAAAGCCAATGCTGGCATTCTGTGAACATATCCTGAGGTTGAGTGATGTCAAATTCTGCTCTCTTAGGCAAGGCTTCATCATTTGGTCAACCCCCAGAAACATTTTTACTGTTATGAAAGGTATTGTTTCCTCTTACCTGACACCGGATTGTTTGTGTACATTTATGCTGCTATAGTAATTCAACAGGAAGAATTCAGAGTAAATACTTAACAAGCTGAAACATCCCTGGTAGCTATTATTTGATGGGTAATAAAAACGTAAGTGTACAAAACAAACTGGTTATAGCTTGGTTCCCTTGGGAACTAACTTTTGCAACCCATCCACAAAATCGTGTTCAATTAAAACAACCAAACAAGCAACCAAACACCATGAAGCGCGTACTGGTCATATACAGACAGATGCTCTCTTTTCTAAGCAAATACGAAGTCCCAAAGATTTCTTTAACTGCTCTATGTCTCCAGTGTAACTTTTATGTGCAGAGTGGTCTTTCCACATGCTGGATCACAGAGATCTCATCATGTTCCCTAATTCAGAGCAACCTCAATGCCCCCCCCCCATCATTTTCTAAGAATAAAACATTTTTTCTGGCTCCAGGTCCATAAAAAACAGTGTTTCCTAACAAACACTCCCTCTCCCTAGCTTCTGCTATTGGGCACATAATGGCTCTTACGCAAATCTATTCTTGGCTCTGGTAGTCAGCTGGTAGCAGGCTACAGCACTGGCATATTTCATTTTTACTGGAAAAATTCTGGCTTCTACCTTTTAATGGCATTCTTGTTCTCCTCCTTTCTGCACAATATTAAAAGATTGATGTGGACTTGATTTGCTTAAGTTTTTCACGCAAACGGCCGAAAGACAATCAAGCTTGTTTACACGGTAAATGTATCCCTCAGGAGCTGATGAAAAAAAATCTTCTGGGACCTGACTTCCTAATGTTTTTCTTTGGCCTATGCATTCAATGCAGGCTGAGGAGCACTGTTGACAGAACACTGAAACAAAATGGATGAATCCTCCACTTAACACACAAAGTCACTTTCTGAAATGCTAAGTGCAAAAGAGGCATTCTTTCAGCATGAAATTCAGTGCATACCAGTAAGGATAACAAGATAAATACATTCCTTCCCAACAGCCTAATAGATATCAAAATTTTAGTGTTTTACGGGATCTGTACTCTTGCTTAAAATCCTGTATTTTTAATGCTTTTAAAATTCTGTTTCTTTCCAACTTCAACTCCAATGACCTCTATTTTTGAGCTTCTAAGACTGCCATATACTGGTTTTTCATTTTAATAAGTCCACTGATTTTCTAACAAATACCTAGATCCTTCTAACCACAACAGTGGTCACAAAGAAACTACAACACTATGCTTGTTCTTACATAATAGCAAATATGTTGCGATGCTGACAGCTGCAAAACATAGAATACTTAGAGGTGAAAATAACAGAAAGCATTAAAAACAAATTCACTGAATAAGGTACAGGAGCATATGAATTTTCTTTAAAAGACATAAAATATTTCTTAACTATCAAGCTTAATGACAGCTGATGGACTCTTCCTCCCCTCCCTGGAACATTCTCTAGGTAGCTCTGTACCAAATGTTTCAAGGACAAAACTTCACATAATAGCTGTGGGATTTGGGACTGCTGCACTATCATGCTTCGGACATTTCAACAAGAGAGGTATAAGTAAGAAAAAGAAAAACTCCTATGTCAACAGCAATGTAAATTACAGTTATCTATGAATGCTAATGGAGGCAGGAGCATACTTTATCTCAGGATACGTACACATGCTAAAAATAAGGGATGACTGTTGTCCGCATGTGCTGTTTTCCAAAGCACTAATGCAAAGATGTGTGTGTGTGTGGGGGGGAAGGTCCAAAATGAGTTAGAAAGAAACATTTGCTGACTTTATAAGGATAAGGAATGACGCATTTTGTAGAATGCATTTTCATCTTCCCCTTTTGTTTATTTAATAAATTTTTTGCTGACTTAATTCACTGAATTAAATTCTGTTCCTCCAGCAGAAGCTAAGGTTTCCCAGGCCTTAAGGAAATCTCGTCAATGGCTGAGATTACACGCTGTCCCATACAGAGCTTGCCCACCGTTCCTGTGGGGGGGACTGGACTTCGACCAACCTACTGCACTGCTCACCTGCTGGAGCACACGTTGCTTCAAAGTAGGATCAACTTCTCGCTTATGAGCTAGACCCTCACACGATCTGAAGACAGTCTCCGGATAATAAAAGATGAACCCACTTGATGCAACAAAATCAGGATTTTTAGCATGCATTGCAGTCTGTACCTTCATCTACACCTTCATCTACCTAAAGGATACACTTCTCGAAGATCCAAATGAACAGAAATTTAGTGGAAATACAGCAGAGTGTGGTTTTTACCCGGATGAACTTTGTTCAGCTCTTTTTATGGGGAAAACTGCTGCTTTTAAAATTGGAAATGTTTGCCAGAATACCTACCGACCTGAAACATTCAGCTGCATTCAGACTCCATGCAACTGCTCCACGGTCTTGAAGAATCTACACTTTATAACAAGACCACTGTCAGCTGAAGAAGGAAGCTTCTCACTGGCATACATTATCACAATTCACAAGGAGTTGGAAATGTTTGTAAAGCTACTAAGAGCTATTTATATGCCTCAGAATATTTACTGCATACATGTCGATGAAAAATCATCAGAGGATTATAAAGCTGCTGTACAAAATATTGTTAATTGCTTTGAAAATATTTTTATTTCCTCAAAAAGAGAAAATGTTGTTTATGCCGGATTTTCAAGATTACAAGCTGATATTAATTGCATGAGAGATCTAGTTCAATCCAAAATTCAGTGGAATTACGTTATTAATCTGTGTGGCCAAGATTATCCCATTAAAACAAACAAAGACATTATCAAATACATCAAAAGTAAATGGAATGGTAAAAATATGACTCCTGGGGTAGTCCAACCCCTTCATATGAAACACAGAACACAGTTTAGTTACAGAGAATACGTGCGTTCTGGAACGTCATACGTGTATCCAACCAAGAACATAAAATCTAAACCTCCGTATAATTTGACTATATATTTCGGTAGTGCCTATTACATTCTCACTAAAGAATTTGTGGAGTTTACACTGACTGATGCACGTGCAAAAGACTTGCTTGAATGGTCAAGAGACACATACAGTCCGGACGAACACTACTGGGTCACACTGAATCGTTTAAATGGTAAGATTTATGCAATTTTTACTGTGGATAACTCCTGCACCAATACTGCAGGGTCTATGAAACAGAGAGCTAGTGAGCTCCATTTTGGGGCTTAATGCCACCTTGCTCGAATTGTGTTGCATAAATATGGTAATTTCTTCAGTCCTGGTGCTGTTCCTTCAAACCCCATCTCCTGATGGTAAAATGAAGCCTAACTCCAGGAAGTACTACTTATGCTGTAGTAGACCATTAGCTACAAGGCTACAAAAATGTTGATTAAAAAAGTAATTTTTTAAACTACATAAAAGCTTATGCTCTCACAAAAAAAAAAAAAAAAAAAGAATAAATGAAACAGAGAACAAAATAATTTTCTTATGATGTAAGTAACTGTAAATAAATACTTGACAAGGCTATGCTTAAAAAGTCTACAGCAGTGAAAATTATCCCTCTTCGTAGAAATAAGTAGAAAGGAATCTTATCAGAACATTGTTTTTAAAGATGCTCCAGGTGCTACACCAAATGCAGACTGGGAAGGAAACATACGAGCCATTAAATGGAAAGATCAAGAAGGCACCACACACAAGGGCTGCAAAGGTAATGTGAAATGTGAACTAGAATTTGATTCACTGACTAGCATTCATTGCAAATTACGTATTATGTGTTAAGCTAGCTATTAAACGTGTCTCACTAGCCATATATATTTTATTTTGGAAGTGTGGAATAAAAGAGCAATCCATCCTCCTCCACTGTATCTAATTTAAATATGTTCTGACAGATTCTTGCAAAGATTTTCACAGTAACCACATACTGACAACCATTCTTTCAACCTCCAGTTACAATACTTCAATAATTCAAGGGGGGCAACGGCAGGATTGCATCTATTTTATATTTCGGTGGCTAAGGTTTGCAAGCTTTTGTTTATTTGATTGCCTTCTTCTATTACATTTACCAATGCATTAACTTGGCTTATCAGTTTTCAGTGAGAAGTGTGAAGGGATTTACTCGACAAGCACGACTGTCGGATACTCACATCAGCTCTGGGTTAAATCTCCTCATGTGCTGACCACACACACAAAAAAGTTTAAAATACAAAACCATAAAACTCAGCTTAGTAAAACATTGCATGATTAAATAGGCACCCAAAAAGAAATAGGATATGAGAAAAACTTCAGCATGCCCCACTACAAGATACGGTGTGTCATTGAAGCAGTTGGAGATACAAAATCAAGTTTCAAATCTAGTATTAAAAAAAAATCTACTGTTAAAAAACAACTAGTATTAAAACCTAGAGTAATAATGCTCTGTGAGAACTCAAAAGGTAATTTTTATTAATAACAGCACAGAGTCAAAATATTTTCAAGTGATTCAGGTCAGCTTTCTGCTGCTTTCAGATGCTTCTGTTTGTCTTTGCAGGTCATTACATCAGAGACATTTGCGTCTATGGACTGGGGGATTTACAGTGGATTATTGAATCACCTCACTTGTTTGCAAACAAGTTTGAGCCTGCAACATATCCCCTTGTTACGGACTGCCTAGAGAGACGCCACAGACTTAAAGTACTGCACCAGGCAGAAGTCCCAATTGAAGATCACTGGCGTTTTCAGGAAGATAACTACTTCAACATGAAGCTGAACATTTGAGTTAACCAACAGCTAAAAAAAATACTCAAAATATTGACAGAACCCATCAAGATTTTTAGCCACAGACTTCACTCACTTGGTGTATTGTGATTACCCTCATGCTTTAATGCTGTACTACTGTTTCACCAGTGAAATAAGCAGTTTTATATATTACAGTAAAAGAAAGCAACAACTGCTAAGGGATCAGTTTAAAGAAAATGACATATCTAAATCTGCAACTTACAGAACACAAAGGTGACATTCATAATCCTTTACGTGACTTATTCAAGTGGAAAATACATGTTCCCCTTGTGTGTCTACAGCTGAAAAAATGGTATGAAAGTAATAAAATGGAAGTAATGACTGAACAAAGGTGAAATATGAAGAACACAAGTTGTGTCTGCTGTATGTTTTATGAACTACATCACTTTGATTAACAAAGTTGACACAAACTGCAGAGCTTGTAGAGAAGCAGGTGCCAGCCAACTTCAGACACAGTCCATTTCACTGTTTTTTCATGGCCATCTGCATCTCTAATTTCATTGTGTAGCATGGCAACACCACTCTTGCACTATTCATGCTTTGCTCCTAATGACGAGGGTGTCTGTAGCAGTAACATTAGCAGGGGTCCTGAAATCCATGTTTACCTCTAAGTCCCTGGTTCTGATTCTCTGCAGGAGCTCATGGCAATGAGACGTGGGAAATCTGAGGCCAGGGAACAATGGAAAAACTGAGTGAAGACCTTTCAGTCCCAGGGTAGGGAAACAAAACTTCCCTGAATCTTGCAACAGTCTGCGACAAGTGGCGTTAATCTACCACCATCTAGGACAAAGATCTTATTTTCCAGATCCTTTGCAGACCAAGCATAGTTCTCACTAGCCTACAGCAAGGAAGTAGATTTTTGAACTCAGCACCAGGAAAACTAACTTAAAGACTGCACATTCTTCCGAAAATTCAAATGAATCAAGAAATGACCCAACAATAGAACACAAAATTTTCTTATTACAAACTTACTCCTAGGTTCTTGGAACTGTAGTGCTCCTTTTCCCACACAATTTTCTTGGAAACAATTTCTTTCAAGTGAACTTTAACCTAGAGGAGGACCATCTGGTCTATATTTATTTACAGAAACTTAAAAAGCTCAACCCTGTACTCAGTCTCATGTAGAACCCATGGCCTATCTTATGGCTAATTATTGATGAAGATTTTTTTTATGGATAGGAAGGAAAAAAGCCATACACCATGCTCACACTGGGCATTTTGAGAGTCCCTCTGAAAGCCATTACTGAAGCTAATGGGTCCCAGACATGTATTAACCATAACAATATTCAGACTGAATTTCTCTCCAAACCACACCCAATCCACTGTAAGGCACTCCCAGTGTTTATCTACTCTGTGTTGCTTTTTAAAACATGGATGTAATGTTCCTCATTACTGTCTTTGGAGACAATCCAGCACCTAGGTTTTTTTACCTTTCATCACCCTCATACGGAACAACTGTTTCACCTCTGAGTTGACTGAAAAGGTGAAATTCAATAGCAAGGCACTTAGTTAAACTGGCTTGGTTTGCAGCAACTGACCAGAAAAATAAGGAAAAAATGTAGATCTCTAAATCCCTCTTAGAAATATAATTTATGTCTTACTTTAGCCATGTTAATCCAGGAAAAACATTGAGGAGTGACTCTCCTTTCCTAAAGAAATTAATATTTTAAACACAAAATTCTACGCCTATAAAAACCCTATGCAAAATCTTAAACAAGCCACCCCATTCTCAATTATTGAGAAATATTATTTTACCCATTACTGAGTGATCACAACTTCATTAAATTGTTGAAATGTTTTTTTTACTTCTAACAACAATTAAAAGAGTAAGTTATAAAATTGTGAAAGCTGAAAGCATTCAACATGCATAGAGAAGCATTCATTAAAGTCCTGTATGTGCTACTGTGAAACAAGTAGATAGATCACTACTCTTGGATCTCAGCAACCAATGTTTACTAACTTTTGGAAACTGTTGATCTAAAAGCATAAATTGTCAATGTGACCGTGTTCTAGGAAACACTACGCTGCATAACATACTGCACACACCTTAACTCTGTATCTGAAAGATGTATGCATAATTTCTGCTTTAAAAAGCTGAAGGCACACGTTCAATAGCTCTGTATCTAAGTTAAACATTTGATTAAGTGTTCTATATGGCATAAGCTTGAATAGTTAAGGTATTATTTCAAGTGTGCATTGAAATCTGTTGAACCTGGAATCACCTCCAAAAGAAGCTGTAAAGACATGCAAGAGATTACACTTCAAAAAGCTGGTTAAGAAACAGGTTTGTAGGATGATCATCAGCCAGAAATTAATTATACGAAGTACAGGAAATATTATAATAAGGAATTCGTGCTTCTCCCCTGCCTCCTGCCCCCTTCATACAGGGGGAGCTTCATGAAACTCTGAAGCTGGTCATCCCTTTTGGTTATGCCAGACCCGTGGAATTTTCAACACTGAGTGATATGAGAGCTCCTTCTCACTGCTGCTCTTTATCCTAATCATTCAATTACATTTAGCCTCAACAGAACGTACACACTGGTACCGGTCTTGCTCAAGAAACCATCAAATACAAACACAGTGATTGGAAACTATATGGCTTGGTCTTTTAATTTTAGTGCTCTGACAAAGAATCAAAACCAATAGTAGGTGGATAGTTCCAATTTAGAAGTGTATATTTTAAATTGATATTTTTTACATCACATAAAACCCTTCCTGAAGAACTGCAGGCAGGAAGGAGGCAGCAGAGAACTGCTATTATTCAGGATTTCCTCCTACAGAATACTCATAACCAGCAAACTCCAGTATCTTAAACAAAGCTGTTTCCCTTCCTGCCTACTGGGAGTCATATCCTGCACATTTGAGCCTACAACTTCCTACTGATTAAGTTTTCTCAACTTGTTCTACAAAACCTCAAAAATACGGCCCAGACAAAATATGTCTCTGTAAAAATGTACTAGAAGTTATTTGCATTCACAAGTTACTATTTTTTTTAACCCTTTTCAGCCTAAGTAGTTAAAATCTTCAAAATTTGTCCCAAATACTTCAGCACAGCATTTTGTGCTAAGTATCTTTATAGCATGTAAATATGTTAATTATCTAATTCAGTTTATCTAGTTTAAAGCAAATGAGTAGGAAGATGAGGACTGCAGAATTACCGTTCAGGCTGTCGGATATCTGTATTCTTTGGCGAATGTTTTTACTGCATCATTAATGCATCTGTTTGGTAGAGTCCTCTGGGGAACTGTTGTTTACAAATTAGCAGACCATCAAGATTGCTCTCTAGGCTCATAGGTGAGACTAACGCACAAGAATAGTTTGTTTTGAAAGAGCTTTCTTGAATTTCACAGTAGTGGAGAAAAGAGCTGCTAAACATCTAGACTGACACTTCCCCAGTTTGCATCCATATTAGAAATCTCATCCCCTGGGATGAAATGAAAACAGCATACGTACAACACACAACAGTTTTTTTTTTTTTTTTTCTTTTTCATTACTTTCATCTCATTTTACTATATTGCAATATAAAAACAAAGTGTGCTGGGTCAATGAAGCTAGTTAGGGCTATGGATACTAAAACTGTTAGCCACCAGAAAGCATGGCGATCAGTTCCTCATGATCCTTTCAATAAAAGTTACAGTCCCTCTTCCTGATTCCGAGCACAGAATGAGAGCATTACCATCGTGTATCTAAAAATCTACTGAATCACTCTTAATCAAAGGGAAGACTAAAACATCCTCATGGCTGGTTACCATTGCCTTGTTGAATAAAAATCCAGTAACGAAAGGAAGACAGACTAAGCTGTATTATATTCACTTCATTATTTCCAGAAGCATCCTTCTGTATATAGTGAAGTCACATACATGTAAAAACACTTGCACGCAAATAATGAAATTATGATAAATACTTCCTAATTATTAATAAAATTACATAAAACATGTGGGACTAATTTAGTTTTTTATAAGATTACTAGGCTGGCCAAACCATGGAAAAAACATCCGGTTTCTGCATCTACTAATCCCATTACATCCATCTATCAACAACAAACTTAGAAACAGAGAAAAAACACATTAAAAATAAAGCAGCATCTGGCAACATGAAAGCAGAGCCATTATCTAAAGGGCTATAGCAGCATTCTATAGAACAAAATTAACACTGAATGCAGCAAAATGAGGCTAAAGCTGATTAATTCTATTTCACATCACATACAACACCGTACTGAGAAAGTATTTGGTTCACAGGTCTTGTTTATTGTAAGTACACGGTACAGCTTATCAAATATCAGGGTATTTGGTGAAAAATAACTGTGGCAAGTGTCACCACAAATCAAATGCAAATAAAAGTAGTGATATGAAAATGAGAGCATTTGCAACATGAATCATTGCCTTCATCTCCAAAGAGAACTTCATAAGGAGATCACTCCACTATTGTGAAAATTAAACACGGCCAGTATTTTCAACAACAATCCATGAAATTGCTGAAAATGATTTTTTTTTTTGCCTCCAAAAAAAGACAATGGCCCTTCAAAATACAGGGATCAAAACGTAATTTGGAAATGTAATCATTTTAAACAAATATAGCAGACACTGATAAATACAAACCAGACAAAGAAATCACCCTCTTTTAAACAAACTATAACCAAATATTTGAAAAACGACGTTTTGAAAGTAATTATTGCAACACCAAACTGTTTTTGAGAGCAAAAACATTCATTTTGACAACTACGTAGAGACTTATTTCAGGCCACCATAAAACAGAACTTATACACGTTTCAATGTGCATATTCTGATTAAAAAGCCGCCTTACAATAGTGGATGTGAACATAATTGTTCATATATATCTACATCTATCTCTGTGGGTTACGTGTAAACCCATTGCTACTAAAGTTGAAGGAAAATCTCACCTTGTGACAAACTTCTGTTTTAATCTCTTTGAGAGCACGTTCCGAGAACACACAGCCACAGTTCCTCAAGAAGCAAAACCTTTAAACAAAGGCATAAGATCACTTTTAAAAAACCCTGTGCGTCTGAAGCATGTACCTGAAGTGCCAAATTAACACAAAACAAATACTGCAAACAGCTGGTAGGACACAGCTAACTTTCTCTTTATATATGCTTGCAGCTAAACAAGGTATCTGCACATTTTGGATGTGCGAATTAATACGTACCTAATGTAAGTAGTGATGGAAAAATACAGGCTAATCGTTCACTGAACAAAGAAATACTTTGAAACTATCAAGCTGTGAACCAAACCTCTCTCATCTATCAGGTTTAATATGTACAGAAGAAGAAATTTGTAATTTGCCTAAACCAGAATGCTAAGGAAAATCCTTCTTCAGCAACATAAAAAATAGATGCTAGCACAGGATTTTAATAGACATACACCTCCCCTTCATTCTTATCCTAGCACAGGGCAAAGTGGAATTCCTTGTTGCAATTTATCCCACTGCAAAATGTCTCAGTTGACCTTCCTCCACTTGTCCATGTCAGTCTCCCACGGTTTAGCCCCAAACAACTTTAAGTCAGTTTTTTGCTGCAAACATTGCTCTCTACTCCTTTATTACAGACATAATTTGATTTAGGACACAGGTAACATTTCATCTTTCCTCTTAAACATGGGATGAATGAAGGACACGTGGTCCCCACAAAGGCTCAAGTGTGTACGTGAGTTGTAATGCTACTGATTTAAAACTTTTAACCCGCTGCATATTTAACATAGTACTCACTTTTATAATCTACAAACAGTAACTAAAATACTGACCTATGCCTTCCATTCATTTCCAGTCCCACCACAGGGCATATAAAGCGTGCTGACTGGATGTCATCGTACGTGTCACCTTTCTTGCTTTCTTTATCACCACTCCAAGCTGGATTATCTGCAAGGTTTAGTTCTGTTACGTTCTGCAAGATAAATAAAAATAAAATAAATATAATAAAATAATAAAAATAATAAAAATAAAAAGCCTTAGGCTTTTTACAGCTGACTTTTGAGCCACGGCAACATGTCCAGAGATGTTTTTCATTGAGGGTTGCTATTTTTAACGATTTTAATATACAGTGAGAAGACAAACCAACTGAACTTTTGCAGCACATTTTAAATTTTGTGGCACGCTTTGGCGTTAAAAACAACCTTTTTACCTTAATGCTCTTGATATGTGAGGCAGCTTCCACAGGCGTTTTATCAGCTGACTTGTCCAACAAAAATTCAATGACAGCATCTTTGTTATACAACCTGTAACATAAAATTTTCAGTAATAACGTTTGATGCTCAAAATATTCTTTTATTTACAAATTAGTACCTTTCAATATAGAAATCTGTATAGAAATTCATACCTGCCTAGCTCACAGGCTACAATCGGTCGACAAAGCTTCTCTTGACTCAGAGTGCAGTAGTACCACCTTGCCACCAATTCAGCAGTTTTGTCAACCTGAATGAAAATATATCCATGATTTTAAAATAGCTTTTCTATTCACAAATTATTTAAATATCAATTCAAACAACACTTGAAATATTTATCAAATCCCCATGCACCTTACCAAACCTGCATCTTTACATTTAAAGCTACCCCATAAAATAACAAAAACTTGTGGTGAAAGTTCATAATTAGTTTTTAGCTACTGAGCTCATTTCTGCATCTTGGGAGCTACTTTTTCAGTCAGTTTTCTTCCATTTTGTCACCTGCGCTTAACCGCTGCCCTCAGCACTGTCACTATCTCTCCACACCTTACCCACCGCCCTTTTCTCCCTAATCCTGGATCTCACCCCTCCCACCTCACCAACTCGAGCTAACTACCGGGGCCATTCCTATAACGAGAGGAAAAGCAACAACTGTATCAGGGGACGTCAGCTGTAAAAACAAACTCCAGAATCTCACTTTAAAACGCGGGTTTTGTGGCAAATTCGGCCATAAAAGGCACGCTGATATTCAAAGCGACTTTGACCGACACACGGAGCAGTATGACCACACCGGAGAGGGAACGGAAGCGTTTTTATTTACTTATTCCCATTTACTTGTTTATTTTTCCGCCCCTTCCCGTGCCCCTCTCCCCGCCTCCCCCCCCCGCTCCCATCAGTGACCCCCCCCCGCACGCCCCGCACCCTGCGGCTCCCCGAGGCAGAGCCCGAGCCGCTCCGAACGCCCCCCGGGGCCCTCCCCCAGCCCTCCCCGCCCCGCCCGGACCTTCTGGGCCTTGGGGGGCCCCTTGACCAGCTCGTGCCGCTTGGGGATGGTGCCGCCATCGCACCCCATCGCCCCGCCGCGCTTCCGGGTTCTTCTCCCTTCTCCCCACACGCGACGCGCTTCCGGCGGCGGGAAGCACTTCCGGCGCGCGCGGAGAGGGGCGCGGCAGCCACCGGCCGCTTGGGGGCGTGGTTTCTTGAAAAGGGGGGCGTGGCTACTCGGGAGGGGGCGGGGCCACCCGGGAGCGCCCATCTGGAGGCCGTCGGAAGCTACCACAGCGCCCAGCGGGGGGGCGTCCCAACCGCGGTTGCCTTCACTCCCCCTCTTAGCGCAGCAGCAACTGTCTTTTTCTATTTATTTATTCTTTTATTTAATTAATTAGTGAGCAAATGCAGGCAGAACGCCCGCTCCGGAGGATTTACGGCCACAGCAGGCGTTTCCAAACTCGTAACACCCCCCCCCCGGTGCTGAGACGACGCTTCCCGCGCCGATGTGAGGGGTCTGGCTGAGGGGGGCAGAGCCCCGCAAAATGGCGGCGCTGCGGGGCGGGGCGAGGGGGTGGGGGCGGTGCCGTGAGGGACTGTCTCTGCCCCGCGGGCACGAGCGGAGGCTGGAGGCAGCTGTAGAAACACAGGGCTTGGGCCCGCGTCAGGGCAAACGTACAGATAGACCCGAAAGGCCCGGCCTTCACATTTCAGATAGAACTTCACAATAAATTAATCAGGAAAAATAAAAAGGAGCCGGGCACAGAAGCGGTCCGCAGGAGCAGTTACCAGGCGTACAGCACGGCGCAGCGCTGAGGCGCCACACCAGCTCTGCCCAAGTGTGAGGTGTGCGCCCACAGCACGACCCAAACACCATCAGCATTGCCCGTGTGCTGGAGGTGCTCGTCCAAAGCCTCGGTATTTACCGACCGAAACCACCTTGCTCCATATTTACTGACTGAAACCACCTTGTTCTGAGGCAGAGCAGCAGGAACAGCTCCTTGTGTCTGTACCCGGCAAGGCAGAGCCCCCAGCTTCCTGTCAGTGCTCAGACAGCCCGCTGGAACAGTTCTGATTAATATCTATACCATACAGATCTCATCCTGTAACACACATTTTTACATTAAACAGCTGCAAAGCTAATTCTTCGGATACTTTTTTCCACCCCTAATTACAAGATCTGAGTCAAGTGCTCTAGAAACGATGATGGGTACACATAGCAATATGACAACTTACACAACAGTGTGTTTAAATTTAAAGACAGACTTTACATACCCAAATAGAAAAACAAAAAAAGTAGGAAAATATATTTATCTGTATAGAAAAAAAATAATAAAAAAAAATCAGATAATAAAATTTGCTCGAATACACAGCAAACATCTCTGCCCCAACAGTAAGATAACACTTCTAGACAGTGTCTGAACAGCGGAGGAGAAAGTACAAATTCAATACTACAAATCCTCTCTGTCTGCTATTGTGTGGGTCTTCACCTGCTAAATGAGCATCAGTACCTGAGAGAGGACAACCTGGTAGGAATACTTGGGGAGGACAAAGTTGGCAGCACTGAGCTTCTTGCACTCCCCTTGGTTCCTACACAAAGGGAGCAAAGAGAACTCTAATAATGAAGAGACTCAAGTTTTCACCACTGTTCTAAAAAATAAAAAATAAAATCATGAAGCATCTTTCATTCCATCATTGCTCTAAACTGCTGTGTATATTTATACAGCTCATCATTTTGATTCTGAAGTTCCCTCATTGCGTCTGCATTTGGATATTGTATTGCAGCGTTTTTGGTGGCAAGAGCCAGGTTCTTCAAGAGGCTGCAAAACCGGCTGCTGCTATGGAGAATGTCATTCCGAGCATCTCTTTCTTGAGTTTCCTGGCAGAGAGAATCCACTATCTTCTGACCTACCATGATGATCAATTTGCTGTGGGATATAAAGACTTCAGGTGGCTGGTTATTGCTCAGACTATTATTAAATACAGCAATTGCCTTTTGAAGCGCACCAAAACACAGCCTACAATGTTCTGGAAGAGCTATTTTCTTTGCAGGCTCTTGCTTGCTTTGAATTACATTCTTTTTTGAAGATGGCAAGACCTAGAAAAGGGATAAAAAAAGTAATTAGAGTCAGTTTGGGGTCACACTGGTTATTTCTTTATTTGTTCTAGTCTGTATTCGTTGCATGTTTCTTCACGTACAAGTTCTTTTAGTTAACGGGCTCCAAATTGCCCCATCCCCAGCCCAGAATATTTTTGGAATAATTTTTCTTTCTACAAAGTACTGTGCTTCATAATGCTGTTTTCTCCCAATTACCTGTTCTCTAAACAGTTTTCACTGAACGCAATTTTAGTAATGGATAGCACACAAAGTACTGTAGTTAAATATCAATCCTTTGTAGAGTCTGGACTTCAAGCTCTTGGGCAAAACACAGACTTGATTTTTAATGGTACTGTCTTCATGAGGGTTATGAATAATTAAAAATGTACTATAATGGGAATCAGTCTTTATAACAGTGCATTACAAGATATTTTGAAGTACAACCTTTCACAGCCTTATCCCAAATGATGTGCACAGGCAAATAGATAAAGAACAGTATGACTTTAGTTCATTATATTTGAGGAAAATATTTTGCATAGTTTTTCAGCACTTATTTGAAGAACTAGTTATGGGAAAATGAACTATGAGAAAATAACTAGATCTTTATGTATAGATATGTGCTTCCAAACACAAATTATTTTGAATTTTAGCAAGCACAGAAATAAAGAACTACAAGTCCTTTTATGTAATAGTTTTGAAAGTCAGAAATACCTTTGGTTTTGAATCTGTACTCTTCTTTGACACTTCTTTACCTGAAATGATTTTCTGTGCCTGTTAAAAATCAAAGTGAAAGCAAAATTGAAATAGTTTGCATAAAATATGTGAGTATAAATATGTTTTTCCACTTACTTCAGGAGAAGTAACATGAAATCTGTTTGCTTCATGTTATGGACTACAATGATAAACGTATTGGAACCAACTGCAGTTTTTTCTACTAAAATATTAGTGTCAGGATCCTGCAAGGTCTAAGACTGAAATCAGCTTCAACAAAACAAAACATTTCTTATATTCCAAGGACAAGTCAGCATTTCTTTGTAAAACCAATAAAGAGGAAGATTCTTAGCAGGCATTTCAGTAATTATAAGAAAAATAATTCTAACAAATGACCATTTTTATTCTAAGAAGCTTGATAATTTAGAGTTTAGTTTGGTGAGTCAAAATTTTCTACAAAAGCCTAATACATTTCAAGTTAGAAAGTCAGCATTTCTCATATAATGATTTTCAGAGCCAACAAATGGAATGTACAGGCAAGAAAGCAACCACTAGTCTAAAGAGAAGAAAAAGATTGTGAACTCCTAGCTAAATATATATATATATATATATATATATATATATATATGTATATATATATATATATGTTAAGTCTCTCAAATTTATTTAAACAGACAAGCTAAAAATCTCCTCTCACTGTTGTCTTTCTATGTGGGCAAATTCCCTAATGCCAGTTCTCTTCATTACTTAAAATTATTGGTCACTGCACCTGTGCCATCAAAAAGTAGTTGTGCAAACTGAAGTTTGCTCTGATGCAAAGATAAAATAGTGCTAATGACTTAATGCCTATAAAAATCAAGAATATGTGTAAAATCCTATCATACTAACCTGTAGTTGAACATATTCACAGTCCTCAATATCATCGTCTTTTGTTTTCTCTTGGGAGACCTGACTTTGGCTCGGCTTGTCGTGAGCATTTCTTTGAAGCGATTCTATTTCTATTCTTCTTGGCACTGGGATTTGTTTTGCCATTTTATATTCCGGGCTCACGTTTGATTGCTTCATTTCTTGCTCCTTCTCACTCTTTCTGAAGAGAAGTTTTCCATTAGCAATGATGATGGATACAAATCGCTTGATATCATCTGGAATTGTGCGAGCTACCATAACAAAGCGATCAAGATCATCTGGGCTGTTCTGAGGCTTCCTGAGGACCAAAGCCTCCAGTGACCAGTTGCAGTTGTTTAGAGCTTCTCTTGTTTCTGTTAAGATTTTGAATGAGTTGATAAGAATTTCCAGCTGTTTTTTAATTCTGGTCTGAAGATTATTATCAGTGATATAGGAGGCATTTACCTTTATGCCTCGAGCAAAGGCCAAGAATTCTCTGAGTGATACTTTTATGTGATCAACTGCCCTATGAATTTCTTCAATGTTTTTCTCCAGGTGTTCTTGTAATCTCCACTTACTACTCACAAAAATCATTAAGCTAGCAACTGAGCTGGATACACCATGCTGCAGTCTAGTCAGTGTCTCTATGGCTACATCAAGATCCAGTTTAATTTCTTTGACAGGCTCTTCTGATGATGACATAAACTCAGCAGAAGAGTTTGAGAACTTAGAGACAGTGCTGCTTCTGCTGTCCGCACTAGGAACAGATAATCTGTCGTGTTCTAGTTTGGTGTCTCTTGAGCTTTGGACTGGAACACGGTATGCCTGGTTTCCAGAACTGTTGTTGGGTTTTTCCCTCTCTTTATTGGACTGCAAAGTGTTGGGCAAACCTTTAGGAATATCATAAACGTTCTCTTCAGAAGTCTGGTTCTCTGCCTTTGGATCCAGGTGACTTGGGGGTGCCTCACAGCTACCGTTTTGTGGCAAAAGGAGCATGTCCCTTGGGGGTGGAATATCATAAAGAGGGGCATCTGGAAACACTAATTTCCGTTGTGTTGGTGGAATATCGTATAATTGTGGATTCACACCTTTGGCTTCAGTACTTGTTGGTGCCTTGTACCTGGCTGGGGGTATATCGTATAGCACCTGGTTCTCCAAGGAAGGGCCAGAAGGGCTGTGTTCTAATCCCATTTTTTCAGGTGAAACTGGAATATCATAAATCCATTCTGACTTTCGAGGGTTTGGCAACGTATTGTAGTGGCCCCAGCACTTTTTCTGAGATCCCTTCCCTGAAGCATCGGTTTCTCTTTTGGGAGGCACATCATACAACTGCAACAGAGCACACAGGATTTATAAGCATTTTTTAAAAACAAAACAAAACAAAACAAAACAAAACAAAAACAAACAACAATAACAACAACAATAAAAAAAAGAATTCTTGGAGTGTGCAAATGTATGTGACTCCAGTAATGTCAATGGAATCGTACCATGAAAAGTCTAACCCATAGTATTTATTTCCTTTCTAAAATGCACAGGCTGCACATGTGGAGGTTAAAATATTTCAAGCACTACTGATTAAGTCACACAGCAGTATCCCCAGCCAGTGAAATCTGTGGTATCTTCCTTGGCGTGGGACACTTTCATTTCATAATTTTCTGAAATGACTATAAGAAAAGCTAAATATTAGCTTATTAGTAGGAAACATTAGACACTCAGCTTTACAGAGTGAAGCAGGTAAGATTTTATTAACCTCTGTATAAGAAAACACTTGATTTTTCAGTATCCCCACCCACATTCGTATGCATACATTGACAAACAGAAGCCACCAATAGGCAGAACTAACCATTGTCAAAAAGCTTCAGTGAGTTTAATTTTTTTTACTTGATGGGTTTTACTAAGATGTCTATAGATCTCATGCAATGCCTTAAAAAGATGCGTGCACAGCTGAAATCTGTGAAATTGAAAATGCACACATAAGGCCACTTCTTGTGTGAGAACATCCAAACTAATACTAAGAGGCACTTTGGAATAGATCATATGTAAATGCCTTACAAGCACAAAACACAAGTGGGAAGGAGTGGAGGAGCTACAGGTGTGTGTCACAACAAGAAACAACTGAAGGTACCACTACGTAATAAAAACTTTAGAAAGAACTGGCCAGGTCCTCTGCAGAAAACGTGCATGAGAAAGGGAGCGCAGACAAGGGTGTTTTAGACCAAAGCCAGCATTTTTTAAGTTTCCCCATGAAGAAGAATTCTAAGAAAAAATTCATTTTGGAAGCAATGATAAACTGCGTCTCCAAAAGGAAATCTGCTCCAGGCTGTTGCAGCTGGTTGGCACGGTTGTTAATAGCCATGAAGATGCCAGGAATGCCAGCTTCAATGAGCACTTGCTCATATGCCAAGGTCTCCATTTTATTTTCACTGGGGAAACCACACTCTCTTCAAGTCTGGCTTCTCCAGCTGCGGTGCAGCCATGAACCTATGGCACTTCTCTTTAAGCCCACAAAACGATGAAGCCTCCAGTTTCCTGTGCTGGGCTGGTCTGCCCTGGAACCCTTCGCCAACCCTAGAAGTGTCCACGCACACGTGCTAGGGAACCTGTCAAAATTGTCTCGGATCCTAAAACTGTTTAGGAAAACTGAAATATTTGGCATTCAGCTAATAAAGAGTTTCCACTGAGGCATTTCCTGTTGTGAAATTTCAGATCGGCCCTTTCTTCAAGGAGGGTGCTCCTCAAACAGTGAGGAGGAGACGGGATGCTTGCCCTACACCTCAATACCGCCCCCAAAACCAAGCGTGCTGCTCTCCCAGATGGAATGGCAGGAGTGCCGCATGCAAGGGGAAGAGTTTGTTTTTCTCTGCTTGAATACTACAAATAATCCGACACTCGCTAATGCACAGTATTGAATTTGCTTTTCACACTGTCATAAAAAGAAGAGGTAGTCCTTGTCCTGGTAGGCATCCTGACTATCCAGGAGTCAGGCTGTATTCGTCCTTTTGATATGAAGGACAAAGGACTGCACTGAAGATGTGGTCTTATCCCCATTACCCTCACCTACAAACACGCTCAGGGGGAAGTTTAGCACACACACCCTATATCCCAGTAGTAAAAGAAGACTGTTCTCTCATGCCCAATGAACCTTACTTACATTGGCCACTGGCGAGTCTCTGTGATTAACAGCTCCTGTCTTTTCTGGGCTGGATGGGATGTTGTAAAGCTGCTGCTCTTCTTGGAAGCACTCGGTGGATCTGAGCAGCACAGAGCCCTTTCGTGCTGTGGGTGGAGTGGCAGCGCTCTGGCCAAAGGGAAAAGCAAAGAGGTTGGCTTCAATCCTTGCTAGAGCCCACTGAAGACTCTGCTGGTATCCAAAGGCTTTCAGATCATACAGTTTGGATCAGGGCTTGATCTGCTGGAGAGCTGCTGAAGTGCTTGTCTGCAGAGCTGGACAGGACGGGGATGAGCACTAGGTGGTGCAAGGCAGCTGTCACCTGCAGCCTGGTGCTGGTGCTGAGCAGGGATCACCTCATTAATACAAAGCGGGTAAAACAAACCCACTTTGTTACAGCTTGGTACTAAGTGAATTCAGGTGAGCTGAACCCTGCACTGCCAGCTGGTACCAGGGGGTGTGAGGTTCCTGTGACTTGCTGTGATCCTGCACGCCCCCCTTTGCATGGTGGGCAGCGAGATGGGGCTGGGACACACTGCAGAGATGCAGGGGGAATGGTGACATTTGCTCTCCACAGAGACAGGTTATCAAGAGGAAGATCATGAACCAGGACGCTCCAGTGGAAGACCTGATCAGCATGTTGTCTTTCCTCTGAATGAACTGGGGTTACATGATCTCATCCCTTGTATTTCGCTGCCCAGAGGGTGGGTGGTGTGGGTGACATTTAGGCTTTTTGTACATGCACCACAGACATTTTGCAAACATCCTGAAATCTTCCTAGGCAAGAGACACAAAGACAAAGCCCCTTTCCTGATGGATAAACCAAAGCAGAGAGGCTGGCCGCTCTGGTACTGGGAATTCACCTGTGGAAGAGTACCCTAGAACTCAGTGACAGTAAAACTAAAAGTGTTTGTTAGAAACATAACCATGTTTAAGATGCATTAATCTAAAGTGTTTAACAGATTCAAAAGAGAACTGCTTTATGCTTTGAACTTCCCCAAAAATACATGGTTTTCTGCCAAATTTTGCAAAAAGCCAACAGGGAAATTCTAGAATTGAACCTTAAACCTTCAGCTATGTTTCTGAGAGGAGGGAGGCAGAACAAGGTCCCAGCTGCATGGGGGGACCACAGCAGGACTTACCTGTGTGAACAGGGACTCACGACGCTGCGTGGAGGGAACGTCGTACACCTCACTTCTGATGTTTGGGACTGAAGCCCGGGATGCTCTTGGGAGAGTAAACAGGTGCTTAGAAGGGAAGAAAAACAAATAATGAGGGAACTGCAGTCAGCAGTAGGCTCAGGACATCTTTGAAAACTCAACCAGCTGAATAGGCCACTTATAGAGAGCTCTTAAGTGATTAAAAACCTTCCAGCTTTTCACTTATGGTGATAGAGAGGAGCTAAACTTACAAGCAGGCCTCATACTTTTTCCTTCACCTTCATATCTGCTTTATTTCAAATAAGTACGGGCACATACAATTCAAAGAATCTGCGTGATTAGCCAAGGGAGGGGAAGGATTTGGAGAAAAATCAAGCTTCTGCTATCACTTAAATCTTACTGCCCAAAAGCAGAACCACTAAAAAAAGAAAGCAAGGGAATTTCTACTTCTTCACTCTCAGAGAGCCATTAGGTCAGTCCGTATTTAGCAGGAGTAATGGCAGCAAAAAATACAAGCTGAGGTGCATTATTCTGTAATTTCAAGGGATTTATTCATTTGGAAGGAGAAAACATAATTACCTTGATGTCCTGTCCAGCTCTTTAAACAGAAGTCTGATACGGGAATTACATTATTGAGGCCAATTACAAACTAATTCCCCTGTTTGCTTAAAACACTGTTTTAAGAGCTATGACCAGGTCTGTGGGACAATTAGTTAAAATGCCAAAATATGAATGATGGGAAAGATCTTTTCATCAGCCTCAGAAACAGAGTTTTGTTCATTCAGCATGGTTTAGCCTGGGTCTCCATGCCTGCTTTACAGAGAGGATTACAAACTACTGACCCACAGAAACGCTGCTGGAGATGAGGCATTAAAACAAACTGTGTAATATCAGAATTAATGTAATAATCTCCATCATATAATAGTCGCAGCAACTAAATCTAGGGGAAACGTGGTAGGGCAACAAGACTCCAGGTTCATAGCTGCTTGTTCTGTCTTTGTGAAAGCTCTTTGCTCCTATCTAAAGAAAAGAGAGTGAACACGGGTCCCCACAGTGCTCTACAGCATGAGCCATCTTGCTTGCAAAACAGCACTAACTGGCATTTTCATGTGGAAAAAGTCTATTCAGTATACAGTAGAGGAAACATCTTACTATAAAATGATTTGTTCTCCTTAACTGATAACACTTTTAGTCACATGGAGGAAGATGCCCTAAGCTCTGGGCAACATTTTTGTATAGAGTGAAAGCATACAGCCTTTGAGAGGTTTTGTTTTGTTTTATTGCTTTCAATCATCTCCCTCAAAGACTTACAGTGGCTTTACCCAGCTGTTCAGGGAACAGCTGAGTATGCCAGGAGCTTTGCCAGTTGTCCTGTAGGATCTACCCAGGGCAGTCCAGGATGCTGTGGTGCATCTGCGTGCAGCTTGTGACCGCCAAGGTACAGTTGTTGTAACAACAGCTGTGATGCTGTGCAGGAGACAGCTCAGGCAAAGCTGAACTTCTAGATAATAAAAGCAGGTTAGGGCTTTTCTTTTCCCTTTCTCCTTTCCCTGGTAGGGTAAGCAAGGCACGTATAATGAAATTACAGATATAGGAAAAGCCAACGATCTCTAACATTGGGCTGTGCACTTGAATAGAGAAAAAGATGACAACTTCAGGGCCTGATTTGCTGGTACAATGTGGAAAACCTGGACTGATCTCACTTCAGTTTGCAAATGTCTTGCCTTCTTTAGGGTTATGAACACAGAGAAATCAGACCACAGCAACCACACAAGGGTCTTTTGGAGCCATTTCCCTGTTTGAGCTTGCCTTTATGGTAGGTGTGTATGAGGTCTGGGTGTGCAGCTGAAGTACTGAAAATGGAGATTTCAGTCACTAGAGATGCACTGAATTTGTCCATTTTCCACCACCCATTTGCTACAAAGAAGAGACCAGCACCTCTGGTCCTGTAGCTTGCCTCCAACACAGTAGGAGGAAAGCTGGCCAGCTGAGTCCCATAATCAGATGCTCATTAAACAGCCTGAAAGGCTATACAGTTCAGGGCTGAACGTCTTTCCTTTGCCAATTAACATTTCTAATGTGGTTTTCACACACAGAATAAAGAACTACCCTGGGCTGAAGAGCTCATGGGACCCAACAAAAGCTTGCACTTGAACTCCCTCCACACCTGCTCTATTTATCTTTTATTATAGAAGACTCCCAATTAATTTTATGCTGAAGAAAGCTCAAGTTTTTGATGTTAAGATGCTTTATGTGACATTTAACAAAATTTCATTTTCCACTTACATGTTTCATCTGAATGCCAAATGAAAGGAACAGGGAGAAAGAAAAAGCCAGGCCAGCAGTTGTAATGAAATCCTAGAAAAATGGGTTGCAGTTCCCCCTAACCAGGGGTGCTGGTAACTGCTCTCATCCCACATACCCTGGTCACTGTCTCAGCAGCAGTAAAAACAGGCTGGGAGAGAAACTGATTGAGGCCCCATTCACTGTTGAACAACCCCGCGTTCTTCAGCATGTCTAAAGTAGGCGCTTCTGCTTTGTGCAAGGGTAATGACAACCTCGAACAGCCAAAAAGAGAGACAGCAGCACTCTGAGAAACTACATCAAAGCCAGCAGTCTCAAACGACAATTTGTTTATTAGGAATCATCTTCCTGTGCAGATGATTGCAAAGACCCCTTCATGTGCCAGAGGACACTGGATAGATGCATGCTGTATACAGCCAGGGGAGAAAGCTCTGTGTCTTGTTTAACTTTGGGATGGGTTTGTAAATCATTTCTAGATTCCCCCAAACAAACTGTATATTCTGTACTTCCTGCTGTACTTTACAGCTGCCTTAAACTGTCAAAAACAGTGAGACACTACAGAATATGGAGACTCATATACTGCCCAGATCAGCCTTTCTCCCATAATGCTATAAATTGTGAGACTTTATGGGAATTTCCTAAACACCATTTATTTGAACGACTTCGCTGCAAATTCCCCTGGATTTTTCAGGCCAATAGCCATTATTATTTCCCTTCGCCTAGGATTACTTTAATTACAACAACCTTTACTACTTTACTAGCCACTGATACTCTTACCTGGCGCGTTGAGCTTTGAGTCCGTTCATTGAGCAGCTGCGCAGCCAAGGCCGGTACCTGATATATCCCTTGGGCAGGCAGAGTGCAGGCCCTAGCTGGTGGTTTCACCCACCCCTCCATCTTCTCATACGTAGAGGATGCCACAGGAGGCTTGGGGACTGAGGGGACTTGGTAGATGTTCTGTTGGCCTGCTGGTGGCTCTGGGACATCGCCGTGGGTGGAAGGAGGCAGTGGAAGGGCCTGAGCGCCGGGCAGGAGCTGGAGGCGGTTGGCAGGAGCCAGGCCCTGCCTGCCATGGAGGGAACATTTCCACCAGCCCTCGCTGCCGATGACATTTTGGTCAAGAACCGTCAGGATGTCTCCTTTGCGGAAGGCCAGCTCATCTGAGCACTCCGCTTTGTTGTCATAAAGCGCCTTTGCCAAGGTGTTCTGGAGAGAGAAAGCCATGGCGTTGTGCTGTTATGTTACGCTGATAGAAACGTTGTGCTAGTTCCCAGTTTGGTGTTCATCTCCACTTTAGTTTCAATTAAGTATAAAAACTGGTGGGCTGCAATTAAAGAATGTTTCTCAGCATTGGTTTCAGAGTGTTAAATGTTTTCTAGCATCTGTCTACTATATTGTGCAGCAATAGCATAATGCTGCTATACGCTTCTTCATCACTGTGCCTACCGAGGCTCTTGAAAGCAGAGCCAACATTTATTGCTTGGATTTTATGAACACCATGCTATGAAAAATAGGTGGTTTTCCCCCACTGGCATTCTGTGGATTCTTTGTCAGAAGTCAGAGGAAATGCATCACCCAACTAAAAATAAAACTTGCCCTCCCTGACCGCTACCTCATTTATCTGAAGCCTTCAGATGCACATGAAAAAGGTTAACTGTTTCTTACCTGAAAAAAGAAGCAAACACACACACTACTTATTTTCCCTCAAACTTATTTTTTCTTTTCAAAGCCTTATAAAGACAGACCTCTCACTAACATCAACACTGAGGAGTTTAATACATGTCCATTGGTAATGCCAGTGGCAGGAAAGCTGCCGCAGACGCAACCTCCAGCTGGATCCTTGTCAACCCCAACCTGGGGAGCTGGATTCTACCAATTCAGAGAATCCCAGGCTAACAATTTATGTGACACTTTAGCTAAGGGAGAAAAATCCAACTTTGTGCAGGTGACACCAAATGAATTGATCTCCCTGATAGCTGGTAAGTCTTTGAGGCAGAGCAGTGCATCCATAAACTTATCTTCAGGCAAGAACACCTGAAACAGTGACCATGCTCCTCTCCATCACACAGACATCACCGTACATTGAAGACCAAAGTATTTAGTATTTTTCAACATCTTCAGACAGCGCTTTTATTGTTTATTTGTTAAATATAGAGGAATCCGAGGAAGAATAGTATAAGCAGCTTGCCTAAGATCACAGAAATGAGACAGCAAATACTCCTATTTTTTAAGCTTCTTCACCACAGGACTGCCATATCCGTCTCAGCTGAAGCCTATATATGTGATGATTGTGTTTTATTTTTAGCATATTTATATTGGGTATGTTTACTCATTACAAGACAGGAGAGTGAAAGCAGTTGCAAGAGGTAGCTTTATTAGCCAGGTGCATTTGTGCAAAGGGTAGAAAGAACGGTGATGTAGTGCTTTTTAATACAACATACCATTTGTTTGCAGCTTTAAAATGCGACTGACTGCTTCCCACTGGCTGTTCCAGCATTAATTTCTTATCAGAAAGTGCAAGTAATGTCCAAAAAGATAGTACCCAAATAGGAAACATGATGCCTTGTATTTTTATGCAGAGCATTTGCTGTAAAGAAACAGCTGGTTTGGAGCAGCAGCAGAAAGCCCATTTGCCAGCTCAGCTGATGAAAGTATCTTGTTGTTAGCAGCACACATTTCTTTGTGAGAATGACCATGAACAATGGTCTTTTCACGATACATGGACTGGTCCATCAGCAGCTGTCAGAGACAGACAACTGTCCCATTTTCCTTGTGGTGTAGTCTGATTAAAGTAGTTTTGCCATGAACATGGTAGCCCACTTTCTATTTGGGCAGTGCCAAATGCTCTGAACCACCCATGCTGAAGCCAGGCTGTCAGGAATCTCATCACAGAGTGCAGCCCAGGGTGGGCTTGGGCTTCACATGCTGTTACAAGTGAAAGGAGAATAAAAACAAAACAAATGGAAAACAAAAACAAACACAAACACAACCACACTTGACCCCCCTTCCCCTGCCTCATCTGACTTTTCCTACTGTTCAACACCACTTCTAGACATGGCTTGACATTTAGCCTCTTTTTGCTGGGCACTCTACAGATGCTGAAGGACAGAGCCTCTTAATAATGTGCCAAGAAGATGCGTATAGGAACAGAGGAATTCCATCCCCTTTGTGCAGACAGACAGCTGAAGTACAAAGAACTTTATCCAAGGTCAGGCAGGACACTGGTGGCAGAGCCAGGGCATCTGAACTCAGGAACTGATCTCCTCTCTAATGCATTATTCAACAAAACCTTTCTTCCAAGTTCCACTGAAACAAAGAGGAAATTTTGATTGCAGTATAGTTTTAGAAGTCCAAACGTCAACATTTTCCAACTAGTTCTTTCTTGTGGAAGTAGCATACTGAGCCCAATTCATTAATTAACCTGTGTGTGAAGTTACTCAAGTCTAATTTCAAATTGTGTTTCTTTTACAGTAAGCGTGCTGATTTTTACTAGGTCAGAATTTGGTCTGTACACACCAGTGAGAATTTCTGTTTGCATCTAGGCTGCAACCTAGGTTATGAGAGTGAGGAGGTACTCTTCCCATCAGTGACACTTCAACAACATTCAAACATGACTGCAACAAATATTAGCAAGAGCAATTGTTCCAACTGTCCTCTTATCTCTCTTTCTAGACATTGCCAAGTCTGCTTTCATTGCCAAATGAATGAATCAAGAGAACAGCCCGGTCAGCATGAGCAACACGGGAGTCTGAACTCCATTCAACAGCAAAGGTGTTCCACAGAAGCATCACAACTCAGCTGACCAACACTTCATTTAGCAAAGTCAGATGAATATATTCAGTAACAACCCCAGTGAATGAGGAGTTACATTTTAAACTTACTGCACGGAAATCAAACCTTTTCAACACAGGGATCTCTTTACTTGAAGCACACTGCCCACTCCTTTGATTTTTGTCCTGGTTTCAGTTAGAACAGAATTAATTTTCTTCCTAGTAGCTGGTGGAATGCTGTGTTTTGGCTTAGGATGAGAAGAGTGCTGATAACACCCCAATGTTTTAATTGTTGCAGAGCAGTGCTTATACCAAGCCAAGGACACCTCAGCCTTTGCTCTGTCCTGCCAACAGGCAGGCTGGGGGTGCAGTAAGAGCTGGGAGGGGACAGACCCAGGACAGGTGACCCAAACTAGCCAAAGGGGTATTCCATACCATCTGACGTCATGCTAAACAATATATAGGGGTGGCTAGCTGGGGGGAGGGGGCCGGACTGCTCGGGGTTAGGCTGGGCATCGGTCAGCGGGTGGTGAGCAATTGCATTGTGCATAACTTGTTTGTACATATTATTATTAGTAGTACTATTATCATCATTGTATTATTATTATTATTATTATTATTATTATTTTCCTGTCTTATTAAACTGTCTTTATCTCAACTCACGGGCTTCACTTTCCATTTCTCTCCCCAGTCCCAGAGAGGGAGGGGGGAGGGTGAGCGAACGGCTGCGTGGTATTTAGCTGCCAGCCGGGTTAAACCACGACAATTTTGTCAACAGACACTGTGCAAACACCCAAGATGAGACACAGTTCAGAGCAGAACAGAGTGGTTCAAATTTTGAAAGCCAGCCCTTGATTTGTAGAGATCAAATTAGGGAGTACGGGCTCACATCAGTTGGCAACATGGATTTCAAAGGCTCCTGGGCATTATCTCAATTGCAAGCCAACCAGGAGATTGGAAGAAAAAAAAAAAAAAAAAAAGTAGAAGAAAGCTTTGGAAACATCCAACTGAGCTGGAAAAACAAGCCTGTTCTCTTAGATCTCCTTGTATCCCATCCATAAGGCTGGAACCTGGGAAAATTAAGACTTTGAATAGAGAATCAATGGAGACAAACACCAAGCTCCAGACTATAGAACACGATTGATTTGGGTGACTGTCAGACTTCTGCTGGCCAGCTGAGTTGTCAGAGATAAAAATGAAATGGAAAAGCTCTTTCACCTAAGGCAATGCAAAATCAAATTTCACATTTCATGGCATAGGTTCAGTGTGATAGTTTGAGAGCAAGTCTTCTCCATTCATTCTCAGTTTCAGTATAAGTGCATATATTGTATAACTCTATTTCAAGAAGGGCAGAGAAACTGAGGTATTTTAATGAATATTTCTTCTCCTTTTGCCTTGGAACTAGTCTCTGAAGGAGTTTTATAAAAGATAAAGATAGGTAAGAATATTAGTAATTTGTAACCACCAAACTAAAGGAAGGTCCTAGGCAAAACTCTTTCAAAGTAATCTTCTATTTGCATCTTCATCTCACACTGCAATAGTAAAAACAAGAAAACCAAACCACAAAACACACAACCACCTTCTTCCTTTAAGCAGACTCTTCTGCCTGCTCTGTGTCCACAACCTGGCATAAAGCTACTACAACATGTAGTAAATCCAACCCAAGCAGCACCACACCATGCCACTGAAGTAACATAATTTCTGCTGAACACTCACCACCAAGAAATCAGAAGAAGGAACAACTTCACAATGTGAAAAACCAACAGGTCAAACATGTCTGCCTTCATATCTTGCCCTTTGTTGCCCTTTGCTCCTCTGCTTACAGGAGTAGTAAGTCCCCTTTATTGCTTCCTTTCTGAGTGTTCTGGTTACTTACCAGCCTCTCAGGATCTGGTGGTATGGAAACTGTGTAAGCTTTGTAAGCTCTTTGGAGTCCCAGCTATGGCTTCAATGTGTATGAGCCCAGGATGCTGAAACAACTGCTGTAGATCAGCCTAATGTTGACAAAATAAAATGCAACAAGCTCCCAGCAATGCCTAACATCACAGGTGCTGATGTGTTTAGCTGTTTTATGGGATATGCATACAGGAAAGCATTGAGCTAGCTCGCTTGGGTCCTGGAAAGTGCTGTAGTTCTGGCAGCAGAGAGCATGCTAAGCATTAGCTGCTTTTCCTTGGAGCTTGAGGTGGTGCTGAACTCCTCCGCGCTAGAAAAACCTACAACGGCAGCTAAGCTGGGTAAGTTATTAAAGCCAAACTGTTTCTGCCCATGTTCCACTGAACTGAAATCCTCAGCAATGCTCCCACAGGGAAGGTACAGTCACACCAAGTAAACCAAAGCTCTGAAAGGCTGAGTAAAGAACTTGCCATCCCCGTCTGAGCCCCATTCCCTTCCCAGCACCCAGGCCCCAGCCAGCCCCACAGCTCAGCATCCTCCAGGCTCCATCTGTTCATGTTATGACACAGAGGGAGTTACTGAGCAGCTGCTGGATGCCAGAATTCTTCCAAATGGCTCATTTATTGAGACACTTACATGTATTATTGAGAAGTTATCCTAACCAATTGATTGCAATAACAGTGGGAGCAATTCCATGGATAAAAGTTAAGGTTATGTTTATAGCAGGTGAGCGTCTGATCCAACAACACATCTAGCAAAGTATAACAAGCGTGTCCAGGGTTTTGTGGAATGAGGTCATTTGTAGTGCAGGCTCTGCCTTATCTAATGCGAGGTTATTTCTCAGAAATCGGGCCCTATCTGCACTTTCAGCTGCCTAGGACATATGTACAGAATCACTGTGGCAGCCCCTTTCTGTCATGTAAGCAGAAACATTTCTGACCTGCCATTAACTATAAACAAGCCTCGCATTCCCAGGATCACAGAGACCTTATGGGATGCTTAGCTAGGAGGAAGCTGTGCTTCGGGGCCAGTGGGATCTGCATTTTTTCTGTATTACCAGAGGAGCGGAAACGGGCTGTCTAACACTGTCATCCACAAAATGCCATCTCGGGCCAGCTGTGTGTAGTTCTTCGTTATTTTATGAAGTCTCCTTCATAATGTGTCCTTTCTCCTTCCTTATGTGTCCTTGCAGTGCCCAGCATGTAATAAGCTCTAAAGCAACGTAGATGAGATCAAAGTGTTTTTCTTCTTCAGCGTTTGTTGCTTCTTCCCTGTCATCCCATAACCAGCCCCAAAAAAACACCCACAGACCTACTGTAAGATAAAGAACATCTTAAAAACCAGTGTATCACCACATGAGAAAGCACCTTGGCAGACAGCGCTGCTACTCTTCCTGCTCACTAAGCACGTTTTAACAAGATGACGGTAGAGCACGGATCTAGAAAACAGAGCTTGCATCCTCTGCAACCTTTTCTAAGTTGTTGCTCTCCCCCATACGGAGCCTGTGACCTTGTAACCGCAACGCGGATCAGTCACGTATATTGAGCCAACTGTAGTGAATAACTTTGCTGTATAACACCTCTGGTGACATGGGTTCGGCTAAATTAGGTGTGAAGAAAAGTTCTTGTGTACCTGGAAGTGCACCTACTTCTACTGAATTTCTGATCAATTCATCTAATTCAAGATTGCAGTAGGAACTCTCCCTTCTAGTTGGATTTTTTGCATCTCTATAGTTTGTATGTCCTTATCCCGCTCCCACTACAGAACAACACTTGAGAGCCTTCAGAATGAAAACTGTTAACTCCTGCTTGTTAATACAGAAAGGGAAAAAAATGAAGAGCCAGTAAAGCTGGTAATTGTACAAAATTGTACAGTTCTATGAGAAACAATTCCTATAGCCTCAGAATTGGAGTACTCACATAGGCTGGCATCTGTGCTCTATATATAGGATGAATGTCTGTGCTAAGGCAAAAAAAAAAAAAAAAAAAAAAAAAAAGCCAACCCACAATGTGAGAACATCATAAAATATTTACTGTTACTAAGCAATCCTGACCGCTTTCTTACCCCAGTCTGTATCTTCAGCCGATAGCAATATGAAACACAGAACACATGCAAACATTGCTGGAAAAAATCCTTCACAATTATCAAACAGTCATTTTAGCTGCTTACCTGCAGGTCTGCTAAAATCATTTCTGTACTCCCTTCCCCCTCAGTTCTCATTTGGAAACTCCAGTACTACTACATAGTGTTTTCTGTGATCCATAGGTACTACAGTCCTGATGGTATTTTCATCTTCAATTAAAAAAAAAAAGAAAATTTTCATCTATTTTCTTAAATTTGCCTCTTAAAAATAACCTATTGAGATAATTTAAACAAGATAATTTTTATTGTGGAAGCTTCTCTTGTGGATGAACACAAACATTTTTCCAACTTCTGTAGCTGCATTTTACACTTCAAAAAGTCTGTAAGTTCTTTTACTGCAGAAAAAAGGGACTTAAGTATTTGAGGAGAAGGAAGAGACCATTCAAGGCAGTGGGCTGTGTTTGCTATACAGCTATGTTCATGCCTCAGTGACACCCTCTGACATGTTTACAGAACCATTTCCAGTTAATCTCTTCACCTCTGAACAAAGCTGAAGAAATAAACATTCCCCTTGCCCTGCTAGCTGGGAACGTGCTTCCCAAATAAGTCCCTTTCAAAGGGTAGGCCAATTTAGTCAATTTAAGTTTTACCCAAGTCAGTTAATTGCAGACAGAGCTCACATGTTCAACATATGCAGGAGAAGCACTTGCATTAAGCATTCACATCTCTCTTTACATGCACAAGGCCTCCTTCTGGGTGCGGGGTTTGTATGGCCCTGTTGATGGGCAACATCATCTGCGGCTTGCAGAACACGCTTCTACCTTTGTTTATTTCAGAAAATAAGACTGTTCTTGTTATGCAGAGTTTCAGATCTTTTTGTATGAGCAAGGAATGAATGAATATCAGGGCTTGCTTTTATTGCCTGTTCAACGGGTTACTTGATTTTTGGAGGGTGGAAACATACTGATCATCAGGTTTTAAGTCCTGAATGGTCAAATCAGTTTTTGATAAAATAAAGAACTGATTTTTTAGAAACGTAGATGGAAACTTCTGCAGAGTCACATTTAATCAGTCAAGCAGTGGTGGGAATTAAAGGCCAGCTCTGTTAATTTCCCCCAACCACTCTTTCCTCCACAAGTGTTGCTAATCAAAGCCTGGCTGTATTAAAACCAACTGACACACGCCCACCCTCTTGCATGCAATCAGGACTTCATTCCCACTCAGTGTTTTCACATGGGCTCTTATGCCCACACTAAAGGAAAAACAAACTGCTGTTTCCTGATATTTCAAAAAGTGTGTATATATCTGGTTTTTGTTTCCTCCTACTATCCAAAGGCTTTTGCTCATATGCTCCAGTTAATGTACTTTTTGTGCTTTTCTAAACCTTTTAGTATCCTAACTCATTTTACTACAGGATTTATTTCCAAACATGGGCTTAAAAACATAGCAAGTACTTCTAAGCAAAGAGCAGCTTAACAGCAATTCTTTGGAGCTGGGTCCATGCTGTTCTCTGCCCTCCCAGGGAACAGGCAAGAAATTCCTAAGATAAGTTGTCTGGAACAAAAGAAAAATTATTCATTTGCAGGGACTGTTGTATTTCCTTCCTCCTGAGTGCACAAGGGTGATGGGATGCCACCCCTGCGCCCTGCATGACTTTCAGCAGGTTCTGGGATTCTAGTGATGCCATGAAGGCAGCAGAAGTGATGGAGGCTCCAGGAGGCTGCTCTCAGTGATTCATAATGCAACACTGCAACTCCCAAGTGCTCCGGCTTCCTCCATCTCCCTCATCGAAATGATCTGCCCCAAAATTACAATTCCTTTTGTTTTTCTGATCCGAAACAACCCTTTTGGACAAAATTTAATTTCTCTGAAGTTTTAACTTTCCTCAGCGAAGAGAAGAGGTGGATTTCCACCAGCCCTGATGACTGGGGCACAGCACCACTCCCGTGCAGCAGCTGCACGTTGCTGCCACGCTGTCATTAACTTGGGGCATGTGGGGACCGCGGAGGTCCCTGCCCTGAGTCGCAGCTGCCAGGGATCAGCTGTAACATCAGACTGAAAGATTCATTTAGCCTCACAGCCAAATAAATTTTGCTTAGCACAAAGGAAGCTAAAGCTGTCTGCATGTGCACGGCTCTGAAGTCTGGGACAAAACACTTACATATAATTGTGAATGGGATTCGTTCCATCCACTTACTCCCCCATTCTCCCAGAACAAAGCAGTATTTCCTAAAAATGAATACAACCACCATCCCTTTCCTCTTCTGAGCTTCAGTTCTCTTTGCAGAAGATCTGTAGGACGTGGTCAATCCCAGTCCTAGAGAGCACAGCCTTTCCCATACTCACATGACAGGCATTCAAATGACCTTACATTTCTTCATCTGAGTGACTCAAGCTGTTAAAATATTTTCTTTATTCATATCCTAGTAATTGGTATCAGGTTGACATCAAGAATACAGCATCCTCTTTCTTGGGGGGTAAAACTGAAACTGTTGTTATTTATACACATTATTTCCAATCAAATGAGGAAGGCAAAGGGCATCCTCATAGCCAACCAGTGTCACTCACTATAACTTTATAGTAAGGCACATTACTGCCTAATATTCGTGGTACAAAACCTCACCCTTCTGAGACATACTGTTCTTTAAAAAAAAAAAAAAAAAGTTTTTTTTCCTCATTTAAATTCAGATTGTGTTTTAAAATATAAGACCTTTTATTTTGTTAGTAACTCATTTACAAGATCAACAGCGTGCTTTGAGAAGCAGCCCAGGCAGATCCAGGTCTAATGCCAGACACGCATTCGTTACAACTGAGATAAACAACGCAGTTAAATTCATTGCAACAGAAATAAAATAATCTAGTACTTACGTTGACCTTCATTCTGTTGTCTCCTATTTCCCTGTTACTCCATCACCTAAAACAGGAGGCTGTGATCTCTCCCAGCCCTTTCTCTCCCCGTCCAGCTTGGCAGAGCAGGCGGGAGTCCTCTGGGGGCTGGCTGGAAGCCTGGAAAGCAAATGCTCAGCCTCCCTCCACCTACCGCTGCCTTTGCTAGGAGCTCAGGAGGAGAGCAGCTATTGGGAATGAAGGGAGTTAATTACGTAGCAAAATTATCTCCGTGGTGCAATTGGCTTGCAGCTGCTGATGTTAATGAGGGCCTGCTACAGGACACCCAGATGTCCCTCTTGCAGAGTCCCCCTGGAATTACCTTTTCTGTTTTACGAGGGCGGTGGAGATGAACCAGAAAGTGATTTTATGGAATTTTGCAGCATCATTTTTTACTGCTGTTGTATTGTATTAAAAAAGTAAATAAATTATGAACCTTGCAATATTAATGTTTCTCACAAACTGAACAGATCTTCTTTGTAGTTATGGAAATCACTGCAAAACAATCACTTTCTCACAAAGCACAAAACCTGAGGAGGAGAGCTAAACATTAACTGTGGGTGAAAGGTTTTGTTTCTTTGATTACTAAAAATTGTTTAATGTTGTTCAACAATATTTGCTATATACAATTTTTCATAGTTGCTATTTGCTCAGCAGGAGCTCCGTCCAGGTTATTCTCATGCAAATGAGCAGATTTCATTGATTTGTGCTTGTTAATATCTTTCTGAGCTTCAAAGCTTTTCACACTTTTACTAATTTTGCTTTGTGTTCGCTGCTTTTTCTCTGGCTACAGCGTTTTCCTTCCTCTTTCCACATCAGCTTTAAGATGAAATTAGATACTCACTCCCACATCCACAATCACTGAGCTCAGACGCAATGCATCTTACACGCTAAATGTTGAATTGAAAATGCTTTCTCAACAAAATCCACACCTTTGGGCTCAGGCTTGGAACAGACAAGCTGTTGTCCAAATGAGAGAAAATTGTCAGCACAACTCATTTGAATGCTTTCGGGGTCTTTCTTTCCTCCTTTCCTTCTTGCCGTCAGCCTTTTTATTAGCCTGAACACCCCACTTCATGCAGAAGATAAAGAACAGGCGCTCATTTTCTACCCAGGAATTTCCAAGGTGCCACCAGCGTTTGAGGTGTTCCAGAAACACAAGTAACAGCACTGCCACAAAACTGCCTTCACGTACGATTAACTGTTCTCTTGAGTTAATCCCAGGCAGGATCCCCGGTGTGCTGGGACAGGGATACCCCAAGGGACTGTGGCTGCGGGTGACCCATGCTGGGGCAGTTGGGGAGCAGAAGCAGGGACCACCGCACCCCAGCCCCAACCTCCTGCGCTGAGAGGGGCTGGGGGAACAAATCTGCCAAAAACAAGGCACTTTGAGATTGAGAAGGGGGAGAAGAGGTGTTTACGTAAGTGCTTGCTTAATTGTCTGTGGGTTTTGTCTTTCCCAATACCCAGCCAAATCTGTGATTAGAAGTGTGGCTAATTGGCAATAAATTAAATGATGCAAAAATTCCCTGTGTTGAAGCTGTTTTGCCCATGGCAGAACTAAAGTTTTACCTCTAGGATTTCCCCCAGGAAAGATGGGCATTGAGTCCTCCTCCTCCTGACTGCTTCTCTGAGAGTAGCCCAAAATGTACTACCCCAGGCCCAGAAAAATGGAGACTTTACCATTCTCTCTTGTATTTCCTCTTGGCTGTTTAAATAACTCCCTGCTCAATGTATTAGCTGTGGCCTGAAGCATGTCTTTGCTCCATGATGGAGTCCGGGTGGGTGGCAGCAGGCATCTTAGGGGCTGGGGGTATCCCTGTTCCCAGGTGCAGAGGAGCTCGCAGAAACAAGCATTCACTCACGCGCTTGTTTGTGGGAAAGACAGGAGTATATAAACTGAGTGTTTTGGAAGGAGAGGAAAATATCAGATCAACTTAATGCATGCTAAAGAAATGCTCCTGTTTTTCTTTTGGCAGCAGCACAGAAAACGTTGTCCAGCAGTGAGAGAGCTATTTCCCAAGCACAGGCTGTCATGCTAACGTGCTTTAAATTGCACCAAGATGTGCAACATTTCCTGTGCGGACTGTCACAGGTGCAACAAGGAAGAAATAACATCATTTCTCTGGGTGTGAACTTAGACTGAACTCATTTTCAGAAGCGGTTTTCCATGTGGAGATGGAAGAGCTGGGGCACAGCAGTAATGGCAAAGCATCACCTGTCATAGGAAAGCTACTGATGGGACTTCAAGAAATCCAGGTAGTAGGAAAAACATCTTTTGATTTTCAGTACTGAGCATAGCATTCAGATATTATTACGAGCGGTACAGGGAGGATACTCCCTCCTAAATGATTCATAAATGATACAGCAGAAAGAAATTTGTCTTTTTCTAGTTACTATTGTCCCTGAATTTGGCTGGGCATAGTGTTGCTGTTTCTAAGGTCCTTGGACTAGAACTGGAAACCAGCTTGCTACCATTAAATTTATTTAGCCATCAGCAAGCCATTTAGAAAACCCGAAAATAGCATTCCCCGAAATAGACGCTCTCTTTATATAGATGTCCTGCATCAGGTTCTGATGATGAGGATTGCCCTCTTACATTTACATGCCTCAATGGAAAATTCGGAGTGCCACAAATGGCTCATCAAGATAGTACTAACCTCCCCCACACAGCCAGTTTTGTATCAAATTTCCAGGCAGCAGTTTCTTTACAGTAAATATTGAGACCAGGGTGAAAAGAGTAATTCCATTACAGTGCTTATTAGACTCACAGACAGTAGGATAATCAAGGCATTGAATTAGGAATTGAGACTTCTGCATTCTCTAACCTTTACAGCTGCAGCAGGCTGTTTTATCTCTCTATACATGTATAAAAATATATATATTAGGTACAATTTGAATATATAAGTAAATATGGAAAACCTCATAAACTAGCTTCAGTCTTTCAAAAGAAACTGAGATATTTTAAACCTTTTCCTGTTTTACTTGTAATGTAGGGAAATTATCTATCATGCAATTGTTCATCTGGAGTATCCCCATAAGTCTCAAACAACATAACAGTATACCAAACGTTATTACAGAACAACAAGAAGACAGATGGAACCTTGTGGTTATATATTTATTATTTCACAAGTGAGCTTATTTACAGGTATTTGCTGTTGGGAATCCTGCTTTATGTGGAGTGCTCCTCAAGAAGACAATTCTTCCAGTTAATGGTTTTGTCACAACAAAAAGCACAGAGGCATTAGGTACGTTAGCATCCTAAGAGCCCTCCCTTGTCCCTCAGGATGAGAATACCAAACACATCCAACATCACCTAGCATAACGTTGAATTCAAATGTCAAACCCCACTCTAGAACATATATATTTTAATTATGTGCTTTACTCAAATCAAAACCAAAAACAATAACAACAAACAAAACAAAACAACAACAAAAACAAAACAGACATACCTTTGCAGTTCTGTTGCTGATGATGTTTTTATCCATAGTTGTCATTCACCAGCAGTGTCACTTGGAGCAATACAGATAATTACCGCGGGGAGAAGAGCCGTCAGCTTTGCACAGTCACTGTGTGCCAGGAACTACATCTCAAGAAAAGACATCTGACAGCTCTACCCTTAAAAGCACTTAGGAATGTGTGCAAAAGATTCTTGTCAAAGACAGTTTTTGCCACAGCAGATAAGATTGAAAAGAAGAAAACAGAGCAGAAAAACCCTATTAGCGCTCAGAACTGAGAGACAAGTCTGTCTGCAAGTGGAATTTTCCTTGATCACTCTGTCACCAACTTGTCGCAATTAACCACAGTCAGAAGTCTCACCCTTCTTTTTTGCTACATGTTCCTGTATTTCCTCTTTTAGAAATGCAATGAATACAAGAGTACTACGTACCACAAGAGGCTGCACAGTGCTGGATGGAAATAAGACTGCCACAGTCCTATCGATCCAGGATTTCTAAGCCAGTATTTTACATGCTTTCCGAAGCTGTCTTGTCATCTAAGGCACCGTTTTTGATATATATGAAGGAGCTTGTGAAAATCGTATATATTCCCATACATACTAGGGGGTGAATTATATGTGGAAGACTTCTCCTAGCTGCACTAAGGCTTAAATATACACAGAAAGCAAATGCACAGGCTTCAGCTCGTCCCGATGCCCTGGTCAGCGAGCAGAGCAGTTTTGCTGCAGCATTTGTAGGGCCTGTTCCAGCCACACGGACAACTTCCTATCCCAAGCTGCAATTTTCTCAACTAATTCTCCTTAATTACATTTTGTCATTTTTCTCCTGGGATTCAGTCTCTCACGGCAGCCTCTGTGTCCAGGAGATGAGGGATATTTCTCCGAGACCACTCTGCCCTCTTAAGCAGAAAGTTTGAAATCTGTCTCAATGGGTAGCAAGCGAGCTAAATTCCAGCAGTGCCCCTTTAGGAACGAGCTTCCCTGGATCCCTGGGCCAGTTATTGACTGCCAAGTCAGGGTGCCAAGGAGTGCTGGCAGGCCAAGCTACAAACCCACGATTAAGATCTGTCTCCAGAGCTGCTTGGCTTCTGGCTAGGCACAGCTCGCTGGCCTAACACATTAGCTGCGGCATTACCTCACCACATTTTCATGATGAATTCTTCTGAGCCACTTACACACCAGATGCATCCAACTGACTTTCAGGCAGGTGACGGAGACTTCCTTGAGAAAACAAATCCCGAGCATGACCGTGCTTCTGTGAGCGGAGGAGCGCCGCGGGATGTAGCTACTGGGAGTACAGACCGCGAAACTGGAGGAGGGCAAGCAGCTTCTCTGGAATTTGTTGATTAATAGAGGAACTGATATTCATTTCAAGCCACTCCTGTGTGAAGAGTAGGTGAATTCTGGTTGTATTTCCCTGCCTACTTTCAAGCCAGTGCTCCAACTGTCACAGGCAGTTTGAAGCTCCCCCTTTCTAAGGGCTTCCCAAGTGAAACAGACTGTCATCAGCTAGCAGCACTGCCTCCTGCCTCAGCTGGGCTGCTACGATTATGATTAGAGATTACCTCCTGTAATGCAAGGATTAAAGAGATCAAACCCTGAATGCATGGTAAGGCATTCCTTTGCCAAAGGAGGATTGCCTAAACTGTGAGAATGAGAGAGGAAACTGATGTTTGCTGGTCAACGAGTCTCACCAGTGGAGTCTAAGTTGCCTTCCAATGGAAGATCCCTTTTTCCTGGAAGGGCATGAGGTCACTGCTGCCTCTTTGGCATGTGCTTGAACCCATGGCAACTCATAATCTTGGGCAAGCATCTGGTTTTGCAAAAGCTTGTTTATACATTTGCTTCCTCTTTTTTTCCTGGAAGCAAAGCTGCCTTTAAGCTTTAAGGAGCAAAGAGCTTAAACTGGGATAATTACCCAGTTTGTTAGCCTCAGATAGACTCTGGAAGGTCCTAAAAACAGAGCTTCTGAAAAACAAAGGTGCAGGGTTAGCTCATTACTGTACTTGCGCAGGCAGCTGTCTCTTCACTTTCTACAGAATACTAAGGAGCACTTAGCTGTACCAGGAGAAAGCTTCCTACAGTCCCCAAGTCCTTTCCCACCACATCTCATGGTACCCCCCTATGGAATCCCACTGAGCTGCTTAAGAAAGAAATGCAGACAGTGGAAGAGATATTTTGGTAAAACAGCCAGAAATAGATGTTTTCTTCCATACAAGAGGTGTACCAAGCTTGCTATCTGTTACCATGGACAAAGCAGTGGCAAGGATGCTCCCTTCACCAGCTGCGTTAGTCCGAAAGCATGAGACTCGCTTAACACTAGTTTGACTATATCAAGGAAAAACAATTCCAAAACAGGCCCCCAGGAAATCAAACATAGTTGCAAGGCTGGGTTGTAACCTTCGTTAAGATAAACAGCTGTTCTGAAGCTGTTAGTAATATGCATGATCGACACCATCACATCTGTCTACTCTTGAGAGCAGTGGTGAGTTCAGCAAAAAACACTTGTATGATTATATCACTTAAGAGTAGGCAGAGCTTTAGAAACTGTCTTCCTAAAGCTCATCCTGAAAACAACCCAAATATTGGAACATATAATTTTTTTTTTCCTCCCAGCTGCATTAACAGAAGCATAGAACACAAGGATAACAACAAACAGCATCTTTGAGAAGGTAATTTCTCTGGATACAGCTCTGAACAAGTCTGCTTGTAGGCAAGCTTAATTTGCCTCATCAATTTTACTCAAATTTCAGTACACTAAAAACAATCCTCTCCTTGCATTAGAGAAAATATTCCAGTAGGCAAGAGAAGGTAGATGTGTTATCCTCCCTAACCTACATTCTCTGTACCCTCACTACCCCTGAACTTTTGATAGTGGTTCCTCAGGCTAAACATGCTTAACCTTACTTCCTTGCTATTGGTTCAGCTGCTCACAGGCTCCCCAAACTCGAATTAGGTTCAGGTCACCTGCCTTTTCATATAGTTATACTGTGCATTCATGACTCCAATTATCTGAAGATAAAAAAAACAAACTTATTTTTATTCAGGTAGAGGACATCCTATTTCCTCTAAAGCCTGTACATTTTTTTTCTTTGTATTTTGTCATCCTAGATCTACATTGCTCTCTGAACCCCTTCAAAATCTCTTGTATTTTTCAAACCATCTTCATAAGTAATGGAACAAGGTAACTAATTTGGCAAAGAATTTACTATTCTTACTGTGAAAAACACGGCCTCTTACTCTAATTACCTACAGAAATCAAGCTATTTAAAGTAAATCAATAAACATCCTGCAGCTTCATTTTTCTCTCTCCAACAACCATCAAAATTCTTATTAAAAAGTAGTGCTGAAAGACAAAAATCAAAGGGGCTTATTTCAGGATGTTTTTAACAGATTAAATCTCTAAATGGAATTAAGGAAGCTCAAAGTGAAAGCTAGCATGCTAACTTATCAACTTCAGAAGTGGTTTAGTATCTAAAACACCAAAATATCGTTTTAAAAATAAGAGAGTCTAAAGACCAGTAACGAGTTGCTTACAGACAACTTCTTTAACAGAATAGGAACAAATGCTGCACTCCAATAAAGAATTATCACTAACAATTTAGCTGACTGGTTTTAATGTCGGAGGGCTGTTGCTGCTGAGATAGTATAGCACGCGCTTGCAACTGCGTCAAGACTTCCCTTTTCCTGCCCACCAAGCTCCAGTCCTCCTTGTTCCTCCAACAAAAAGCCACCAGAACCACCATCTTATGCCTCCCATGTTTCTAAAGTTTTAGAAACTTGAAGGGAGGCAGAGGAAGGAAGAGGATTGCTCAGCCTACGCAAATTTGTTTTGTGGAGCTGAAGCATTCAAGAACATTAAATTTCATTCTCTACTTTTTGAAAATGAAACACCCCGTATTCAGTACTGAACATCTATGATTATGCCTGATCCAAATGTAGTACAACAGATTAATTCATCAAGCTGTAACACGACCCTAGATCATATCCTTCCGGCGTTTGATTTGTCCTTTGTTACATAGAAAATAAAACTACATTTCCTTCTTTATATATTAAACAACTTTTAAAAAAGGTAATCTTTATTTAAATACAGACAAAACCTGTAACCCTCATCAGCCCTTAAACAAGACACTTCATCAGTGGCAATGCTTAATCCAGCAGTAACAAAATAACCTTACATTTAAAGATCCTAATGAAAGCAAGTGCTGAGCTTATGGCCAAAGGAAGGTTCTCACACACGAAGCTCAGAAGTACTGTTTCACTAAGCTGCAGGCAGAATACTTGAATGAACACGCTTAAAACTGCACAGGCCAGATAATACCATATCTGTAAGAATACGTAGTGAATTTTCAAACTTACAGAAGGTTTAAGCTCAGATTTTTTTAAGGATCTGTACTTCTATTGAATATGGGTCTGGGAAACTTGCATTGTTAGAGATAAGAAATAGTGAGTCTGGGTTTTTGAACTAAAAAAAAAAATAATTCAAGTGCTATATAACAAAATTTCTAAGTAAAATGAAGCAAAGTGACATTTCTGAAGTACATATATGAAAATTAATATGCACAAGTTTCTTTTTTTTGAGGGGTTACTGAAGGTGTCTATATCAAATTATTCTCATTTTCATGTGCTGCAGCACCGCCCCATTTTATAGTTGCAACGTAGATATTCCTTGAATTTGAGATTACACTTGTTAAGATAAATTCCAAAGAAGACAAGATTTCAATTCTGAGTTTTAATATCAGAACTAGAACACCATTGCTTGAATTCATCTAAACAGTTTAAAATTGTGTTTCAAATTCTTATAGCACAAGACTGGCTCAGAATCAAAGGTCCACTTGTCCAACTGGAGGAAAAAAGAAGACTAAAAGATACAAAACAGAGCTTTACTGAAGACGGCTTAAGGCTTCATTAAAATATTTGCCAAGTTCTGCTGTTACTTGTGTAATCCATTCTTTAAACAGACTTCAGTGGGATTGCACAGATACAATGCAGAGCAAAACTGGCTCTTACTGCCCAGTTTGAGCAAGATCTAGTCACATTATCTTTTGCAGGATTCAGAAAGACGGGAGAATACAATCCTTCCTGCAAGGATCATTTTATTCCGCACCCCAACTCCTTGAGTAAAATTAGAGATGACTTACAAAAATTAATGTCCCACACACTAATAAAAAATTAGCATGGGGCAAAACTTCATCCTGGTGTTCCAAGATTTTTCTGCCATGTTTGACAGAATTAAAAAAACGACAAGAAAACAGACACAGCGTGGCTCTCATCTAGGCATCTGTTGGCAGTACAATCAATACAAGATGATATAATGAATCTGGATAATCACTGTTTTATAAAAGTGTCCTTAGTCTGTTGTTGACCTTCTGTACCAAAATCTAGCCCTGTAGTCATCACTGCAGGTCATGAAGCCAGGATTGGTAGGAGAATGGACAATACAGCGAACAATGCTGTTATGCCCAAGAGAAAGAAGATTTCTCCGTTCAGCAGTTCTTGAATCCCAGCAGCAGAGACTTATGGTCCTTTCATCTGGAAGCAGCACGTAGTCTTCTGTGTGGTTGAAGACAGCTTGTGTTCTGTGTACTTGCCGTCCACTCAAACCAGCTCCTAAATATATGCAGAAAAATATTAACTCAAATATGATCTCTTTTAGGAAATTTGCAAACCTCCTGTATCTACTAATTGCTGCAGACTATTAAAAGAAGCCTTATTTTCTCTGTTATTATACAACTTCCATGTAGAACAACTGAATCAATTACAGATATTCTTTTGTACCTATATACAGTGTGTATGCTAGAATTTAGAGTACGGAAGGATTAAGCACTCCAGCTGTGGCAATCAAGTCCAACCACTCAGTATGAGTGCAAACAGTAAGCTTTAAAAAGCAGTTTTACCTTACATCTTTTGTATGAGGCTTACAATTGTAACTAGCCAGAAAGACCACAGGTAGCAGGAGACAGAGATCCTCATTATCAATAATTTTCCTTTTGAATATCATATGGCATATTGTGTGACCTACCTTGGCCATACCTTTGCCCCCCCTTCATATAAAACGTGTTTAATATGCAGGCATTTATTTTCCAAGGAATAGACCTACTTTCTACCTTGTATTTTGCAAGGGTTTATTAAGGAGGTGCTGCACCCTGCTGGTTGAGAGCAAAAATACTGCTAGTGTACAAGGACTGCACAGATCCCAAAAGCTGAAACAAAAATTTTTCAGCATCCACTCCTCTGTCATGGTTCAACTCCCAATACTTAAGCACACTGCTGCTTCACCCTAAAGCTTCCCCTGTCACGTAACTGCTATTGCATGCAGTTTCCATCTTTCATAATTTCCCAAGTCCTGCTGAGATCAAAGCATGGTATTGTCAGCATGCTGGAAGTGTGGCTACCTCGTGCATAATTTCATCCTTCAAAAAAGTACAGCTGCAAACATTTTTCAGAATATTGCCATGGTTTACTTGAACCATTTATTTACCCAAGAGTCTAATTGTTAACTGCCCCGATGTGGATTTTATTCCCCTGCAGTCCATGGTACTCTTCGGGCAAGAGGCCTACTCTATCCCAAAAAGGATTATGCATTACTTTTGATCCTTCGTTTTTATATATATGTATTTTTTTTTGCTAGACCAAGGGTGCAGTATAAACTGACAAGCCCAAGAATAAAGACGATCATCGGAAAGAAAAGCAATGAGGTCTTCCACCTTCCCTCCGAATACTCATCATTTCTAAAACACATTAAAGAAAAACTAAGGAACAAAACCTTCTGCACAAGTGTTCTAAACTTTAGGGCATTCACATTCCTATTTCCTTTTCCCTAGCTTAGCAATCGCTTCCCTCCAAAAGCAATGGCATAATGCTGGTAGAGAAGCCTCCAAAATTCTACTTAAGACTCAGCAGGTTGAAAGTGACACAGCTTTGACACAGCTTTTCTTCTTGATGTAGTTTACATGAAACGTTTTAAAAAATATGGGGCAATTTATCTTCAAAGAAGCTGTCTCCCCTTACCTTTAAGGATTAGTATTCACCAATAACAGACTTAATCTTTCAGACAACACCACCCCTGCCCCCCCTTGGTCAGTAGCTGAAAAAGAAGGTACTTGGAAGGTCACCTGCCACATACATACCTGTGTATTTGACCAGTGTTCGACCAGTGGATATCTCCCATAGTTTAGCTACAGAGTCTTTTCCACTTGACAAGATATACTTTGAATTTTTGGAAAAAATAGCTGAACAGACTTCAGCTCCATCATGCGCCTTCTCAAAAGTAGTGATACAGCGATTTGAAACACCGTCCCACAGTTTGATGCATCCATCCTTACTTCCTGTCACATACATGTTTGCACTTGCATTGTAATTTACAGAACAAATTGCATCTGTGTGCTGATCTTGAGGATTGCAAGACACAAAACACTGGAAAGTATTGATATCATAAAGTCGTAAAGTTGGGTGCTGGGTACCAACAAGAATGAAATCTCCCGAAGGGTGAAAAGAGATTGAGCGTAACATCTCTGCTTCCTGTTTGATCAAAAATACATAATTGATGTAAGTTTATTAAAAAAATAAAAATAAAAAGCTAAAATGTGTCAGTTTTGGTGGCATTAAAGTGCTAAAAATTAGTTACACTATCAATTCGCATGACATGATGTATTTCAGCAAAATGGAAAATGCTCTACATAGCATTAAAAAGCCTGTGACAGCCTACACTTAAATATACCACAATTTTTTTCCTAGAGCAGCTTGCTGTGCCCATTTATTTTTGGGATATTGCACAACAGTAGCAGAAGGTTTTGTCAGCCAGTCAAACCACCACATAATCCCAAACTCGTCTCTAGAACCATGATAACGTAACTGACTTCAAAGTCACCCATATTAGATTAGGTCTGGATTAACAAAAAGCAAACAGACATGAGAGTCAAAGACTGTAAGTATACGTATCCGTTATGCACTCTTAACACAGAAATTGGCACATCTGCAAATTTTGTTAGCTACATCCTCCTACACACCTAACCACCTACATACTCGGATGCAATTCAGCTCACTGATAGCTCAGTAATTACACACAAGCTTTGGTTGTTCTGAACTGGATGACAGTATCTAACCTGTATATATTTGAAGGCTCTTTTGGCAGAAGGCTTTGAATAGTCAAACAATTTAAGTGTGTAGTCCCTTGAACCAGATGCAAGGATCTGTTCTGTTGGGTGAAAAGCTAAACATGTAACTTCATCCACATGATCATACAGAGTCCGAATAACAGGATGATTTTCCATGTTTTGCTGTGCTGTCTCATTCATCATGACCTGCAACATGGAACAAGTTAGCGTAAGAAGGGAGAACATGCTTTTGACAGGTAATGCAGATTTTATACTTGATAAATTATCAGATAACATCCCCATATCTTTACAAAGGTCAATGGACCTGCTCAAGAATGAACTAGTATCAGCAGCAGTAAACTGATGCAAGAAAATGTATCACCTTCTTCAGGAAGGGTCCAAATCAAAATATTATATTGCCAAAGGAATTAAGGGAAGGTGTACCAACAGGGAAAACGGCAACTTTCACTCATATAGACTACTACTGAGAATGTTGTGTATATTCTGAAAAACTACACTTTTGAATTGTTGCCTGATAAGTGTTATCGGGAGAAAAAATAAAGCAAATAAATATGCGTTCTGGGAACCAGTACTGAAACAGCCACTGGATGCTGCAGAGGCCAGAAGAGGGTTCAAAGACAAGCTGTGTTTACACAGCACAGCAATTATCAACAACTATGAGAAGCTATTTCTGGCTCAGATCTCCAGGCTGCTGCAAGAAGTCACACAAGTATATTTGCCCTACATCTTCTTTCTTTTCTTCAAGGGTACTTTATGAACCACTGCTGGAAAGGAAATACAGTGAGACAGACATTAAGTCCAACTCACTGAGCCAGCCACAAGGCACAGACGTTGCATGAAAACCAGACAGCAGCTCAAGAATTCACAAAGTGGCTACGATTCAAGTCACATTTTACCTCAATAGGCATAGCACTTTTGGCCAGCATTCTCTCCGTATCAAGAATTTTTATTGAGGCATCAGCAGATCCTGTAGCTATTAACTGCCCATCTCTGCTATACGTAGCCACACGACATGGTCCCTTATGAGATGTGACATAACAAGTCTCATATTCAGAAGCCTCAGGAGACATGGTCTGTACATCTGCATCAAATTCTAAGTCGATTCCTGTGCCTGGAGCTACTGTGTCCGACCGTCCAATTGCGTACTGAACAGCACTGTCATCATTCTCCATTCCTGAAAAGAGAATTTGACACTCGTAAACCAGGTTCACCTCCACTTTAGACAGATAGGCTATGTCCAGATCTATGCTATAGACTTTAACAGCCACAGCAGTCAGGCTTTAAGAGACAGCCCATGCTGAACAAGGCTAAGCTAGTGGAACAGGTTTAGTTGTATAGCAATATTCATGATGAAAGCAAGGTAGTTTGGCTATATCAAAGCTGACTGCAGATCTGTTAAACTTAACTGTGAAAATACAACCATGAACATCATATGTGTACCTAACTACTTAATACCAATCACTTACAGAAGTCATAGACTGGACTATAGTCAACTTTTTACAGAAGTGAGAAGCAAGCCCCAGTGCTATTACGTGACATTTAAAATAAAAAATAGAAGCATTTACCAATTACTCTTCTTTCCATTTTACTGAATCAAAGGAGAAAACTCCACCCCACAAACTACTATCCTAGCATTGCTAATGGAAATTATTACTTCACACCCACTCCACAGAATTTTTTTGTTTTGCAGGATGCTTCTACAGGACAAAGACAGTTCAGCATTGGAATTTGTACCAACACAGGACATGCAATTTTTCAGCTACGTGCCTAACTGCTGTTACCAACTTCAACAGAAAAGTCGTTGCTGCTTTCATCTACAATCTGCGAGTCTAGCATGATTATTTCAGACAGACAAAGCTTCACCTATTTATACTCATGTAAATCAACTAGTTGAAGCAGCAGAACCAGTTCAGTTACAATACAGAGAAGACATGCTGTCATGGCTAGGCCTCTTCCAATAACCTAGACAGCTTGTTTTTACAGCAGCTCAGGAATTCTGACTACTGTGTGCTGCACAGATGTACTTTCAGAGAGAAAGGTATAGGGAGAGAACAGGCAATACCTTTGCTGAGACCCCAGACCATGAAGCTTATTTTCTTGAGAGTGGTATATAGAAGCTAATGAAGATGGCCAGTGAAAAGACTTGGTCCCTCTCCAACGCTTTCAGGAACAATCAGAGAGCTGCAATTTAGTAATAGATCTAACTTCCTATTAGATCTGTGGACTTGGGGATCTTGTTTACTTGAGCATATTTTTAGAAGGTTGTCAGTCACCCAGAGGACCCTTGGCAGGTATTCTAACACGTTAAAAGAAGTTGAAACAAACATTCTGACAACGTTCAGTGACCTGTTTTGCTTTCAATGCACACAAGAATGAAACACAGAACTGGAATGCACCATAAAAAAGTAAAACACGGAGACAAAGGCTGCATCTAAATATATAAAAACTTTGTGGTATTACTAGAAATAAGCTGAAATACTGAAATGTATTGTCAGTAACACTAAACCCTTAATTCACACGGATTTAATCTAAGGATTTAGATACTGGACTTTTATGCTCATTTTTTCCCCCACCTTACCTAATTTAATCAGGTGCAGCAGTTGTTCAGATGGTGCACAGACTGACTGTGGTTTTATCTCATTTATTAAGCCATTAGCAATATTTATGTATCCATCATATAGTAGCTGACTAATTATCAATTTATAAAGTTGCTGACGGTCTTTCAAGCTGACTTTTGTTCTATACATTGTGAGCAAGGAGTGCCTCGGAGGGGCCTGAAATAAAAAAGAACAAGAAAAATTATATATGATAGAGACGCATGACACAATTAAAAGCTTTAAATAAAACGCATCTGATGAATTGTGGTGCATAGATATTTAGTATTTGCTTAGTTCAGGTTAGATTCAGAGACTGAGAAATGAAAGAAAATGGGAGAAAACCGGTGAGCTCATTTACTGCAGAAATGAAAATCTGGCCAATAAACGGAATGTGAGCTGCACTAAGGAGCAACAACAAAAATAACGTTGTGGAGGGAAAAGATAGGGTATTAGTTCGAATTCATTCTGCGGGTATCCCTCGTGCTGGCACGGGCGGGCAGGTGGAGCCGGGCGGGCGGAGCTCGGGAGGCGATCACGGAGGGCCATGCAGGGCAGTCGCAGCGCCGAGCCCGGCACCCCCTGGAGATTCCCGGCCCGCAGCCGCTGCCCGCCCGGCCAGCCCCGAGCCCCGGCCCCGGGGGGCGATACCCGGCCCTGGAGGGGGCGTGGGGCAGCGGCTCTGAATGAGGGCGGGGAGGGCGCTGAGCCCCGGCGGGGCTGCAAGGGCCGGGCGGCTTCTAGGGCGGGTAGGGGGCAACACAACCCGGTGTGTGTGTGTGTGTGTGCAGGGGAGCGGCCCGGTACCTACCGACCCTTCCTTCTGCCTCCCTCGCTCTGCCCCTAAGATGGCGACCGGAGCGCGGAGCGCATCGATGGGCGGCGGCGGTAGGGGAGGAGGCGGCGGCGGCGGCCGGGCCCGCAGGACGCTGCGGCGCGAGGGCTGCTGCATCGAGCGCCCGCACATCGATGGGAGGCGGCTCTGCGGCGAGACAAGCGCGGCGGCGTCACGGCGCGCCCCCCCCCCCCCCGGTCACGTGACGCGTGACGCGCGCAGGGAGCCCCCGAGCGGCGGGGAGGGGCCGGGCGCGGAGCTCCGGGGGGACCCCCAGCACCCCCCCCACACCCCCTTCCTCCATCCCCAACCCTTCCCCATAGGGCCCGTGCAGCCCCCGGCCCGCCCTGGAGGTCATAGGAAGCGGCTGGCAGCCGGGATTCTTTTGTGCCCCGGCCCCGGGAAGCGTCGAGGTGGTGCTTCACCGGGTGTGCGGGCACCGGGGGCGAGTAACGGGGCTGTGGAGCTGGCTGGCAGCGCTGCTGCTCCGCGCTGCCCGCCTCCCCGCTGTGCTCACTGCCATGCTTCCTGGTCGGGGCAGGCTGAGAGCCCGTCCCGACAGCACGCCGCCGCCCGCCCCAAAGTCCTACTCACGTCAGCCTCAAGAAACGGCAGTCGAAGCGGACGCGGGTCGAGGAGGGGCGCTGCCATGCTGCCCATGCCCCTTGGCAGCTGCCGCCTGTCACATGCCGCGGCGACACGACGACCTGACATCTTCTTTTTCCCTATCCTGTACCGCTTGTAAACACCAACACAACGGGGCGGCCTTCGCACTTGTTCCTAGCGACGCGGAGCCGGTTAAGAGTTGCCTTCGATTATGGTTCTTCAGAGACCTGACAAACTGAACCTCGTCCTGGTCGCTGCTCGCCGGCCAAGGTCCTCCTCACAGGTGTGAGCAAGACCTCGCAGCTGCCTGGTCACTGAGCCACCAGCGCAGCCCCTCGCTCCTTGTCGCGCTTGTCCTCACGAGCAGCACCGCTCACCCGCTGCCGGTGCTGTCCCGGCTCCGCTCCTCGATGACCCGCAGGCTTTTAGAAGCTGCCACCGGCCGCAGCTCAGCACCGCTCACCTCACGGCGAAGCCAACCTGCGGGCCGAGCGTCCCCTTGGTGCGGCGCAGCAGGGCAAGGCGTCCCCTTCGCACTTGTCCTCAAGAGCCGAGGGCACGTGGAGCGCTGCCCCGGGGGCGAGCGTGAGGCGGCGAGGCCTGCTTCACCCCGGCCCTCCCGGCTCCGCGCGGAGCTGCCACCCGCGGGGCACCTACCTCGCGGCCACCGCCACCACACAAAGGCAGGCGGCCGGCCCCACTCGCGCCCGGCTTCACGCGAGGTGGCAGCACCGCGGGTGTGTGCGTGCGTGTGTGTGTGTGTGTGTGTGGAGGCAGCGAGGGCGGAGGCCGGCGCCTCGCAGGCTGCGGGACTAACCTGGGGCCCTTCCCCCGGCCGCCGTCGGGGCGCTGCGAGGCCTGGGTGCCCGCGGGGAGGGGGCGGCAGTTGTAGCGTTGCCACAGGTGGGTGGTCTGGACATACGCGATTTGCGTAAGGCGGGAGGCGGCCGGGCAGACTTTGCGGAGCGCCGTGCGTTAGCGGGGCGCCGCGCCGCGCACTTGGAGTACGGAAGGAGCCGGCGGCGGGGCAGGCGCTACGTAAAATACGCATGGAGCGCAAACACCGCCCCCGGGGCGGGCGGTCCGGCCCGACGCGGGATACGCAGACGGGCCGCCGTTGCGCCTGCGCGGTAGAGGGAAGGGGGGGGAAGCGACGAGGCTCGGGCCTGACATCGAGCGGCGCGTTGAGGAGACGCCAATCGGTGGGCGGGGCGCTGGGAAAGCAGCCAATCAGCGGCGGCGGGCGGCGGGAGGGCGGCCAATGGCGAGGGGCGGTGGTTTAAAGGGTATTTAAGGGAGGGCCGTTTGAATTCAAACAGCCTGAGCGGCCGCGGCCTGAGGTGAGCGCCTGAGGGGCCGGCGGAGCGGGCCCAGGGTCGGGCCCTCCCCGCTCAGAGGCGGCCTGAGGGGCTGTGGGGCCGGGGGTGAGGCGTCTGTGGGGGAGGGAGGCTGGGCCCCGGCGGGCAGGAGGTGGGAGAGGGCCTGAGGTGAGGCTCTGCCGTGGAGCTGCCCGCCATCGCCGTGTTCTCGCCGTAGGTGAGGCTGTACGCGGGCCCTGCCCTCCTCAGGTGCCATGGACAAGAATACAAAAGAGAATCGTTCTGGGAACCCTGCTCGCGTCCCTAAGGTAATTCCTAGGCTGGTAGATGCGTTCCTCTTGATCACGCAGTTTGAGGCTCTTGTGACCGTTACTATTAAACTTACTAAATAACAGAGGGGGAGGAACACAAGACAGTGTCTTCTGTGTCTAGTAAGCCACAGTAAACTTTGTCTGGCAGTCTTTCTGTTGGAGAGCAATGCCCAAGGCTCATTATTTTCTATTACTACTATTTTTATTACTACTATTATTATGTGACCCTTGAACTGGGGAGCTCTCAAAATGATGAGGTGATTGAGGTGTAATGTAGCATCCTTTAGCTAGGGAGTAAATGTAAGTAGGTTCATTACTTGAGAAATGGCTTCCGCAGGAAAGCACTGTTAACGTTTGCATGCCTGTGTGGGAGTACTCAAGATCTCTGTGACTGAAAGTGTTTATATACAGAATTGCAGATGTTCCTATTCTTTTAACTTAAAAACAAGCATGCCATTGTAAAGATTTAAGACAACAAAAGCAAAACCTCTTCTTAATCGTTTGTCTGTGAGTTGAACAAAAAAACAAAAATATATGTATCAGAGGTGTTGATGTGAGATGCCAATCATTAGTGTTTGAACTTAATTCTAGCTAAATTATGCTAGAACAGTTAAAGATTTCTTAAATATAAACGTGAACTGCCTTCACCTACTGAAAGCAAAAGTTTAAAAGCAGTCAACTGAACCTTACTAAATAAACTCTTTTGTTCTGCTGAACTTCTGTTGCGGTGCAAGGCATCTTAAAATGCACACCATTCAAGGGAGTAGTAGCTTAAAACTGTATATCAGTTGCAAATATTTTCTATAGTAAAGGTCTGATGGCTTACGAGTTTTTACAGCTATTCAGGCTTGTGTGGAAAAGTTCTATAGCCAGCTATAAATAAACATGCTGTTAACAAGTTGGCAGCTCTCTACAGGTAAACTTAATTCTTAAAATATAAGATGAGAATTCCCTAATATTTCATTTTTAACTACTTAATGTTTTTCCACCTCTGTACCTTACTCAAGTACAACCCACACCCAACTCTATGGTATGGGAACATAAGGGCTATATAGTGTTATTCTATTACTAATGTACAATTGTTTCTTTCTGAAGACTGCAAATGCTGTTGTAGATGGCCCAAAACGTGTTCCTGTGTCTCAACATTCTGCCCAGAGCCGGGTATTGAACAGTGGAGGTCAAGCACAACGTGTTCTCTGTCCCTCAAACCTTGCCCAGCGAGTTCCTGTGCAATCACAGAAGTCTGTACCGTCAAACCAAAAACTGTCTAACAACCAGACAACACAGCAGCCCCGACCCAAGTTTCCAGTCCAGCCAATGGCTAGACCCCAGGTTCCAAGCAAGACCAATGAAAAACCTCAACAGGCTCCAGCACCTGGTAATTCTGAGGATGATGTACACATATTTATCAGTCTGTGACGACTGGGATATGTCCATGAAGCAGAGTGCAGTGAAGAAAGTGTAAAACTCATGCGGATGATGTGGGGGACAGTAATGTAGAGAAATAAGTGGTTGCACCCAGAAACAGAACAGCAGCATGTACTATAACTTAGATGTTACTGTACTATTTGTGTTGCCAGAATCAGGTATTTAGAGCCAACATAAGTGTTTCTTTCCTCTGGAAAGTTTACAGATGCTCATCAGTCAGCTGTGAATGAATAGAATTGGCACTCCTGCATTAGTTTCTCCAGTATGCATGCTAATCTGATACACAAAGATATTGTATGGGTGGGGGGAAGCTTGTTTAATTTCAAGAAGACTTGGAATTATACTTTGATGCAATTCTAACTATGTTGCTTTGCCAATAGTAAACTACACTAGTTTAGTTTTAACTATCGAATATAGTTGAATTGTAGATATTGCACAGAGGTTATACTTGTTCCTCGTGTGAGTTTGTGTTGTGTTGATTGGTCTATCTCATAAAGTTGTTTTACTTATCTACTTTATGCAGCAAAAAGTTCTGAGGCAGAAAGCAGCTCTAAACAGAAAAATGAAGAGCCTACGAAAAAGAAAAACGAAGAGAATAAAAAGTAAGTTGCATGCTGAAATTTTTCCAGCTGACTGAGTCCTGTTGGGTTAGGCTTGCTTTTAACTTCCAGAACTTTGTGCTGCAACTAAACTTGCTGTGTTGTGCCAGTAGCTGCTGGCTACTCCAGTCTTTGATTGCTAAAAACAGAGGCCAAACGCTTCATAGAGGTAACATTTCAAAATGAAACCTTAGGAAAGTTTACTTGGACCTGATAATCCTCAGGAACAAGAATTTACTGTAATCTGAAGAAAAGCTTTTGTTTAATGCTTTTCCCATGAGAGAATTCTGATAACCACCACTCTAATCACAGCATGTACTCCTGGGAAAATATTCCTCCTTTATATGTGCAGGAGGCTGGAGTCTGTGTATGAAGTTAACTTGTATTAGGGCTAGCTTTAAAACAATTCTGACAATGCAGAATACAGAAGTGTATTGAAATGTGCCTGGCTTAGTACACACAGTTCTGTTATTCTTGTAAGGTGTGACTGATGACAGTATTTCTCTGCATAAGCTTTATGAAGCCAGAGAGTAGCTTTCAGGATCTTGTCAGAGGTCTCAACACATCGTCTGTTTGGTGGTGTTTCATTAAATCCCAAAATCTAGCTGAGATCACCAAGTATCTACTGAACAGGAACATTGTTTGTACATGCAGGTATCAGCTTTTGTAACTTAACTATCTCTCCTTTTGCAGAAGACAGTGGTCTCTTGATGATTTTGAAATTGGTCGTCCTCTGGGGAAAGGGAAATTTGGAAATGTGTACCTAGCACGTGAAAAGCAGAGTAAATTTATTCTTGCACTGAAAGTACTATTTAAAACACAACTTGAAGAAGCTGGTGTAGAACATCAACTACGAAGAGAAGTTGAAATACAGTCTCATCTTAGGTAAAGCTTAGTGAGCTATTTCTCTTTGCTTAGTTTATGCTCAATTAAAAAAAAAAAGAGCTTGTTCTTGATAACATGACAGTGAAAACAGCAATTTCTTTTTAAACACATGACAACTTGAAACTAAGATTCTTACTATATTGCATAAAGAAGCAAGTCTTACCTCTGCTTCATTTGCAATGAAGCAAGCAATACATGGCAATCAGGACTGTACTGTTTTGTGTGGCATTTATATTAAATCATATGTCCTGTACCTATAAGTATTATAGTTGTACAAATACCTTGTTCAGAAAAATCTTTAAATCTTCTTGCAGGCATCCCAATATTCTCAGACTATATGGATACTTCCATGATGTTACAAGAGTCTATCTTATTCTAGAGTATGCACCCCGTGGAGAAGTCTACAAAGAACTTCAGAAGCTTACCAAGTTTGATGAACAAAGAACTGCAACTGTAGGTCGTTCTAGCTGCTTGTACATCACTTGTTCTTATCTGGAGTACCTGAAGCATAAAGCTATCCAGATGAAATTCTGTCAGTTGTGTGAAGCTGACTCATGAGATGCTTGTTTGTTGATGCACTTGTAATCTATTTCTCAATATGTTGAGAAGACAAATTACTGCACAGCATTACTTAAACTTAACAACATTCAGTGTTGCCCAATGCTACAAGCTCTTGGTCATTTCAGGCAGAGCCTGTATTATTTTACTTCAAGGGTGTAAGGAATCATTGCTTAAATTCAAACCATTAATTATGCTTAGTATATCCTATGCTCTAGACAGCAAAGCTAGAATGCTGGTGTCTTCATGCTTGACAGATTTGTTTTCTTTCTATTTGCAGTATATCACAGAACTAGCAGATGCCCTATCATACTGCCACTCAAAGAATGTGATTCATAGGGACATCAAACCAGAAAACTTGCTGCTTGGCTCAAATGGAGAATTAAAAATTGCTGACTTTGGATGGTCTGTGCATGCTCCATCTTCTAGGTAAGAATGCAATACATAAGTTATACAGTGAAATACTTATGTGGTGAAAATGAAAATGCTAGATTTCTTGTTAAACTTCTAGTTATGGAATGGAGGCAAATGTGAGCTTCCTAAAATACTGGGGGAAAATATCCTTTAAGAACTGGGTTACTGCAGTGAGGGTCTTAACTGGTGTGGCAAAGTGGGACAATATTCCCTCTGCTTTTTGTGTATTTCAAAACTTGCTGAACCAGAAACAAGAGGGTCGGGGCAGTGTACTGGTGGAGGCTTGTAGTGGTTCCTGAGGTGACAGATGAGAACTTCCATTGAAATACCACACACCCAGAATATACTTAGGGTATATTTAACTAAACTGAAAAAGGAAGCCTGTCTGACCTGTGAGCTGGTGGGAGGGGAAAAAGAAGGGCAAGACTGACTGCAGTGATTTTAAATGCTTTGAAGCAAAAGTTTTTTAAACAAACAAAAAAAAAAAACACATACAAACAAAAACAAACCTATTGCTGGAATGTCAGTGCTGCTGAGTCCATCTGGGGTAGACTGCACTGAGGTATAGATAACTTAACTGCTGGCATTAACATCTTGATTTTTCCTAGAACAGATATTAATTGCTATAAAGGGTAAATGATAAACTGTAACTTTTTTTTCAGGAGAACAACTCTGTGTGGGACACTTGACTACTTGCCTCCTGAAATGATTGAGGGAAGAACACATGATGAAAAGGTGGATATTTGGAGCTTGGGGGTTCTGTGTTATGAATTCCTTGTAGGGAAGCCACCTTTTGAAGCAGCAACATACCAGGAAACCTACAGAGCTATTTCTAGGGTACGTGCCACAACTTACTTAGACTAGCTGAATTTTGCTTTCAGTTCTTCTCTTAAAGCTTAACTACAAGTTGCCTTGAGGAAGGGCATGTAGAACTAGAACTATAGTAAGACATAATGAGATGTGCACAAAACTAAGCTGCTAAAACTGTCCTCAGTCACTCCAGAATTACCTGAAGAGATTTAAGACTTTGCCTGGCTTCTTGTTTCTGTCCTGTTTCTGCCTGCATCTGAATATCCACCTCTTCATAAAGCAACTAGTCTTTTCCACCTTTAATTTTTCTGGCTTATAAAATTTAACATTCAAGGTATTAAACTTGATTTTTTTTTTCCTGTTCTGTGCTCTAGAAAGGTTCCAGCAAACTAGTCTTGTATTTGAAATACGCTGAAAAGTACACTAGCACTAGCTTAACATCTACATGCAGCAAGAACCTTGTTTTCATCATAACCCTGTTGAAATTAAATAGACACAGTGCACATCCCACAAGGCTGACAACTTTTCTTCCTATCTGTGCCTTGGAGGGTGGAGCCCTGTGGCTCTTTAATTTTGATTAGTACCCAAGAACTTTGCATAATCTTTTGTTTCCTTTTACCAGGTGGAGTTCAAGTATCCTGCATTTGTAACAGAAGGTGCAAAGGATTTAATTTCAAGGCTCCTGAAGCATAACCCATTCCATCGGATGCCGTTGAAGGATGTACTTGTTCATCCCTGGATTACAGCAAACTCTACGAAGTTGCCCAACAGCAGAAAGAGTGATGTTACTGCCCCACCCAGAACGCAGTCTTAACAAGGATAATCTTATTGGATCAATGAGAGGAGTTTTGTACTGTGACTGCTGTAATATAATAAGAAAAGCAGGTCTTGGAATCCAGTGGCAATAAGGAACACAAGTCTTTAGGTTGGTTGTCAGCTTGAACTTATCTCAAATTTCAGTGTAAATCTATTTGACTTCTAGCTGGAGGTTGTGGAATACTTAATATACTTGAAATATAACTACATGTGGGCCAGGTTTAAGTATTATGCTGTTCAAGGCCTTTATGATGTGGTCTGTCATGGTTATAGATCATTGTTCCAGTACCAAGAGGCAGTTGTGATTCTGTCTTATTGAACAGTGCAATATCCCAGAGATGCCTGCCTATGAACTCATTGGGCTGCTAAGGGTATCGTACCTGTGGTGTAATCTGAAACTGAGTCAGGTGAATGCATTTGTGTCCTGAATGATGTATGGATTTTGTCTCTAATTTTGCCTTAAATGTGAGCACTCAACATTTAAAATAAAGACTTGTTATATATTGTTACCAGCATGGTACTCTTATTGCTTCTGCTGCCTCCACCTAAATCACTTGTCTTTACTGTCATACTACAGTACAGCTTGGCTTCACATCCATGATTACAGAGCAAGGTTTTTTCTTGGTTGAAAAGTAAGCTGATATCAAAGTGCTGATATTCTTGAAAGAGGTGTGGCTACTTTTCTTCACTCACCACACAGTACTAAAAGGTAGGAAATAAATGGCATAGCATTAAGAAGCTTCTTAAGACACTAAAAGATGTTTGCAATTTTGAAAAGATAGAGATTTTTAAAAGAAAGCGACTTAAATTGTGGTGCAACTTGTTTGTAGACAAGGAAAGACATTGAGAAACAAAACATGCAAACCACCTCTTTTCTAGTAAAACACTTCAAGCAAATGCTATGAGAAAGCAATTTATTGTATTTTTATTAACATAAGACCTTAAGGTCTCCTTCACTATTTTACAAACCATTTAAGAAATGATTTTTTTACAAGCAAGGATTCTAGATTTTAAAATATATTCTCAAATTAATTTAAAATATACTTTGCAGAAACTTATCTAAACAAATTGTCAGTTTATACAACTATCTTATTAGTAGGTAAGCTGAAGTCTGGTCCCAACTTAATGAAGCCCTCTTTCTTTACTGAAAGAAAAGCTCTAGTGCTGACGCCTTTTTAATAACTTCTAGGTGCATTTGCTTTAAACAATTCCCATTTTAGAGCAATACTTTTTGGAAAAGGAAAAGAAGCCTGTATCCTACTTCTCTAACTTTAGGACAAAACACCTATTTTGTTTAAAACTAATTGATCAGATAAAAAACAAGAATCTCATCACTTAACTATTCTGAAATCATTGTTACCCTTAGCTAAGAGAACAGTGACCTGAACAGCTAGAGGATATATAGAAAAGAACGTTTCTTAGATCAGGGGCAACAGAGCTCATTATGTTTACTTTTAAGATACACTGTCTGTCTACTTGACACTTGGTATCTCCACTCACTCCAGAAGGCAGCAGGTCCTGGAAAGCTAGGGAAGTGTTGGTTGCATGTAACAACACAGTAACCCTTCACTTGTTTATCCTGCAGGTTTTTACTCACTAAACATCCAGCAATAAACTTTCATTTAAGTAACAATATAATATCCTGATTTATCAAGAGTAGAAGGCAGAGCTTCCTTCAGGGACAAGCTGATATGAAACATTCTAATTATGGTTTAGCAAGGTAGTTAGCTCGTAGAGGGTGCTGTCAGCTTCAGCAGCCATGCAGCAAAGCAGGCATAGAGTGGGACAAATCCTGTCTTTTTAATTTTTTAAATAAGCTAGTCAAAATGGATCTGACTGCTATTCCTTGTACACACCAAACAGCAGAGCATTGGCTCTGTATCCTAACAACCAGCTGTGCACAACAAGCTGTGCCAGAGGACTGAGCATATAGCTCCCAGGGAAGCAGGCCATACTGCAAGGCTGAGTTGGTATGTCCTGTCAAAGGTTAGTATTTTGAGAAGTGTTTATCTATGTAACATGTCTTTGTGTGTGTGCTACACATTAGAGATCAAGTCGGTGTACCTGCTCACTGGCAGCGGTTTCCATTTTAAGACATGGGGCTAACAGCACACCCTATCTGTGACAAAGCCATTGCCAAGGTTTTCAGGAGGTAGGCTCTAATAACAGCTTGCTTTCACAGGACAAAGGAAGGAAATGTCTCTTCATATTTCCCCGTTCTCTGATGAACCAAGGGGTAGAAATAGTACAGAGGTGTAAGTACATATGTAGCTACAATTTATCTTTCTAGAGTGTGACCTCTCCTTTCTCACTTGTGATCTCAAGAATCCTCAGAGCACCCAACCAGTCTCTGGGTTGGACTTTCTGAATGGTAAAGGTGTTAGAGTGTAATTTAACATGTCTGAGCTGCATTAACAGCTTGCTGACAAGAAGAGAAATGACTTGCTCCTTCTCCTCTAGGGCCTTCAGCACTATTCCTTCTTCACGATTCACTAACATGGCAAAAAACAAACAATTTTAATGGCCCAGGTAGTTTTCTGCCATTTTAGTTCAGTCAGATTCCTGTACAAAGAGCTCTGTGCCAGAGCCACCTTGGTACAAATGACAAGCATAAAGACGGAGGCAGACAATGTAAAAAGAACAGACCTGGAAGGAGGAGCAGATCTAAAAGATTCTTGGATCTGGCTTCAGTCATCTCACAGAAGCATAGTCCTAAGTCTGAAACTCAGGTTTACCATGGAATGTTAAGCCAAGTACCTAGTTTTGAGATCCAGTCTTCGGTTAACAGAGTAGTATGTATTACACCTCTAACTGGTACATTCAGCAGACAAAAGCATACATTCTGACAGAATGTCATAATATTCTGTCATATTATTCTGTCATAATAATATTCTGACAGAATAACATTCTGTCAGACAAAAGCATAATAATTACTCTTGATATCTGAATTGTAGTGTCTGGACGTCAGTCCCAGATCTGAGATTCATCCACAGGAGCAGGAAGCAGTTGTGGTCAGTTTTCAGAAAAAAAAAAAAAAGCATCCCCAGTACAAAAGTTAGGCCTCAGTACATGAAAAACCCATAGATACCTTGCATCTGACTTGGTCTTTGGAATATGTTCACACAGGAGGTAATTCTGGTTACACTGATTTCGCTAAACTCAGGACCTCTTAGTTTATAGCATTAAAAAAACAAAAAACAAAAAACAAAACAAACAAACAAAAAACAACCAACCTTAGAAAGGCCAGAAAAGCATATTTTCAAACAACAAAATCTTGAAACATGGAAGCAACACAAAGAAGCTGTAGCTTCAGAGAAGTACATGAAGTACATTACCAATTCTAGCTAAAACAATTATCACTGTGCAATAATTAAGCATATGGGTACTCACTAAAATTAGCTTGGCATGGGTGTTGGATTGGAAGACCAGGATCATAACATGTCTTTTATAACAAGAACTCCTACATACTGCCTAAGATCCCAATATATATTTGCTTACCAAAAGACCTATTCATATAGTAGGATATTGTTTAATCCACAGACTATTAGGAAAATAAGATTATTTCCCAGTAATATCTATGCAGTAATAAACTACTGCTGCAGCTGTATTTTGATATGAAAAAAGTTATAGTCCAAAAAACTAGATTATAAAGACCCAGAACTGTGTGTTCAAAAGACTGTTCATTGTCAAGCATTTATATTACCACTTGCAGTGGAAAACAGATATTTTAACAGCTATTTCTGAGGGAAAAAAAAAAAAAAGAGGTGGCAAAGGGAAAAAAGATAAGGGCAGCACTTTTCACTGCATTACATTTACCTGAAAGAACAAGTGAGAAATGCAAGAGAAGGTCAGCATTAACATGAACCCAAATAAGTATTTTAAAGAAATTTATCAATCTGAAAAGCTACATGAATATTGAACATTAAAATAATAATAATAAAAATAGTAAAAAACAAGAAGAAGTTATCATGGATTTGGGGTAGGTGGTTTGAAGAAACCAATCTTCCGGCAGTATCGGACAATAAATGGCACAGAAACTATAGTAATGCTGATTCGTACCGGAGCAAACAATTTGTGAATAGCATATGCCAACACAAAAGTGCTTGTACCAGCAGCCATTTTAGATTGCAGCGAGGATTCACTGAAACCAAGTTTGAAGAGAACTGCAGTCATATCCACACCACTGTGGAAAAAGAAAATAAGAATTCTTAGCTTATTTTAAAATTGCACAATAAAGAAGATTTAAATTAAGAGTATTGTTTACTCAGGGAATTTAACATGACGTACTTCCAACTCTGGAATTTGTTTAATTTTACATGTTAAATAACAAAAAACAATGAACTCTTCCAGCAGTAACAGCCAAATTATTTCTATAACAATAGTACATATAATATATTGAGATGCACTTTGTTGTTGTTTTTTACACTGGCCAGGTCCCTATGAAGTCAAACATACAGCATGGAGAATGTTCAGCACCATCCTCAGCATTTCCTACCTGTCTCTGTTATCTGGCTAACCTGATCCTCTGTTTTAGTGGCTGTTGCCTTCTGCAGTTTGAATGGAGTTCAGCACCCAGAAAAATAAACTTATCTCTAAGCTCCAGCACTTTCATACAGCTCTATCTCTACAGGCCATGCTACTGCTTGAGAACAAAAGATATCTCTGCAAAACAAAATAAATTCTTCTTTAGTTACTCTTGCACAGTCTCTACTCTGTTGCTTTCACCAGCCCACCACAATCAATGAACTTATATAGAATGACCAAGCAAGTTTATATTCACTCATACCTGACTGGAAATTAGATCCATTTATGCATCAATCAATACCCAAAATTCAGAAGATTCCTGTGTATAGCTCAAACAAGCACAGAGCACATCTCTTTCCAGAAATAAGCACAATGGTAGAATATTTTTCTTGTCTAAACCATTACCTAGAGGCTATACAGTCAAACCGTACCTTGACACAGCCAGGTAGAAGATTCCTAGAGATACTAATGAAATTCCAACATGGAATGAAACCCCTACGGCACCATATTCTTTGAAAACTTTTTTCAGCTGCTGGGATTTATTGAGTTTCTTGTTTTCACTGCTGAGATCTGTGGCTGCTTTGTCAGGGGATCCACCCACATCCTAAAGAGAAAACAAAACATTAATTAGCATTAAGTACAATATTATATTCTAGTCAGTTGAACAGATTTGAAAGAACGAAGCAATTGGTTTGAGTACAGTGCTACTTGGAAGGCTTTGGGAAAGATAGTAATGTGCTTTTGCTTTTTCATTTCAGAATAGCTGATGCCTGTAGGCCGAGTCCATACAAGTTCCCATTTTCCAACTATTCACATCAAACAGGTGCGCTGAGCTTGGTGCAAGTTCTTACATAAATGCAGGTTCCATCATTAAAAAGAATTGTTATGGTCTCAGCCTTCCATCTGATCCAAACGGGTGCCAAGACACACTCACGCAGCTTTTGAGAGGTGAGACTGAGATGCCAGAGAATTTTGCTCATACCCAGCTCAGCTTTGTACAGCAAGTTCTTGTAACATGGCTAGGCAATTGATGGCACCGGAAGCCTACACGATGCCACACTGATTCCAGCCTACTAACAACTTACTGATAAAAGAGGTCCAGCATTCAGGCTCTTACAAAGAACCCTCTGTAGGTCGGCTGACAAAAGGAAGAACAAGGGGAGTGCTACTGCTTTTGATTCATTCTTGGACTTGGCAAGATTGTCAGCTAGGACTTATTCTGATTCTTGTATTTTTAAAATTTCCAAACATAATGAATAATGTTAGATTTTTTTTTTTTTTTTTTAAATTTGTATTCTTTAACTTTGGCTCATGAACCAAGACATTATGTGAACAGAACTGAAACTTGACTAAGAAAGAAAAATGTCCAGAAAGAAAAAAAAAAAAAAAAAAAAAAAAAACACAACAAAAACTACCAACAAAAGCAACTCACCCAACCCTTTTTTTTGCTAAAACCAGATTTAATACTAGACAGTAAATGAAGAAACAAGGTTCAAATGCTTATTTTTAAAATGAGCTCATTAAGCAGAAGGAAGGGTTCACAGGTAAATAACCTTAGTACTTCCAGCCACGTAACACTGTGGCTGTACTACACTGCTGCAACTTTACCACGTACAGCAGTGTTTCTGAAGTCATTCTCACTCTTCAGTTTTATTAGAGGGAAGGAGAAGTAGTTCTGATTTTAAATTCTGTTCCATAAAATTTAGATACCGAATTACGAACTGGGACTACTTGAATTAACCAAGCAGAACAGTCTCATAACACCTACTGCCAAAAGCAGCACCACCTGCCTAGCCAAGCACACTCATTTATTCAACAGCGTGATTTTCCTAAAAGCTGGGCATGGTTCGAATGGCATTTTAGCTTTTAACACAGTGGTTTTGTCATCCAAAGAAAGATGGGCACGATCTATTTAAGAGCCCAATATGAGGACTGATTTCAGAGGAAAACATTTCATTTCAGGTGCCAGGGAAACAGGAGCTGACTGCCCACGGAGGAAGGTGTGGAGGTAGGTGCACCCTGGGCCGGTGCAGCACAGACACGTTTAACAAATGGTTCTTAAGCACCAAAACCCAGCTCCTTCTCCCTTTACCCGTGCTCCGAGCCCCCCACAGCTGGCAGTGTCTGGGTGGTGCCGAAGCAGGATGCTGAATAAGCCAAGCGCTACCTGGACTGCCCCGCACGGCCCCATCCAGCTGGGCGAGGAGCGCAGCACACCAGCCACACAACCTCCACCCCCATCACCCCAAATCCCCTCTTCTCACCCCAAAACAGCCCCCGACCCCCCCCCCCCCCAGCCCTGTGGTGCCACCTCCAGGCAGCTCGCAGGGTGCGGAGGGGCCGTCCCCGCCACCTACCTTGGCCGAGCTGCTAGCGGCAGCCCGCAGCGCTACGAGAGGGGCCGGCGGCGGGCTGAGGGGAGCCCGGCCCGGGGCAGGGGGCGGGCAGCAGCGGCGGCGGCGGGCGGCGGAGGCGAGGGGGGGCCCGCGGAGCGGAGGCGGCCCCGTGCGCAGCAGCAGGCGGAACATGGCAGCGCCCGGGGCGTGCGGGCGGGCGCTCAAACCTGAGAAACGCCGCAGCCGGCGGTGGCGCGGGCGGGCGGGTTCCCGGAGCTGACAGCGGGGAGGGTGGTGGCGGGCGGGCTCCTTCTTAAAGGGGCAGCGCCCGCCTGGGGAAGGGGGAGTGTTGGGGAGGGGTGCTCGCTGAGGTGGGCGAGGCCCTGAGGTGGGACGGGGCAGGGTGAGCTTGTTTTGGTGTCCTGAGGGGTGTCCCGTAGCAACCCGGGGCGCAGATGAAGCCTGCTGACAGGGAGAGGCATCACGTGTGAAGCCTTGTTGGCAGACCACAACCCTAACGTGCAAAATAAGAATTAAAGACACCAATAAGGCACAACCCCTGTGGGACAAGCATGGGAGGTGGTGGGGAGGTGGCCCTGGCAGGGGGCTCCCTGTGTCCCCATGAGATCCATTTTTAACTTCAGTTGATGGGAAAGATCCATCCATGGCGGACTGGGACAAGCCCATAGCAATTCCTAGACATTTGTGGTGTGATTCCTGGACATTTGTCGTGTCATTCCTTGAAATTTGCATTGTCATTCCTGCACATTTGTGAAATTTGTGGTGTTTCAGCCATTTAACCTTCCAGGAGGGCCCAGGATGTACCCTGGGGTGCATCAGTTAAGGCACTGCTAGCCAGTCAAGGGAAGGGATTCTCTTGTCATTGTCACACAGTCATCAGTGCTGGTGCAGCCTCACCTCAAGCACTGTGTGCAGTTTTGGGCAACACAATACAAGAAAGAGGTAAAACTGTTAGAGAGACTCCAAAGAAGGGTATGCAAGATACTATTCAGAAAAATAGAGAGAAAATATTCAGGAGTGTCTGAAGTCACTTGGTTTGAACGCTTGGCCTAGAGAAGTGGAGGTCGAGGGGAGGCCTCATGGTGGCCTGCAGCTCCCTCACGAGGGGAGCGGAGGGGCAGGTGCTGAGCTCTGCTCTCTGGGGACAGCAACAGGACCCGAGGGAACGGCATGGAGCTGGGACAGGGGAGGGTCAGGCTGGGGGTTAGGGAAAGGTTCTGCACCCAGAGGGTCGTTGGGCACTGGGACAGGCTCCCCAGGGCAGTGGTCACGGCACCGAGCCTGCCAGAGTTCAAGAAGTACTTGACCAACACTCTCAGACACATGGTCTGATTTTTGTGTGGTGCTGTGTGGTGCTAGGAGTTGGACTCAATGATCCTTGTGGGTCCCTTCCAACCCGGTATATTCTATGATTCTATGCTAGTGAACGTGGCTTCATGCCTGCTTGTTGACCGCTACCCTGCACAATACCAGGGCTTTCACAACCCCACTGACCGCAGCTTCCCTAAATGGTGGCTCCTTGCCATCACCGAAACGTCTTACTACTAGCAGAGGGTAAAAGTTGTGTAACCGTTTTGCTGTGCAGACATAATGCATCAGCCTGCTAAGTTCTGGCAATAAAATACTCTTTTTTTTTTTTCCTAGTTATTCAGCATTTCCTCTTCAGGCCAGTTGTAGTTTTTACAGTGGTGTAAGCACATAGGGCAGTACAATAGGGGGACTGTGTCAGATAAATAGGAGGTTCTCCCTCCGGAAGAGCTTGCAGTTTAGGAGTACAAGCTGAAATGGCACAGGACAGCACTGAATGGCACAATGCTGAAACAGCCTGGTGCACAGCTCTTGTTAAGTAGGATGCACCACAGAACAGATGGGTTTCGAGGAGTGTCTTGCAGGAAGAGAGGGAGAGAGCTTTGCATGCATTAAAATAGTCTGTTCAGGGCAAAACAAAGAGCACTGCCAGTTCTAGGGTTTTGCGCTTTCTTTAGTTCTTGTTTCATAAATCTAGTCTCTCTCTGAATGCTTTGCAGAGGAATAATTTCTCAGAACATGGTTTCACATATTTATTATGTTTTTCTATTACAGTTCCAAAGCAGTTTGCTAATGTGTTTTCTGTGACTATACACTAGCACCACCTGAGCAGAAAGATGACATTAGCATGGCAGGGCTGTAATCATAGCACACTACAATTTGGGCAAAGGTTTGTTTCCTGAATTATATCAAATCCTGTGAGTAATGTCACTCAGCATAGGAGTTGCCAGTTAAGTTCCACTGGCATGGAGTACCACTGGGCTCTTTGCTTAGTAGCTTTCAGCTCCTTTCAAATCAGATCTAGGAACTTGGAATCATAGCTGCAAGTTTTGATGAAGAAAGTACTGAGAGCCATGTTTCTGCATGAGATTATCCTGAAATAAATTTGTAAGCAGGTGCAACAAAATGCAGGTGTTGTAGTCCAATACGTTCGGGATTGCCAGTGCAAGTGATGTAGAGGTGGTCTGTCCATATGCACTGCAGACTTCCCTCTGTCTGGCAGATGCTTCAGATCCATTGCCTGGTAGATAACACAGAACTACTCTCCTGTGGCATATATTTTATGCTGCGGAAGGAAATTTAGAAATCCTGGGAAAGTGGAGAAAAGAGCAATAGGTCAGTTAATGAGGCATAAAAGCAGAAGAGTTGGCAGTTTTATACGCTCTGTCTGGCTGTCTGCTGCCTCAAAAATCTCAGTGGGAGATTTTGCTTAGAAACAGGAAGCAGCAATACCAGAAACATCAAATGATAGATGCTCATTGAAAAGCAAGCAAACACCCTGGCTTAAGATACTTTAATATAGACATAGTTTGCAAGCACAGAGAGAGGAACTAAGAGATTGCCAAATACAGTATTTAAAATGTAAGCAGAAGATGCATTTCAATTTCACTGAGGCAAACTTTTTTCTGTAATGGCCATTCTCACATAATTTGTCTCAGAATCATTTGTCATGCTTTTATCAGAAATTTTGTAATGAAGTAACACAGGGATATCCTTTATCAAGGTATCTATTATAAAGCCCTTACACTTTTCCTCCCATAATTTGACTTTTTGAAGGAAAGATTTCTCCTGACAGTTTTACAGCTCAGTAGAAACAATGGAAGAATTGAAGTATTCCATGACACCAATTTCTGTAACTGGAAATCCACCCTGAAAAAAAATAATCCAGGGTGCAAATCCATTGGTCAGTCTGTGGTTTGCCAACAGCGCAAGCTAAGTAATGCCATTGATACTTGTGGGACCCTGCAATGAGCTTATTCAGGAGTGAAGTTCATTTGTAAGGATAAATGTGATTAATAATTCAGTAACTGCTAACTTTTAATAAAGTCTCAGTCAAACTACAATGATATTTTGATGATGAGGAAACCTTAGAAGTCTTCTAAGTTTTATAAATTGTGTGACAGCAAATTTGTTATATGTTTTCCAAATCTTTCCATCTCCTAATAATCTAGGGATAGTGAATGTGATAGCTCCTAAATATAATGCCTTCTAATGGGCATGTAAGAATTGGTTCCTATGTGAGAGTGGGAGGCAATTGCGTATGCGTGATGGAAGCTGTATCTTTTAGTATTATTATAAATGTAGTAATGTCATGTACCACAAATATAATGAGACAAGTTGGGATCAGATCACGAACCTCATTCAGAAAAGAAGCTAAAGTAAATTTTTTTATATTATAGTAAATTAAGGGCATGGCATGTGAAGTAGAGTTTTAAGAGGCTCAGTTCTTTAATACATTGGCTTTTTCACATCATGTTCCAAGGTTGCTTAAATTATGAAAATGAGGTAATGTGGGTGGTGGATAAAATTAACCTAAATTTGAATTATATAAGTAAAACTTTTTTTTTTTTTTTACTGAAATAAAGAAAATTATCTGTGAAAAATATAACAAGTTTCCTGTATAATATTTGATGAACCAAATATAGTTTACAAACATATTTAGTAGGAAATTTCTAGTTCCATGAACACCTCAGTACATGGAGTTGGCTCTCAGGGACAGGCCATCTTCTTTCTTAAGCAAAACCAGTGGAAAATCATTAAACTTGCTATCTTTTATTCAAATGGGAGAACACTATCCTGCTAGGGTAGCTAAAGCCAAAGGAAGCCAGTCCAGGTATATTCATCTGTAAGACAGGAATTTGGGGCAAAAGTTCTCCAAACATGAAAGCAAAGAAAAGCCAATTCATCTGCAAATCCTTGAAGAATGTGGCTGTAAGGTCCTGTTTCATTCCAGTTCCCAGGAAAAATGTGGGATCCTGCACTGCAGAACATTGATTAACCAAGCAAAGGGAAATGTGACTTCAACCCAAATCACTCTAAAAGCTAATCTGACCAAGGCATGTTTTTTGTGGAAACCTCTGCACAAATATGAATTTCATGTACGAGGCAGATCTTGCTCTTTGCCCACTGACCCCCTTGTCTTGATGAGAAAAAGGGACGTAAAGTAAGATGAAAATAGAAGTGAAAACATCCAAGTTGCTTGTATTTATGTGACCTGCTGCTGATTTCATGTGCCCATCTACATCATGCATGTGGGTGAGCAGACACCGTCATTGTGGAGCAGCAGATCCCTCTCTTTCTCATAGAGGAAGCATATTTTTTTCAGGATTTTTGTGCCTTAGTTGATACAACAGGTCAGTGGCATTAATTCTGCTCTCCGCAAGTGTCCTATCCAGTCATCTTCTGATGAGATACTTTCTCATTTGGATGGTGTGATGTACAGTCATTTGGATGTGTGTGATTGAAAATCACATTCAATGTCTCCTGCTAGGTGAGGGATTGATAGCCCCAGCAAAGGAGGAAGATTGTTTTTTCACAGAACAGATAAACTACAGGGAATTGCAGCACAAGCAGCCTCCTTGGCACCCACTGATGGGTTTCACCCTGAGGAGGAAGGTAACTCAGTCTTCTTGTCCAAACAGCTCTTGGCCTTTTTGCCCTGCCTCTATGTAATAATGCTGCCACTAAAGACACACACAACTTGCTTCAGAGAAGTCACCTGCCGTTCTCACGTTTTAGTAACTATAAACCTGGCTTAGACTTGATGCAGCAATAATTACTATACCCACTGCTGGTTCCTTGAGATGTGGTATTAAGTATCCATTCAGTTTGGAAAACAGACTTTTTCATTTATTTATTTTTTAAAAATTTTTAAATTTTTATACTTGGCAAAGTTTCTGTTCCTGAAGAATTTACAGTCTGTGGAGAAGTTATCATCTTCCACCCTTAGACTGATGTTTACATTGCAGTGAAGTGCAAACTATTCAGGAACCTGGGGTTTGGCATTGGGGTAATATTTCCACTGGCTGTTTAATCATTCAGTGATAATTCCACTTCCTTTATTTATGAATATAACACAGAGAGGGATGCAAAATGGTGCTATTTACTGATGAATTTCTTTGAATTTCTGCTTCCATTATAATGGGTTAAATGGTATTTTGTGAAGTCAAACTGTATGATGAAAGATTTGGAAGCTGAATGTCTGAATTGCTTTGCTGTCTGTGTCAGACCCCCTCAAAGCTGTTTTGCAGCTCTTCTCTCTGATTCCCATGGACACTCAAATTTCCACAGACTCTTGTAGATTTACTTTTGGATTTGACTCACAAATGAACTGATCATAATTTAGCTACATAAGAACTTAGGAAAAAATAGGCAAGAGACATATTTTCTGTTTGTTTTACTAAATGTTCAACAATTTCAACTTGTTTTCACAAACACAAAAGCCAGTTGTCCTCTTTCCCTTCAGGCATAAAAGCTCTGTGAATAGTTGATAACATTCTGCTGTTGCAGCCCATGATTTAGATTTTCAAGTGCAGATTTCCTGCCCTTTGCTCCTCACCAGTATTGCTATAAAGCAAATTGTCAGCTTATTTAGACAAAACAAGTAACAGTCAAGGCCAGATACCCTCTTTTCTACCTCTCCCTTCGTAATACCATAATGAGTTTCTGGCCAAACAACTCAGTGCAATGCAATATTCAATCTGCAGCATACTCAGAAAAGGCTGATATGAATTACTAAACACAGTCATTAGCCCTTATTTGTACGAGGTTATTGGAAATTCTTCCCCCATCTTTCAGCTGGTTATATGTTGTTGCTCTAGGACAGAGCCTTTCAAAGTGAGTGACAGCCAAAATTGTATCTGCATATAATGTCAAAACCTAAAAGAAAAATAGTATTACTTGCATTGATGCAAGCATTTAATAGATGTGAGGAGTCCATAATACAAGCTAAAGAGCATTAAAGGTTACAAACCACAGTTGTTAACATCCTCCTGATCTGCTGGACTTTCTAGCAATCCCTAAAATTGAGGAATATTCTTTTAAAGCCTGTAATCTATTACTTATGAAAGATTTGTGTCATGTTTTCAGGTGCTGTTTTGTAAAGGGACCACTATAAAAGCATCATTCTGTATAGGGCTGTCAGCTTTGAGATCCTACAAAATAAGGAGCCTGTTCTTGGCCCTGGGCATGTGACCACCCTGTGACTTGTCATGTTCTTCTTGTGACACTAGACGAAGACACAGCTGGCACAAGCACCCATCTATCATGAGTCAACAAGTGTGAACGCAGATATTCTACCACTATGAGTGAAGTCTTTTAACGTGTCTGGCAGCTGTTGCTTGAGAGCAGGCATTGTAAGAACTTGTTTGGGACCAGAGCCTGATGCAGAAAGACTGGCAAATTATCTCCAGCAGCAATGATGCAGAATGATTCACTGGTAGATATTTTTCCCGTGCCCAGCACATGCCTTACAAAGTTCTGTCAATGGATGGCACTGCTGGCTTTTCACAGCTGGGCTAGTTTTGGGAACCAGCTTCTGCAATGCATTTATGATTCATCGTTCAGTTTAAACCATGAAAAGTTGCTGTCGCAAAGTGGTTATTTCTATAAGAGTTATGCAGCTAACTCCCCTGGATTGAAGATGGGGCAGATGTGGGCCATTGAGGAGCTCTGTTAGAGCAATGTAGCTGCGTCTCCAGCCAGCTCTTGTGCATCACTCCCTAGTTCTCATTAGGAAAAGGCTGGCTGTGCCTCTTTCTGTGTCAGCACAGAAAAGAGAGCGAGTTTTTCTTTTTCACTGCGAAGGCCTATGGCACATTTTACTGATAGGAGCTCAACCTGCTTGAGCTCCAAGATAACCAGAAGTCATGTAGCTGTTTTGTATTGTGCTGAGCTAATGAGCTCTGCTGAGAAAAAAGCTGTATTCTTTCAGGCCTGATACCGTGCTAATGTGGTTACGTGGCTTCTACTAAAACTTGGAGCAGCTGCCAAATGTGAGCATATCTGCTGGGAATATGGACAGATACCAGCTCAATTGCTGAAGGTTTTCTGCTGCTGCACAAGGTTTTTTCCACGTCCTTCAGACGTGCAGCCAGTTGCCAAAATGCACTTTTAAGAACCACAGTGTAAAATCTGCTACAGGAGCAAGTCTGGAGGAAGGAGGGCTCAGAAGGTAACCTCTGAGCTAGGAAAAGGGGGAAGAAAGCGATTTTGCTGCATTATTTCCCATTTTCTTCAATATTGTTATCCTCTGGAATAGTACATGATAATTCACTTATTATTCATGGATTTAATAAATTATCTGTTTATTCTGGGCTACTTCTCAGTTGATTGAACTAAGGGAAGTTATTCTCAATTGCACTGTCATAAACCCAGAGTTGGTGTCTGAAATGGTAGAGAACAAAAGGGGAATCAGAAAGGAGAGATGACAGAATTGAAACCAATAAGAATCTTTGATTTTGTACAAAGTTTACAAAGCATTCAAAGAAAAGAAGAAACAGGAAAAAATAAAATAAAATTGGGGTCAGAAGAAAAGCTGTCTGTGAAAAAGATCTTGTTTCAGCAGCCTGGATGAGCTTTGAAAGATAAGCTGATTCCTAAAGCCCCTAAAGAAACTCAGCCTGAAAATACTCTTTGTTTAGCTGGATGCAGTTAAATGAAGTTAATAGTGATGCAATTGCATAAAACTGATGTTATCCAGTTATCCATCAGAGATCTATGCCTTAACTACCAGTCTGCCATAACAGCAGGTTCAGTCCTATGGAAACCCTAGATGTTTCCCTGGTACATCACCTCCCACATACTGACTGCTCATTTGCCTTCTGGAAATGCCTTTAAGATAATTAAGAAAAATAATAGATTAGTAGACCATTTTGTTTCTAATTGGGTTCAGAATTTCTGAACCCTTGATGATCTGAGAGTTTGCTAATAATCAGAAATGATCGACATCCCACAGGGCCGCCTGCTTTGTTCTTGGTTGTTTGTGAAGTGTCCAATTTCTAATGGATGTTTGCCACAGATAACCCAAAGAGGATGATTTAGGGGAAGATGCTTTGCTGCCAGAGTAGAACTGAATTTTGCTGACCTGAAGATAAGATATTTTAGTCTCGAGTTTGGGGTTACAAAATCTAATTTTGCCTATGTAATTGAGAAACCTTCAGCAGCCTCTGACAGGACTGCAGGCAGAGGAATGATACTGGAGAAGAAGGTCTAACAGGACACTTTGTGTGCTATAAACTTCACTAGGTTAAGCAGTTCTGTTCTGTACTGACTCGCAAAGTAAATAAACATCAGTGTTTATCAATTGCTGATCATGGTCCACGTGAATTCAGCTTTTTCGTACAGCTCTTTGAGTCTGGAGTTGTTGCTGGATAATGCCTGAACCCACAAACATTAGGCATGTGGTTGTAAGCACGGTTTCCATGGGAATTGCATTAGAAGCTATTTAAAGAATGGAAGGGAAATAAACATATTTTTTGGATTTTTTTTGATAATGCCAAAGTAATTGATGCAAAAAGCTAGCGTGAAGCAGTTCACACACTGCCAAAACGATGCACAGAGATGTTTAATTCTGCCTTTGTTAGGTATGAAGTACTTGTGACAGAAAACCACTATGCAGACAGAAGTTGTACAAGCATTTGTAATTCTGCTCTCTATTCACTCTCTGTGCCCACGAACTGTACTGATAAGCACTGCAGCCTTTCCTCACTAGTATTTAATGTTAGGATTTAATCCTCAATGAACAGAAAAAGCTCGGGCTTAGATCAGAGGGAGCAGAAACAATTTTGTCCTGAAATACTGCCCTTTCTCCTACTAATTTTTTATAAATGAATATGGTAGTGGATATCATCATTTTACTGGAAAACAACAGTTCATCCAAAGGACAGAATTTATTCTATTTGGTTTGATTTATTTGTCTTTTACCTTCATGTTTTAATTAAAGTAGTTTTAAGTATGTGATAGCATTAACATTATTATTATTTTTTTCCTTCAGTTATTAATTGAAAATTTGGACAAGTTCTTTTTCCAAAATATGTATAGAAGTCAAAGGGAGGGAGTTTAAAAAAATACTGTCATCAACTCCCTTCTCTTCCCTTCAAAAAAAAAAAAAAAAAGGCTCCTGTTCTTGTCACTGGAGTAGGATGTAAAGAAACAACATTTTGTCACATCTGGAAGGGAAAATGAGCAGTTTACATTGGTCTGTTCTCTAAATATCGTCCACTGCATCTGAAAGCCTTTTAGAAAGTTAATCACAGTTTCTAATTTTCTGTTATAAGGCTGATTGTTTTTGTGACATCTAGGTTGCCTTATTATTTGTCTTGGATTTATAGCATGTTGATGGACTCCTCTTTGTTTTTATTTTATAGAAGATGGAAGGACGTTAGGTATCAGCCTTGCAAACTATGTAGGGAAATGGCTCGGCTATGACAAGTTCTGTTTATTTGACTTGCTTTGTGCTCTCTGTTGTCTTTCTTTAAAAGCAGAGTGTTTAAGTTAGCTGGGACTTTCTAAGCTAACCCAGTTAAGTATGCTCGGGGGAAAGATGCTTCCACAGCACAGTGGTGCATGTAGAAGAACGACTGAAGCTACTGCAGGGAACACAAGCAGAGGGCAGGGCAATAGTTCTGCGTATTCCTGAGAGAGCTGAGGGAAGGGTGCTGAGGCCTCCTGTTCAGAAAGAGAGACACCTGAATTAGAATGGGAAGCCTTCATCCTGCAGCAAGGATGGCAGTGCCAAAGGAGTTTCTCTTTCCTTTATACTAACATTGTAAAATACGTGCAGTTTTTTGAAAAGCAAGTTGCTGGCCTGGGATATTGAGTTTAGAAAATGGCAGAACAGGAATCAGGACCCACAGCATTTGGCCTTAAATAAAACTTCCTGAGCTCCTTTTCATAAGAAAAGTACAATCATTTTAATTTTCAATTCAGATCAAACAGCTACTTTTATTTTCCAATTCAGCCAGCAGCTGAGCTAAATGCAGGCTTGCACAGCCCCGCTCCATGTTTCTTGGCGGTTACCTCCTAGAGGACGGTTGTTTCCCGGGTACCTGTTAGAAATCACAGAATCACTGAATCACAGAATTGAAGGGGTTGGAAGGGACCTCAAAAGATCGTTGGGTCCAACCCCCCTGCCAAAGCAGGTTCCTTTGAGCAGGCTGCCTAGATAGGCATCCAGACAGGCTTTGAATATCTCCAGAGATGGAGAGCTACCTGAGCATATCAACCTGGGAAGGGGGGTGGTCTCCAGAGCGACCCTGTCAGCCCCTCCAGCTGGTCACTGGGTCTGAGGCCAGGAGAGAAGGTGACACTATCTGCCCCGCAGTCATTTTGGGGACATAAGAACAGAAACGGTCTCTTTGTCTTTGGGCTCTGCAGGATGGCCATGAATTTCTGATCTTGTCTCAGAAGAAGGTATTCTAAGACAAGGTTCTGGCCAATAGTCCTGTCCTTTGCCATGTGAACCTCTCAGATTATTTCCTTCTTTTTTGCTGTCAGAATAAAGTCAGGAAGTTAGGAGGAAAACAAAAGGTAAACCCTTTGGTCCTTTCTGCAGCTCTGAGGAGATGGCATATCCTCAGAGTAACAAATCAGGGCATTCAGCACTCACAAATGCTCCGGGATAATAAAGCAGCTTGCAAAGAGATAACGAACAAAACCAGCCTGTGCAGTGCCTCTGAGTAACTCTGCGTTTACAGCGGGTAACCATGAGGTGCAAGGCAGAGAAAGAAGGGTTTGGGAACAGGGGGCAGAATTGATTCAAGAACCAGAATCTCATTCCCGGCTGCCAGGGAAGAGTGGTTAACAGCGAATATAAATGACGAATTCAACAAGATCTACAAAATGCCTTGTCTGTGTCATTTTGAATCAGGTCGCTGTTGCTCAGTGCTGGAATACCACCATCAGTGCTGAATATGATGAAACTAATAGCAACTAGGAATGTTAATTAAGAACTGGGTCAGCTGTCCTTTACGATTAGTGACAGTGTTACCCTGCTGTGATACCTAAATAGATTTTCTCACACATCATTGTCACACATTAATTTTTCAGAGCGTACGGATGCCAGATCAATAGTTTATCTAGTACATTTTCTGAGCCACCTATAAGCAACTTTACACATGTGAGATTGGAAAGAAATCGTCTTGACTTTATGATAACCCATTCTCTTAGAGCAATTTCCCTTGGAATAGGATCTTCACACTAGGTGCCAGAGGATGCGTTTCCAGGACAGGCTCTGCAGAGGTGCAGCTTCGGCTGTGCCTGGCTACCACGCTTCCAGCCCTGCAGGCAGCATCTCCTGTGTGCTCGTTGGAACTGCTCTGAACAGATCACCACCATCTGGAATGGGGGAACTGCAACAGGGAAAATGCACTCATTTCAGAAACTTTCCCTTTTCCTGTGGAGCAGATATAAAATAGTGATGGTGGTAGCACATGCCAACATTTGCCTCGGTACAGGTTGCCAAACAGGGCAATTAGGGCCTGACCTTGTGGCAAACTGAGCATGTGCTGCAAGAAATGCTTAAAAAATCCTTGGGACTTTTCAGATCTTTATATAGAGGAATGAGGAGATAATCAGTTCACAGAATGTACTTTAGGGGACAATACCAATCAAATTGAAATTCTAAGCTGTATATTCATGCTTGGCAATTCTTTTAAATGATGTAAAATGCTAGGTAGAAAAATGGTTCCCATCTAGGTTAACAATACCTGCTGTTGCATAAGCCACTGGAGCTAAAAAAAAATGCTTAAAAATTGCTTCCAGAAATCTAAATGGGACTGAAGATAAAAATTGGACTAATTTCCTCTGGAACCTATATTATGTGGAGCTTGTTGTTATCAACATCTGAATGGCATTTCTGAAGCAGCAACCGTATGCGGTCACAAATTCGGACCCATATTGTAGGCTTGTATTTTTGTAGTTAGAAAAGCTCCAAATGAAGGAAGAAACCTTTGTTATTAGGAAAACTGCTTGATGATAATTGAGAAAACAACCTTGTCTGACTTGCTCTTTCCTGCTGTAAGCTACCAGGTGCTAGCTTTGTATTTTTCTTCTGTAGCTGTAACATTTGTGTATTAGTAGGGCACAATAATGTCCTTCAGAGAAAATGTTTGGCTTCCTGGGAATTTGTTGAAGATCACAGACCAGACCCAAACATTTTTCTCCTCTAAAATATAGTTGTTCATTTAATAAATATTACTGAACTTGTAGCATTACCATCCCCATATCTGCCTTAATATGAAAGGACTTAAAGGTTGCACATTTCCATGTTCAAAGATTAAGGCAACTTGAAAAGAAAACTAGATGAATAATCTGTAATGAATACTGGGGTTTGTGTGTGTATGAGTATGACTATGGGAGAAAGTCTGATTAGCAGATTTGTCCCCTTCTGATTCCAAAGGGTTTCAGAATTATTCGCTTTCTTTCATAAGCCATATGGTAAGACTACTATGTGCTTGCAGGTATATATTTTGTTGTAGCCCAGAGTTTCTGTTTTATTAGTTGTATCCTGAATAAAATGACACGGATCATCTTCTGATGTTCACTGGAACTTCAATTTTGTAAAATCTCTTGGTATTTAAAATTCAATAAAGCATGAAGCTCAGAAAGCTAGTAGCCTGAGTGCTGAACATAGTTAGGGAAATCTGTGGACCAGTACAACAGCTTTAATTGGAAATCACTACACTTTATGTGGCTTGGGACCTTGACATTTATATTCAAGGATTTCTTACTAATAAGGTTTTTGCTGCTTTCCCTTTTGGCTTTAAATAAAAATGCTTTATTTAATGCATTTGTAAGTTTTTCCATCCTCTCAGAAATCAGACAAACAGACACTCATTTAATAATGGAATAAGTAAGGTGAAGAAGTGGTTTATGTATTGATGTTCTGTGCGCCCAAAATGTCTTGAGGGAGGAAACAAGTGTCTGATCCTGCAACTCTCTTCACAGCAAAGCTCATATTTAGTCCCACGTTTTCCATGAAGTTGTCATAGTCTTGCAGACTATTAATGAATAAATCATCTCTTCCTCTTACAGAGCTGACATTAGTGTACAAAATGTTTCATGTTTCACTTGATATACCCGCACGAGAATGTAGCCTGGAAAGTGTTTGTAAAACTACATCTATTTCCTTGCTTTGCATATTGCTGAAGGTAATTTTTATCATCACAATTATTTTTGTATTTGTAAAAGAATATGTTGATGAGAAACATCTGTATATGATTTTTTCCATTAACTTGACATCTATCTTTTACATATTCTGGATCTGAATCGCCCTCAATCTGCAGTTAAATATTGCTGATGAATTCTTTTTATCACTCTAAGATCATTTGCTTCTTTGTCTATAGTGCTTGCATTGATGACAACTTGCAGTAGCTCTCGAAGTGTGCCTACCCCTCTACCAAAGTAACATAAGCAGAATACACTTCTTACTTCACATATTTGCCTTTTTTTTTTTTTTTAAGTAGACATAAAAGAACAGACAAGTGGGCCATAACTGTCAAATGATGACTCCCTGCCTCCTCCACATCCATTTTTTTGTACCTTTCTTCCATTTTATATTCTACCTGTACTTTTGTACCCTGCGATGACAAAACTGATCTCAGCATGTTGCTAGCTTTGGAAGAGCGTTTAACAATTACTTGCGTGAGTGACTTGAGTGAAAGTTATGCCACTGAGTCCTTGATTACCAGCCTATCTGCACAGCACAACAGCCTCTTGATGCTGGAGGACACTGAGGTTCTGTGCCTAGACACAGCAGGGAAGAATCAGAAGAGGTTTTGAAGAGGGACTCTTCCTATGAAGAGAGACCAGTCCACGGCCATGGAGAGAGAAGGCAGGAAGGAACTTCACTGGGCTTTAAATGATTACTGTTCCTTTGATTCAAGGGGTGAAGGTGCCATAAAAGAGAAAGAGAAAAGGAACCCATCGACCCTGACCCTTCACCAACCCCCCCCCAAGCAGGCTTTTTTTTTTCTTTTATTTTCTTTCCTCTTTTTTTTTTAAAAAAAAAAAACTTAATTATCTGCGTTTAAAAACAAAACAGCAACAAAAACCACACAACAAAACTCCTTCTGCTTAAGCACTCACCTTCTTGTCATTACGCCTTTCTGGAGCTGAGATTAACCATGCATGGGGGGTCTGGGAGTATGGAGGGCTGAACTGCCCAAACCTTCAGACAGGAATCTGCTTAAAATAGTGCACCTGAAGGACTTGAAACCATGTCCAGGCTCTGCCCAGGACACACCAGGGCTGTTTACAGCATCCAGAGACCATCTGAAGAGAACTGAGCCAAGCGGTGACAGAAGTGGGTGAAAGGAATGGAAAACATAGCTCCTAAATGATTCCAAGCTGCACAAGGCACTGGGCATCGCCTTGTTTTAATAATACAAATAACTCTGCAATCCTCTGATGATTATATATATAATGGCACAGGGAGCTGAGCACCAAGACTAAGTTAGTACCTTAATGTAGAGGTCTGCAAGTTACACGAGTATTTTATCTTGCGTTTCCCTCTGTCAATCTGCAAGGTAGATAGATAAGCAAGAAAATCTCAAATGCTGGAAAGAAAGAGCCCCTTTCCCGAGCTGCAGCCAGATACGGCCGTCGCCCTCTTCTCTTCCAGCAGGTGGAGAAGCTCACCGGTGCAACTGAGAGAGAGGGTGCTAAGCCAGCTGCGCAAACCAAGACTGTTCCTGATCGAGAAGCCCTTTGTTTTACCGTGAGCACAAACACTTGCCTATTTTTTTTTTTTCCTTAAAAAACAGAATTGGTACACAAAAAGTTTCAAATATAACATGTTATTTTCTAAGGGAGGAAGATGACATTCACATCCAAAGCAAGTACAATTTCACAGCCCCCTCCCAACAGTAATATTGCTTATTACCAACACTCAATAGCCTTAATTAGCTGTAGGGTAGGTTTTGCTACCACGCCTTGCAGTAGTTCAGCTGGATATTTTAAGGATTAAGTGAAGTGAAGGACTGAGTGATAGATGAAGCAAGTGATCCATAAGAATTTTGTCTTTTAAGGAATATTTCTGCATTTTGATATAGGTTGGCTCAAACTTCAAAAGCTTTGTTCTGGGAAACTGGACCTTAAACCTACTCACAGACTTTCTGAATGTGCCCTATGTCTTGAAGGTCTAAATTCCCTCAGCACTCTTGTCTAAATATCTCCTTCTGCGCAAATCTTGAGAACTGAGGGTATGATAGTTAGAGCATGATAATTTTAGGCTGTATCAAGATGAACTCTGTACTTGCAATCTATTAGAATGTTTGATGTTTCTGACCCCAAATAAAAGCTATTTTCTGAAACATTGCCATGGTGATGCACAACGCAGTGCATTATCATTGCTCTTGCTCTTTATTGAAATGCTTTGGGGCTGAATAGAAAGATGTATATGAAATGCTGGTACATTATGTTGGAGATTGATTTACAAGGCTATGTAAATAACATGGTTATGGATTTAATGGATTATCTAAAATGATATAAAGAAAAGTTACCAGAAAATTAAAAATACATAAGCATATAGCATTGCAAAAATACACATATTGGTGTGTAAGTACAGCCAACTTCTCCTACCAGAGCACTGAAAGAAGAAACGTTTGCTAGCAAATCGAGTAATTGTTTCTGAAAATTGTCAGCTATCTAGTTTCTAGGTAAGTGTTCCATATTACCTATTCCTAAGAAACATCTTCGGATTCATAGAGTGCTTACTATTGTGAAGCTAATAGATATGTTTTTGATGAATACATTTTTCTGTTTGAATTGTGAAAGCGGTAACCTTTAGTCGTACACAGACAAGATCATTTCGATTCTAGGCTGAGCCCAGCAAAATTGATTAATTCAGAATCTGATGTGCACATAAGCTTAACTTTTTCTTTCTCCATTCTGATGATTCTGATGAGTCTTATTTGATGATCAGATTGTGAAATATATTTTATGTATATTTATCTTAGATTTGATGAACTTCTGTTCTCCTCTGCTCTTAAAAATATGCTGGATTCCTTTTATTGCTTTTTACAGCACACTTTGTAGTCATCATATCCTGTAGATCCAATCCCGTCTTCTCTGAAAAGAGTAAGACCTGCAACAGGTGTGTCATGGTTTAACCTGGCAGGCAGCTAAGCACCACACAGATGGTCACATACTCCTCTTAGTTGGGATGGGAGAGGGAATCAGACTCCACTCAGGGCAACTGAGGACCAAACCCATTCATTTTCCCTAGGTTAAGCAAGAGTCCTAAAGCTCTGTGGCTGAAGTGTGCGAGAGCTGACTGGTCTTGCTTGACTCTGTTTGCCCTGATTTAGGCTGGTAAAAGTGCAGTCACCGCCATGTATTTTACCTTGCATATCATTAATTTTAACGTATTTTGCCATTTCCTCTCAACATTCATTAATGAGAATAGAATCATTATATTTGCATAAATCAATGACTAAGCACTTGTGTTAGCTAGATTGTTAGAAACATGAGTATTATTTGAAAGTAGGTCTAATTATATGATACTTCACATATTGGGTGTTATTTCTGTCAGAACTGTAATGTGGCTAAATTATTATTTTGATTAAGCTGATGAGTTCATTCTCATTTATCTCCCTTTATCTACTTCATTCTGATTAATCTCATTCAGCAAAAAAATCAATATGCAAAGCTGTCCCACTGTGAGAAACTTCCCACTAAGGTTCAAGTGATACAGGGCTATTCTTCATGAGGGCAGAATTGTTGGAAACTGGGAGGAAGGGAATGGGACAGGAGATTTTAAATCTTTGGATTGAACTTCTTGAAGGAATTTGGGAATTACTCGAGAAGTCTAAGTTAATGTAAATAGTTCAGTTTTGCATCCAGAAGCCCAATGAATGGGTTGAACTAGCAGGCTTTAGCTTGCTCATGCTAACAATTGCCCTGATTAGCTGCATCTTCGGGCAGGTTCTTAGCAAGCCTGGGTTATTCTTTTCCCAAGGATTTTTATTTTCCATTATATGTGTCATTTCCTGAGATGCTCTGCTACTAGCTGCTGCCTCTCCTAAAGGAGGCACCTGCCATATTTACTAGGCATCGCCTAAATAATGGGAAAGATTGCACAAGTTCTTTCAGAATCAACTATAACTCTCAGGGGCAGACTCTTGCCACAGAAACAGCAGGGCTGACAAGGTGCTCCAGCTAGTTCTTGTCCTCTCCCCTGTCACAGAAATAAGGGCTTTGTGTGGCAGGCAGGGAGTGGATGAAGCTGAGTGCCTGAAGCCTGCAGTCTGCAGTGGTGTGTTTGTCTTTGAGGAAGTGACTCAGCTCTTCATTTCCAGCTCCGTCTATAAGGCTCATTAACAAATTGTCTGCTAAGTAATAATAAAAATGGACACACAACAACCAAAAGAATGTTTTGGGAATCATGGGAATTAAGGCTGAGCATTAGAGCTCACTTTTGTCACTTGGAGCGTACCCAGTCACCTCCCCATGCTGCACACCCTCCGGTAGGCTGCAGTGCTGTAACCATGCTCATTAGCTACAGCTCTGCACACAGCTCTTGTACGGAGCGGCTCCTTGGGCCACACAGAGCTTCCTGAGCTATATCTGGGGGCAGGTTAGCAGAAAGGGTGCTGGGTGGCGTGCCTGTGAGACAACTGAAGAATAAAAGGCAGTGGCTCTCCTTTGTAACACCAACAAAATGTGTCAAACATTATTAATTGTTTCTGAGCTTTGCCAAAGCTCTCTCTCTCCATTTTTTTTTTTTTTCTTCCCCTGGCTGTGATGTCCAAAACATCCACTAACAACATACTACAGAAAAGTAGCACAGCTATACTGACTAGCCCTTCCACACTCCATGTCTGACCTTTGCACAACAGACAGAAAAAAAAAAAAAAAAGAAAAAGAAAAAAAAAAAAGAGGGGAAATGTGTTTAGCAATTAACTTCTCTGTTCTGGGTGAACTGCTAGATTAAAGGTTTACTACCAGCAACAACATCAGGTTAAATAAACCAATAAAAGGATGGAAACATTACATTGCACCTATGTGAAACAAACCAAACCAAAACCAAACCAAACCTTCAGATAAGCAAATATATTTTTGTTTTTGTCTGGAAATCCCTAGCACCATCCTGCTCCCAGTGTTGTCAGTGTTTAGTTGTAGCCAGATACTCTGTGCTTGGAGGTTTTCTATTTGCACAGGAAGACCTGTGCCTACAGCATGGGGGTTACACCATTCTCCAGCCAGACTTTTCTGGCTTCCTCCTTGCTCAAATGCAAGCTGTGTGCTAGCTCTAGCTCCCCGTCCCTTTGCAGTCTGTATACAACACAGAGTAATTTAATTAAGGATGCTCTGTGGGGAAAATGTTGAAAAGAGAAGGCTGCAGCAGCCAGGGGACAGCACATAAAAGCAGAGCATCAGATGCAGCTAAATGATCAATTCTGTTGCAAAAAGAATAACAAACACTGTGGAAAGCTGGCAAAGCAGTAGTTTGTACAAAACAACATGGATGCTATGTTGTGCTCAGAATTAAGACAACATGCATTTCCTTCTGAGCTGTTGCTGCACACAGTGTGTTGTATCTTTGCCTATTGCTTCATTTTTCTAACTGGGCTATGACACTTATGAAAGTCTGATTTTTTCCTCAATAGTAATGCAAAATATTTAAATGGCAGCTAGCTCTACTCCTAGAAGCCGTGCTGTAACTTTTATTGCTCCTACAGGACTGGTTAGCCTCAGTAAGAGAAGGATGGTCTGATCATTTCTGTGTGATTCTAGAAGCTGCAGGGCTCCTGTTGAAGGATCTATACTCCTGTTTAGGGACCTAATTTTCCTACATGTTGTACGAGGAGTTTTGCTATCTTGCCAGCAGTGGTCAGCATCCGGGGTGCAGAGTCACTTCAAAGGAAACCTCAGGTAGAAATGCCCAGAAGATGTGCACATATGTTCCACTTCAAAACGTATTAATGCTTTTTCTTAAGACTTTTATCTGTGTGTGTGGCACAGAGTAGTGGGACCGAGGATTAACAAGTCACTACTTTGTTGCATCGCTTCTTTAGTAAAGCTTCCTCATCTTCAGGGATGAGGCTTTCAGAGGGAGAAATACCCTTGGTTTCAAATAAAGACAGAAAAACAAAGATCCCCATTTTTCTCCCTACACTTGATAGCATCAGGGCAACTATAATTGCAATGATGCTAGTGGCAAGAAACCTACCTCAGAGCTTTCCCATTGCAATGGGAGTTTTGAGAGTATTGTAGTGCTTAAACTGCTCTAAAAGTGTACATGCTGCTTCCAGAGCTGGCTTAAAAAACTGTAAAACCAAACACATTCTAATGTTAATTGCACTAAACTACATACTCGGCTAATTGCAAAGCTTTTAGCTGTGTCGGTTGTCCATGCACTCCCTACTTCCCTGCCTAGGAGTCCCAAATTACATATAATGGAAAAAATTAAAGCATTAAATTGTTACTGCAAGTGGCTTAGATTTTAGTCTGCCGTAACATCTCTTACGTCAGCTGCACAGGAAACAAAAAATGTTATTGTCTGGAACGTTTCCATTCATCTAAAAGATATCAGGAAGGCTTACCACTTGACTTTTATATGAAAAATTCTCTTTGGATGAAAAAGGAAAAGAGTTTTTTCTTAGAATGCTTTTGTGATTTTGAAAGACCTTGAAAACCTCTACTTAAGCATTGCGTAGATTAGCGAGTAAAAGGCAGCAAAATAACAGGGATTCCTCAGTTTTGGTGGCTAACTTCTTAACTGTTTTGAAATACAGTGTAGTGTGGTGTAATGTAGTATAGTATAGTATCACTTTATGGTGAGGGGTCTTGTAGTGGAGGAGAACAAGGACAAGGGTTCCTCCCTGCTCCCGGTCTCTGTCCTCAAAGGAGGGGACTCACATAAACGACAGGGCCACAAAGTTATTTATTGTTGAGGGAAGGTTTCTGTTAATGTGAGTGAAGCTGAACATTTTTCACATCAATAGGAAGCCTCTAACCACCTCTCTTTTTCTTTGGTGCACAGGCTGCTTATACACAGCCTGCTAAATTGCTCTGGCGCATTCCAAAGCTCCACCTGCAGTTGGCCAGGCTGGAACTTCTTCAGTAGGTTTCTTTTGCACTTCTCACTCTCATTTTCTTGTTGTGGAGAGCAATTACTTGTGTTGTGCAACAGAACTCAATGGCTGTCAATATTTACCCATCTGTAGTTTTTCCGTGATTAGTGAAGTAGTGCTTGATTTGAAGCTTGAATGGAGAATTTTGCTTTCACCACAATGAAAAGCAATCTGCACAAATGATTTTCATTGCTTGTTTCTGTTTCCTACATGCTGGTAACGAGCTGTGCAATCTGGCACCAGGTGGACACTCCAAACCATTTTTTTTCTGGGACTGCAGCAACCAGAAATGTTTGCTAGTGAATTATATTCCAAGATGATAAAATCACCCTCAGGTCTGTGCTTGACCGAGTGCCTCAACATAACCAGAATGAGTATGTGCATGGTGCTCAGCAAGTACCTGAAAACAGGTTTTCCTTGAAAACACTGCTTGACATTAAATCCTCCAATTACTTCCTATCACTGCAACTTCTGGGAGAAAGATCCTTGCTGCTGATAGCAGAGGTATTAAAATCAAACACATTCTCCAGGGCTTTGCTTTATTAGGTCCTAAAAGAGAAGGGAAGTGGATCTGCATGATTCTTTGAATTTTTTGCCTTTTCTGACTGTGCCACTCTGAGTCATGTCCTCATCATAAAAATTTGAGTTTAGCCCTTGGGTGAGAAGTAAAGAGAGTGAGAAGAAAGGGGGGCATTAAGAAGGCTACTCCAGGAAAGCATATGTGCTGGTCTTTAACAGATCAGTGTACCGATGTCACTAGAAGTGTTACAAAAAAACAACAGACAAACCAGACAAACCCACAAAACAAACACTGCCCCCCACTATTTTTGAAATATTGGGGATACATTGAGATATTTTGCAAGATTGTGGAAAACAGATCTCTTGAAACAAATTCAGCATGAAATATTTGCCAGTTAAGTCACAGTCCTTCTTTCAAATTACCAGTGTCCTGAACGTCCTGCAGGTTAGATCCCTCACATTAATTTGACAGTTCTGCTGATCTCCCATTCTGTAGTGTTGCCCCATTACTGTTTGGTAGCAGTAATTTTTAGTGTCATACAATTTTGGAGAGTGTAGGAAGCCTGCTTTTGTTTACAGAGATGGCAGTATCGTCATAGTCTTCTTTTAGTTATCTGGAGCAAACAAACAAACAAACAAATCCTTTCAAGTGCATGATGGCATGCCTTAAGCAACAACATCTCTGAGATGAGCAGGTTTTTAGGTTAGCACAGTCTGAGTAAATTGGAGCAAGCTTGGATGACCTCTTCCTGTTGTTCAGAAACAACACTGTGAGGCTCACAGCATCTGTTTTACTTTTTATTTTTTTCTTGCTTTGCAGGAACACCCCAGAGAGAAGATGATCATCTATTGTCCAAAAGTAACACCTCTTCTAACAAGAACAGTAGAATTAGAAGCATGAACCTGGAATTCTGTCAGCATGTTATAAATGAGAGCAGTCGGGAGACAACAAATGCACAAATCGTTGCTTCCTGAAGTAAGTATGGGAAAGGTACAGCTGATATGCACCTGACTGAGTTTTCAAAGTCCTTGTTGAAAAATATTTTTTGGCAATGGGATGGAGAGCCCCTGACAGTGGGGCACATTTGTCACATGATTGTGACAATTTTTCAGCAGAGGATTTTTAATGATCAGGATTTTTCCCTCCATTAATAATTCACTCTATTGGGATTGGGAATCCTCAGACATTTTAGTTACTGTTACTGAAAGTTATTTGAAGGTCTGAAGCTAACCAGTGTAATGAGTCAGGGCTTGAAATATTTGCTAATGCAGAATAGAAAAAAAACCCTGCCGGTATTTCACAGCATGGTGTCAAGAAACCCTTAATTTCCATGTGCTTGACAGTAAGAGGTAATTGATTCTTTTTAATTAATTAATTAATTAATTAATTTATTTATTTATTTTATTTTTTAATAAGAAACTTCTCTAGTTGTAATTTAGTGTACAGTGTTGCATCCAATGATTATCCTACCTACTTGAGCTATCATTTCCCGTGGTGGTGTCTGACTGTCCAAAACTGGGGGCACGATGGCTCCATAACCTTCCTCTCTTGAAAAGAAGCAATTAACCAACCAAAATATACACACTTTGGTTATTATGTCAACATACCCACTTCCTGCTCAGTATTAAACTCTTTTATTCCTGGACTGTGGACCAGGAATATGACTAATAACAGGCTCTGATACAGAAGATAGCAAATGAAGGCAGAGTAATAGTAATTTTTCATTTAAATCACAGACAAATTGGTTGTTTTGCAGTACATGTCTATGGCAATTACCTGTTGTTTTGCTTTGTAATGCCGATTTGCTTCCACAGTTTATTAGCATGAATGTCAGGGAAATTCTAGCATATTGGTTTTGTCTATAAACACTTCAGGCCAGGTGGAGCAGATAGCCCTGTCCGCACTGCTGATTAGATCTGTTTGAGTTCAACACTTCTGCGAGACAGCACTTCTGCTGAGTGCCCCTGATCCTGCCATGGTGTGGCACAGCAAGTTGCTCACAGCATCAGTGTGCCTGTGGTGGCTATCTGTGAGTGGCCTGATTTGTGACAATCTGGGGGGAAAAAAGCACAAACCTTTGAAGGACACACTGTGTATTGTCAGTCATCATCTTTGCCACGCTTGCACAAAGAGCCTCGCAGAGCTTAAACTGCAGGTTTGTGCTCTGCCGTGGAGCTGTGCCAGGCTGCTTGAAAGGCTTGCCACTCTTTTTGTTATTCCAAAATAGGATGTTGAGCTCTTCAGAAATGTTGACCTGCTGGGTTAGATTTGCAATCAAACTGCAGGCTGCGTTTGCCCAGGGGATACTCAGCAGTTCAAGTGTTGTGCTGCTCATGGTTAGGTTCCTATTTCTTTCAGGACTCAGAGATCCCAGCTCTCCAAAGAAATTTGGCACCCATATGCCTTCAAATACACACAGGGGCTAAAACAGAGAAAAATCAAAGAGGAGATTGCTTTGGTATTCTAATTTCTCTACTAGAGATGTTGTATTTTGTAGATCCACAAAATAAGATGATAAAAATTGAAACAGCAGTTGGATTAACAGAGGCTCTAGAAAAGAACAGTTGAGATTTAAGCTTCCACAAACACTAGGTAGTGTTAATCTAAGTAAATTGTAGTTTGCCTTGTGCCACTTTGTCTTAAAATGACATTATAAATCTGTGGATCTCATTTGTTTTTCACATTTTAATTCAAACTAGCTAGACGTAACTGATGGCAGCAGAACAGAGGATGTTTAAATTCTTACTAGCAGAACACAAACAAATTACACTTTCATACATGCGAAGAACAAACTTGACTGTGTAAAAGCCAGTACATTCCAGATTTTCTATGAATTATCAGTGATAGATTCAAAGTATGACTTCGTGATGAAAATGAGTGTATGGGCTTATATGTGTATGTGTATAAAGGCACACGTATAAGGTAAATGTGTACACATTACATAACTCATGATGACAGGGAAGTTCCTAAGTTCTGTTTTTAACTGGGAATCGCTTATTGTAGGATGTGAAAGAGCATGTTTTAGGTACTTAAACACCATGGATATATACAGCTAGTGTGGGTCTGACTACATAAGTACTGACACAACGGGCAAGATGCTGTTGGATTTACAATATGAACAAAAAGACCTTTGAAAATGACATTGTTACAACATTAAGACAATCCTGTAACTTTTAAATGATTAAAAACCAACGACATATTTTGTAATGACTGTTTCTCATTAAGATAAGGCTTGTTCAAATTCCAACACCTTCTTCCCTCTAAGAAAAGATTTTTTTCTTTTAAATACATGCTTGCTCACTATGCAGATGTCTTAATGATCTGGTATACACTGCTGCATAAATGTGGAAAGTATATTCTTAGTTATGTTAATTCCATATTTTCCTTTATTCAGAAAATCTGATTGCTTAAAGTTCTTTGAAGTGGTGGCTTTGAGTATGAAAAACTTTCACTGTTTACAGAGCTGCCTTATTTTACTTATCTCTTCAGAAAAAGAAGTGTTAAAAGATGTTGTTACATGTTGTTCTCTTACCAGATTCCAGTAAACCAAAAAAATGGGTAGTGTATTACTGAAATAATTTTCTAAATAGCAATATTTGTGCATATGCCTAGGAAGATATTTGGCTTTCCTAACGAGTAATTATACAGCATTTGGGAGTAACTGTCACATTAGAAGTAAAGTATTACTTCCATATATCAGAATAATTTTTAATTAAGGCAAACTTCCACAGGGAGTGTATTTAAGAAAACAAAACGCAAAACATAGCTGCAGCTATCCTAGACTTTTTTTTTTTTTCTTTTTTCTTTTTTCTTTTTTTCTTTTCTTCTCTGAGCTGTTCCTGTTAGTATCTGGAAAATTCTCTTCCCTGAACAAAATATCCTTCCTGCCAACTCTGCCAGCTTCACTATTTCACATTAATTAACAAATGCTCCCCTACATCTTTTCCTACCTCTTCCCTACGCTTTACAGAACCCTGAAAGATGGAAACCTGTGATCAGTATGTTTTGGTGGCTAAAGAAGAAATTCAATTCATTTAGGAGTGGGCAACAGCAGGGAAGTACTCAAAAGATTCTTCTGCCCACAGTACCAATTAAGTGTTTTTCTGGTCTGCAAGCCAAAACCAAGAAAAACAAAGCCTCGCACTCTAGTTCTTTTTCCTTAAGCAAAGCAAAAGGAAAGTGTTGAGTACAACAGTGATTACCTCTTCACATGTTGTTTTTCAGATAGTAATTGGGCTGGCTTTGAATATTTCTTGTACATTTGGACTGTCAGTAATTTCATTATTGTTAGATTCTTGTAAGAAGCTGCACTTAGGTCAAAAAATGATATTTTAAATCCTACATATCTAAGCAATAATTAGTTTCTTTTTGATTACCCTGTCTCATTAACAGAGAGAACATTGATTTTCAACGTACTTGCATTATCATACAGAATTTAGATAGTGAATATTTCACTCCAAATAACATTGTTATTTGGGCTTTCTTGCCTTAAAATTCTGCATGTTGTAGGCTTCAAGTTTCAAGGATATTCCTGGCTTGTCATTTAACCCTTACAAGTACAATAGGTTTAAATTAACTAAAATTAAGGATGCCTAAATATAGAGGCCAAAGCTACAGGGCAACGTTTTCAAGTGTGCCTTGGAGGTTTCTTTCTGCCCCTTTGGGAGTTAGCAGAGGTTAGGACTAACTCCCATCAAGCCAACTGGAAGCTGTTGTTCCTGGACGTCATAATACAATGACTTCTTTTCGGAGCAGGTTGGAGGCAAGATTTCCCTTCTCTCATTTATGTGATTGCCTTTGGAAATACATATGAGCCCACTAAGCACATCTGTCATAGTTTTTATTTTTTTCAGCCAGCAAAGAATGTATTTTAACACAAAAAAGATCTTTGCACTGTGAAGTCATGATGACATGTCAGCTCCCAGTGACACTGTATAATAACCAGAGGTAGAAATCGAACCTAAACCTGTTTAAATGAAAATTATATGAGATGAGGGAAGAAAATGATGAATTGAAACTCTGAGAACATCATGTTTTTCCACTTGAATTCATTTTTAAAAAGAATATTTAGTAACTTCTGTGTGCACTCTGATTCCACGCATGCATGATTCCCTTTCAACAGATTTTGTGAGTAATTACTACCTGCCCATAGAAATTGAGGAAAAGAAATAAGAAATAAAAAAGTATTTTTTCTCAAGAGGAAATCACTGCCCCATGAAAATTTGCTTTTCTTACCAATGCCATTCCATTTCACCTAGCTTTTAATTTAAGATTTATGTTCTCATAGTCATTAACATTGTAACAGAATTTATGATCTGGCTTATGATTTTCAGATACTTTTTTTAAAAGCAAAATAATATATGCATTTTAGATAATAATAATATGATAGAATTATTAAACTGAATGCCAGATCACGCATAATAAGGCTAAATTATACAAATCAGTTGTGGAAACAATATTTGCATTGTTATTACACCCACCTGTCAAATGCTTGCATTTGCTCTCACTTTCAACTCAGCTTCCTTAGTAGAAAGGAAAAGGCTGATGCTTTCTGATATATATAAAGTTACCATAAGAGAACAATCATTCATTAGTAAAAGCTTTTTACAATTGAAATATGCAACTGTCACTTTGTACACAAATATACACTTGCTTCCAAATTTAACATTCACAATGCACTTTTTTTTCTGCTTTATAGAATCTGATTTTGACCAATGGGGATTTCTTAGGTTTGATACATAATTCTCTTTGGTGTTTTATTAATTGCTTTTACCTAACTTGTGTTTAATGGTTGTTCAGTACACTGTAAGGTACATTAGTCCATATGAAGATTTTAATTATACCTGTACACATTTTTTTTTTTTGGTCAATAACAATAACACAGCAGAATACGTATGAACTTCTGAAACACAGTTGTATATTTATAGAAATGACAGGTTTGCATCAGTTGTATATATGGATTATTTTTATTTTTATTTTTCAGAGTTTTTCCTGTGAAGTTCCCATTTGTTACACATGACATTAAACAGGGAAATTGTGTCAAATGCTGCTCAGGAATTGGGGTGAATTATTTATCTTTCCCCTATAATTTAATTTAAACTGGCCACCAGTACAGAGGAGAAGGGTAATAGCTGAGAGGTTGCACTTGATGTCTAGAAAAGCACAGGGTTGAAAATGCTGTTGCACAGCTGGCAAAGAGAGACAGAAAAGCAATCAGAAACCAAAAGAGAATCTCCTACTCAAATTTTGCTTGTAAGTACCTTCTGCAACAGGTGTCACAGAAAGCAGTGGGAAACCCCCTCAAACCAGCTTGAGAGAAGAACATTGTTTTTAGAGAATGTTAGGTGATTCTGCTTAAAAATATGTCTCGAGACTACTTTTTTTATTTGCTGATGATGGACATGTTGCCCTACCTTTGCTATTCCCTCTCCTGGAACTGATTGCTCAGGTTATTACATGATGCAGTAGGTAGGCATTTTCTTTAGTTTTCGTGCTGCTAAGGTGAACCTCTTTTCATGATTTTAGTGCTGAGAAAGTCACTTGTGTCTTTCAGGAGATACAGGCTGGGCTCATGGGTAACATTTTAAAATGACAAGCCCTTTGGTCTCTGCCCCAAGATTAGCTATACGGTGTGCTCTGACTCCTGAATGAAAATGCCAGGGCCAATCTGGTGGTTGAAAATCATTTTCTTGAAACCTCCAGCCTTTTCCTAGTTTTTAGTTGTGAATTAAAAAACAAACTAACAAACAAAAACCAAGACATTCATTTCAATTTACACAATCTGTTTGGACATTTAAAAGCTTCTCCAAATCTACCCAAATCTCCTTCTTTGCCTCCACCCTCTCCAAACTTATACAACTTACATGGCTCATCATTATAAATTAAATCACACATTCATTTATTTTACATATGATTTTGTATAAAATCTGGATGATTAGCATCCCATAAAGCTTATTTAAGCATTAGACTTACATAACCATATACAAATGTTTTTCATTACTGGAATTGTTAGAGCTGTTTTCTCAAATGAGGGATATGAAGGTGGTTAATGGTCCCTGTGATAGCTTTTGCAGAACAGATGATCACAGTTACTGATTACGCATCCTTGGCTCAGAAGCAAAAGAAAAGCTGCATAGTCACAATGGCAAGAAAAATAAAGCTCCCTACCTCATATTGGGTGGCAAACCTGGAAATATATTAACAGGGTCTACATAAAAATGATTTCTTTTAAATTTGGGAACATCTTTTATATGTAGAGATCTGTCTTTGTGTTATATAATATACCTTTCTGATTGAATGCATGGTATATTACATAAAAATATAACGCAGTACACTTCATTATGACAAGCAGTATGTTTGGTTGATTTTTTTTGCATGTCAAGATTTATAAACAAACACACAAATCACTTACTTATCTATGAGGATAAGTTTACTGCATGCTTCATTTCTGGTTTTGCTTTCTAAATTCTTTTTACCAGAAATTTTGAATTCCAAGTCTACCTCAGTCGATTTTGTGCAGAGAAGACTGAAAAAGAAAGAATATCTTTGTTTACTATCCGCATACCACTTAAGAACTATGGATTATGAGTCCTTGATTTAGAGCTGATTTTCAAGTACGTGCTGAACAGTTTTAAGATTACTAAAGTCAGATAGGTTCATGGGTATCAGATAATTGTCTGTGATGAAGAGGTAAGCAGTAAAAGGCTGCAAGAATTGGTCTGGTGTTCTGCCCAAATGAAGAATATGTTCAGCATCGATTTGAAAGACAAGGATTTTATGAAGAGCTGCTTTGTTCTTAAAGGCTGAAGACAGGAGCAGCGTGTTGCCTTTGTGAAATAAGGTAGTTAACAATGATTCAGACAAGGTCTGTACTAATTAGCTGCAGATGCTTGTATTTCACAGATAATAGTCCTTGTCTGTTCACAAGCACCAAACGTATCCATTGTCAGATCTTGTCTTCTCCCATGTTTTTTAGCCTTGCTACATGCCACCAGTAGCTGTTTGAACAGATGTTCAATTTTCCATCCAGCCTTCTTTTCTCTCTCTTTTTTACCTAATATTTTCTTAGGGCTGTTGAACCTGATGGTGATGAAAGTCTCAGCAGTTGCTGAACTGCAATGATTTATGGAATGAACTCATTGTACGCTGGTACTCCTGCATGCAGGCAGTGCTATAGCTTTAGGTCTCCCACTGTTCAGGCAATTCTGGAACCAGATTTTCTTTATGATCTCAGAAGTGATGGCATAACTAGAAGAAATAGAGATGCCTCTGTCTGCCCCTTTCCATTACGTAGATATTTCAGGAAAAAAAAAATTACTCTGCAATTTTTTCAGTAGTTCATTTTTGATTTGGAAAGGCCAGGGTCTGCAGGGTAGGATATAAATTCACTTCATTTTACTGGGGGTAGAGGACAAAACAAGTTATTTCCAAAGTAATGCTACTTCTGTATTTTTTTCCTGAATATAGAACCGTGTGACCACTTACCTTGACAAAACTAACAATTAGATAAAAAGATTTAAGAGCTAGTTTTTAGCAGGGCCTGTCAGCTCCCTCTGTAGCCAAAGAAGAAAGTTGTTCCTGGTGCAGATGTCATGAAGCATTATCCTAATTTGACTTTTCTGGGAAGTGAGCAAAAGAGTCTCATCTTCTTCAGTGACTGTTGAAGAGACTAAGAGAAACTTCCTTGCTTGTGACATTGGCTTTTAGGAATACCCACCATCATGCAATAAGATAGTACAAAAAGAGACAAGGAGTTCAATCCACTTATAGCTCAAGATGTCCTGAGATGACCTTCACAGCTGTATGCTAATGGCAGAGGAAGCGCTCTGCTACTTAATGCTCTTATTCTCCATCACACTTGGATGCTTTTCTCTCAGCATGCACTCCAGCACATTTGTCACATACACTGACACTCATGCAAAACTCTGTTAAGGTGTAATATGAACTCCTAATGGAATGAGTGCTAATAGGCCTTCGCTGCCTTTCCTCATCACTGGAAATAACTATTTAGACTGATTCTCCCTGCTGCACCTTTTCACTGCTTTGATTATCAACTCACTCAGTATAATGGCCCCTGTGGGGATAGGTTGTTTCAGTTGTACAGCTTTTGAAGGTAGAGATAGTGAAATTTCTACCCAATTGCTTGTATAAAATTAGACTGTGTTGAGTAAGTTAGTTTGAATGGAAAAACATGCAATAGCAGGTGTACAAGGGTGGAGGTCTGCGATTGTTTTGCTTTACCTACAGTTTCTTGTACATTTAGGAATATGTGAGTCTCCAGAAATGTTCATTCCTTGTGATGTATGTGGGTTTACATGTGCTTAAATGTGTTAAGTCAAGTTATGTACAGAGCAGCCTCAAGTCCATCACACTTGGCATCTGGCTTTGTGGTTCAGTTGCAGCTTACCCCCAGAGTGCATCCTTACAATTATGGCAATTATATCAATAATGTGTTGAAAGTGTCATGCTGCTTATTATACTTGTTACAGTGAAAGAGGACTGTTCTATATATTTTACTCTTCCTGGAATATCATTGAGTTTGACTCAATAATGCAGTATAGAGCAAACCAGAAATTGCATCAGTTAATGCTTGAGGGTGAGTATTGACTGTGGTTTTTTATTAATGGAGAGAGCTGAAATGGTAGAATCATGGATTTAAGGATCTATTAAGTAAATCGTGCTTCACAAGTGCCTTGTTTGTCTCTAATCTTTCTCTAAAGAAATAAAAAAATAAAGAAAGGAATATCCTTGAATAAAATAAAATGTGTGTTTTTTGTAAACAAAGAAATTAAATAAAATGTGTTCTACATAGTTTTAAATTTTGCAGTTAAAAAAACTTGGAAATTCAGAACCATTTACAGAAGACAGTTAATTCTGGCGGTATGAACATTCATACCAACAATAATAGCAAATATTAAACGTACTTTCATTGTCTTTCCAGAACATACCTCCGTATTCTCTTCTGGTGCAGCCAAAGTCATATGAATGAGTAAGAATTGTGAGTAGATCTCCTTTTCTCATCAGTGTCTTCAGAATGCTGTGAATATCACATACATTTATCTTAATTCTTCAAAGTCCTTGTCAGAAGTCTTCTTGAAATATATACATTTCTGTAGTTGCCTTCTGCCCCATTGACCAATACAGTGTTGCACAAACACCAAATCAATTGCGTTCCATTTTTATGGCTTTTGTTTCAGAGACATTTCTATCCCACTAATGATATACAAACCTCCACGTCTCATACAAGTTTAGATCTACTGTGCACAACTTGAATCTGAGTGTGATAGAAATGCATCTTTTGCTCATACCTGCACTGGTGCGAGTAGAAAGGCCCTGTGTTAGTACCTTACCCAGTGATCGACTCTAACAGGTATATGTTATGAGAGTGATGAATAAGCATAGTTGTGAACTACAATTTAAATTGCCTATGAGATATATAATGGCTATGAGGTTGCTAAGGTGGTGGATGGTTATGAAAATTGGATTTGAAGAAAGCCTTCCTGTACTTGTTATTTCTAAGAAAAAAAATCATTTTAAACAAGGAAGAAGAATAAAAATTACTTATTTTCCAATCAGATTTAAAGGATCAAAAGCTATGTTTTTTCTTTGGAGAAAATTCAATACAGCTTATTTTCATTCATCAGTGTAAAGTCTGACTTGAGCTGTAGCCCTAATCTATTCCAGCCTAGTGAGAACACAACAAAACTTGCAGCTGTGATGCCACATTGCACTCTGTGTAGTGAGCGTTAAGCTGTGCAAAAGGGCTTCACTTGTAGTTCTAGCCTAAAGGAGCTGCTTTATCTTTGGTCCACGCCTCTAGTCATTTAATATCTATTATTAATTGAAATACTAAAAAACAGGATTGCATTTTAACCTTTTAAGTTTTAACCTTTGAAAATGGGCAGAACAACACATCTGAATGTTCTTCACAGAGATATATGGGTAGTATTTTTTTTTTTTTTTAATTTTCCTTGAAAACTTTATCTTTCCTCAGCCTTCCACCTAAGAGTCTGTTGAATACAGGCATTGCATTACAGCTGTGATAAAGAATCAGATCCATGCCTGTACTCAGGGCTGTTCTGAAGAGGGAATGTTAAAGAGCCCTGCCGTTGCTCAGTAGCAATGTTTACAGTGACATTTGGAGCCAACCTTCAGATTGTCAACAGTAGCTATAGGAGCCCTCCTGTACCCTGTAGCCCACAGAGAATGTTCCAAATTTCTATACCTTGTTCAGAAGGGATAGTTCTCATGTCAATCAGTCTGAATGTGGCTTGCCTCTACTTTTCCGAGGTGGAGCCAGGAAGGAACAAGCTATTCTGGAACAATTGCATTTGCTGTACCCATGCTGGCTGTTGTGCCCAGGTCATACTAGCTGAGAGGTTTCTGTCATACTGAGAGGTGTGCAGCTTAAAAATCACCTAAGTGGTTTACGTATAGCTACCAAATCAAGCAGCTAGCTGTAGTCCCAGTCTGGGCATCAACTACTATAATCATTATATTTCAGTGAAGGGGGTTCATCTCTGACAAGGTATTTGTACCAGTGGCCCAACTGACCTTGGTTTACTGCAGGATTCTGTTCCTAGACTTTTTTATATATCCATTAGGATAAATGCTTTAAATTATAAAATATTTAGACACTTTTTGATGGAAAAAATGCATGCATAGTGCTAATATTACATCAAAGAGGCAAGGCTAGCTATAATTTGCAGAATATGATGTATTGAGTTGGCTTAGTGAATTTCTTGTGCTCCTGAGAATTCAAGTATTTGTCTGAATATATGAGTTTTTTAACAAATCTCTGAGCAAATGACAGTTCAAATGGAAAATGCAGAACTCATGGACTGACTAATTTTTGTGCACAGAAACTGCATCAATAAATCCATACAAATGGCATCTTTAAATGGAAAGGATATTATCTCTGCCATTTCTCATCCTATTTAAGGGGAAACAGTATCTATCTCATGAAGCCTAGCACTCTTACCAAGGAAGAAGTACTTCTGCTCATGAGCATATCATGCATTATGTTTACTACTAGCTTCTCTGAAAATGTTCCTATTTCACTGCAACTATAAACAAGGGCAGATTCTGGGCAGATAGAAATGTTGCTCCAATTCTTTGCATATGTTCAGGGCTGCAGCCCTGTAGAAAGAGGTGCTTCTGTGATGTCTGTTCTGCTGTACAGACACATTTATAGTGGGTGCTGCTGGGAAATGATGCTGTATTGGGGGACCACTGCTGATGCTCCATTCCTTGCGTGTCCCTTATATGAGTGCTGACCTGAGCCTCAGCTCTTACCCTGTGGGTGGCTGAACACCAGTTCTTTGACTCCCTTCTCTGTGAAGCACTAAGGTCTGGCCCAAAGGAAATGATTGCAGTGATATTTTCTGAGCACAGTCCTGTTCTTCCATTTGCTTCCACTTCACACCTGGAGCTGTAACTGTTAGTTTTCATTCACTAACTTTCATTCCAGAGTTCAGTCCCATGGAAAATTTTTCTTTCCCATCGCAGATGGGCTAGCAATGACTGCCATCCTGGCTCCCTGTAGGGTACTGCACCATGGGCTTCCAAAGTGTGAGTTACAATTGGGAATTTGGAAATGTGACTCAACAAGCACACCATCCATCTCAGTGGATGATTTGTGGGGAAGAACTGCACCTTTGCTCGTTGGTGCTAGAAGTGTGAGAGATGTTTGAGGGATTTTGTGGGTCCTCTTTCCATCGTGTTTGCAAGTGGGATGGAGATGCCTGGCTTTTTACTCATTTCTGCATAGTTCTGTGGACAGCACACAGATTGAGGAGTTTTTGACCAGTGTTAAACTTTATTTCTTGTTTTGGGGACTCTGGTTTGACATGGCATCATGAACGGAGAGAAACAAACAGGATTCAAAGTGATGCCTTCAGATTGTTTTATTCAACAGATCTATTTTTATTTTATATTTATTTATTTATTTATTTATTTACTTAAAGGCACAGCACAGTATGAATCAGTCTCATCTAAAATCACTTTCAAAATGAGACATAAGTAGGATATCAGGTACAATAAGAACTAAATACACAATAACCTGAGGCAGAATATCATGGCAAACCATGCTCCATGGTATAAATGTGCATAACACTAACAGCAGGTAGGGCTTTTTTATAAGTAGGTACAATATTTCCACAGCAAGAAAAGTCAGTTGTGGGATTTCCTGTGATGATTTATTTCAGTTCATCTTAATGTGCTACATCTGGCATTGCAAAAGACAGACTGAGTTGACAAAATAGATCTTAGTACTGTGAAACTGTGATTTGTGAGACATCGATACAGGTTGAAAGCATTTGGGTTGAGTTTACTTGCCACTTGATGGGATTTTCTCTGTTCTCTACCTTAAATGTGGGAAAATTTTCATTTGTGCCAGTTCTGCTATGTGCTTCACAGTGCCCAAAGGATCTTGGTGGTTTCTTTCTGTTTCTTTCTTTCTTTCTGTGGTCATGAAGCTACCATCACCCTGGGATTGTGCCAGACTATAGTTGTGTGGATGCAGAACTGGCAGTGGAATAGACTGGGGGGCCCTGGTTTGGATAACTGTTCCTAGACTGGCAAGGGAACCCTCAGAAATGAAAACTTAGCAGTTCTGCTGAAAAAAAATAAAATCAAGTCTTAAGTCAAGCTGCCCTTACTGAATGCAAGATACCAGAAAGTTGCCAAGTAGACTTGAATGGCTTAGAGTTTTCTTAGTCTGGCACTGTGATGACAGAGATACTGCCTGTACATTGTGTTATATACAAATCATGTCAGCCATTGCTCAGTTACAATAAGCTATTTGAAGGCCACTTATGTGGTTTGTTCCTATCAGAAGCAGAGGAAAAGACTAAATTGTTGTAGCTGAAATTGCATGCTTTACATGCCACAAACTTGCACATGAAAATGATTGCAAAGACCACGTTCCTTTCTTATTTCCAATGCAGCAGTGTTCATCCACTGAACTCAGTTTAAAGATCTTTAAGTAAAATCAGTCTGACCCATGACACATATTTGACAGTGCATAGAAGTCATATCTGCCGTACACAGCTTACTTCTCAAAGGTACCTAAATTAGCCAAATGGCTATTTCTGAAGAGTTCATGCAGCTTTAACACAAAGCTAAATTCAAACTATTTGGCATTTTAGCTATTCCTTATATTCATCTCTGTCTTCAGACCCCTGGTCTTCAAAATTCTCAAGGGGTGAATCTTATTGGTAACTATTTATCAAAAGGAGATATCCATGTTTTATTTTATTAACATACCAAATAGTACATTTATCAGTGCATTCCATTTTTTTTTTTTTTTTAATTTTTGAGGATATGATACTCCCATATCACAATAAACAATGTAGATGCCTTCTTAAATGAGTCACTTCTATCAGTCAGCTGTTCAAATCACACTGTCACTTATACAACAGTTCACTTTCAGTTAGCTGACTTCTAGTGAAAGAATATTTCAGTGCCAGGCAACTGCTTACTTTGATCCTTTTTTCTCAGTTGACTTGATAGCAAGCAGCATAAATGTCAATCTAATCCTTTATTAAAAGATAGAGACATCGGAGTTACAGTACAGCCACGCTGTTACCTATCAGTGGTTTGATTTGTTTTGATTCACTTGTCTTGCAAATGAATAGCTTTTCATAGGAGTTACTAATGGACTCTTAGAAAACACTGACTTTGTTGACAGAGGCACAGAGATAAAGCAACAGGTACAAATGAAGGGTACAGGCACAATATTATTCCATTCTCTGTAAAGTAGCATTCACTTTCAGGATTCTTTTTTTTTTCTTCCCAGTAAGTTTTTTGATCTATTTTGCAAACTGCTTTTGATTTAATTTTGTTACAACTCTTTAAATAACTTCAAATCATTTAGTTAAATCCTTCTCATTTTGAAAAGTATAAATCAAGGCATTAAATATATATATTTTTTTCTTTTTTTCTTCTTTTTCCCTGTGCCCTTCCTTCAAGCAAGGCTTTTAAAATGGACTTGCTAGGTATCTGCATACTTGTATATATTCATACACTTATTGTATGTATCCTCTCTCTATTCTCAACACAAAGCCAGATGTTTACAGCATGCACTGTCCCATGCTCATGCCATAACAGCAACACACTATTTCTTTGAAAGTCTTTCTCATCTCCAGGCTCCGGAAGGCATAAATAAGCGGATCAATTACCGAGTTGCACATTATCAAGACCAGATAGGTATTGAAATGTGAAGTGTAACAGACACAGTATGGATTCATTGGGCAAGAAATAATGAGAATGAGGTGAAGGAAGAAAGGTGCCCAGCAAACAATGAAGACACCTAGTAATATAGTGATGGTGACGGCTCCTTTCATGCAAGTGCGCTGGTAGGGCACCCCGTCCACAGGGAGGGCAGCGATGCGCTTAACATGCAGGCGTGCAAATAAGAACATGTGAACATAAAGGGAGGCCATGAGAAAGAGCATGGTAAAGAACATTGTGATGAGACAAACAATGACAGTTTTGCTTTCTGAGTAGGCAATGAATATGATGCCACAGACGATGCAAGCGATCCAGATGACCACAATCAGGGTTAAAGCTTTCTTCACTGTCATGATACTGTGGTAACGGAGAGCATAGAAAATAGTTATGTACCTGTCGATGGCTATAACCAAGAGGTTGCAAATTGAGGCTACCAAAGAAATACATATCATTGAGTCAAACACATTGTCCATATGCTGAATAAAGTGGTCATCAATGATCAAATAGCCGTTGCTCAGGATTGCAATCATGATGGTCTCCAAGGCATTTGACATGCTCACTAACATATCTGCCACAGCCAAGCTACACAGGAAGAAATACATGGGAGAATGTAGGTTTCCATTCTTCAGGACTGCAAGAATGACAAGGATGTTTTCCAGCAGGCTGATGATCCCTAAAGTCAAGAAGACCTCAGCTTTTATGAAGACCTGCTCACAAAATCCATCGCTGCTTCTGTTGTTGAGGATTGAGTCATTGAAGTCTTCGGTGACATTAAGCAGCACAGGCTGAAATGAAAAGGCAAAGTGTGTGGTATTCATTGTCAGCAAAAGACTTGAATTCACAAGGGATTACAGACCTGACAGAGCAAAGGTTGAAAAAAAGGAGGAAAAGGAAAAAAGAAGAAAAAAAAAAAGCTTTCCAAGTTGTTGTTGTGCACATGGGATGGAATCAAGCAGGAGTTTTTGTTAATCGATTTTGCAAGTAGAAACATAAAAAAAAAAAAAAAATAAAAAAAATCTTCAATTACAGTGAGTTTTGTGTCAGTCACAGGCTGCTCTTCTGCCTTAGAAGAAAGTGAGCTTCAAATCAGGCATCAGACAGTTTTCTCTGAAGGGAAAAATCATCAGCAGCACGTTGCTGGTTCTAATTCTGGTGATTAAAAGCAGGCAGTTTCCCCATCTGCTGCTGTCAGCTGGCTGGGGCCAGTGTGGGTTAGTGTGTTGCAGCTTGTGTGAAGCATCTCTTGCTACTTCAGTGGCAAGAAAAGTAAAAAAAAAAAAAAAAAAAAAAAAAAAAGAACCAAGGGGTTTATACATGCATGAAATAAAAAACAACTCCTACTACATCCTCCTTGCAGAGCAGTGGCCATTAGAGAGCAAGCACCTTTCTGAGTGACAGCTGCAACCACCAGGTACAGCATCCCCTCGCTAGATCCACCAGCGGATCTGAAACTGTCTGGCGCCCTCTGCAGATAACAAATATGATCGATTTGCCCTAAAATTCATCTGGGGGAAAAATAATAATAAAAAAAGGGTGCTCAGAAGTGTGTAGGGTGCCCATGCACTATATTGCTCTACACTCCTTCTGCCCAGAGCCAGAGCTCTAGCTGACATGCTCTGAAAGCTAGATAGTGTTGGTTTCGTCAGAAACAAGCTCTTGGGGGTTTAATTTCTTGCTCACAAATGATTTGGGTTTGGGCTTTGTTTGTTTGTTTATTTTGATTCCCAAATTCCTTGCTCACAAGTGAAGCAAAGTGCGGGTGCTTGTCTCCTCTGCATTGTGCCTCTTCCCTGGCCTAGCTCAGACAGCCTAAAGGCTTAACCAACTCTTGCTAGTTAATACATATATTTTTTCCTCTCCCCCTGCCTCAGAAGTGGATTATATTGTATAGGCAGTGAAGGGTTACCCCAGGTGGCCCAGACCCTCAACTAGCTGTTGAATGTATTACATGGAAGTGAATTTTTAGATGAATACACTTTCCAAACCAGCTCTGCTAACTTTGGCTTCAAGGACAGGGTTCTTCAAGTTCAATTGCCTCATTTGTCTTCCCCATCCCCATTATTGTTATTATTATTAATAATAATAATAATAATTATTATTATTTATACTATTGTTCAGTTCACAAGAATGGAAATCTAATGTTGGTCTGTTTTCCTTGGAAGCATGTCCATTGACCTGAAGTAATCTTTTCTTCCGACCTAATTGCACTTGAACTTTTTTGTCATCCCTTAAGCTAACGATGATCCCCAGCTAGGCACCTCTGTTGGAGAAATTGAATAAATTTCCATGCACCCTTACCTTTCTTTACTCTTTGAAAATTAAACCTTCCTTCCAGTAGCTGCTTTTTCTGCTGGGAGGCCACCCCTTACGTGGAATTGTACTGATTTTAGCCTGTGTGGGACCAGTTACCATGTAAAGGAGGTGGCAAGCACAAGGTGGATTTTCTTTGCACATTATTTAGTCACACTATAGCTGTGTAGTGATTTTTTTAATTTGATTTTTTTTTGGAAGCACTAACTGATGTCTGTGTATTTCATGACTGGTGTTTTCACAGAAGTTCTGTAGAATTAAAGCAATGTTGTGTCACATGTACTGATATCTGGAGTTTCTATCACAGGTTTGTTAGCTCAGAAAGTGAAAAATCTTTTTCATTTTCTTTCTGAGCCCACAGTTTCATTAACATGCACCAATAATTCAATCTCAAATTCAGACTTCAAATGATACGTGTGCAAGGGCGGCATCCATTGCCGGAATTTTAATATGTAAAATAAGCTGGGGACTTGCCCAACAATTTGTCCAGTTAACATTGTAAAGAATTTAATTGATCTTTCAAAGTCTCTCCCTAAATTCACAGTGATGTGTTTCAAAGCAGATAAATTAAAACAACAAAATATCTCTCCCATTCCTCTAATCCCATGATAGGGAAAATATATTGCCCCCTCTAGAGTGTAGCAGTTATGGATTTATGCCTAGAGCAGCTGCCTTTATTTTGTGCAACGAACCTCAGTTGTTTCTTGCTAGCTCTCTTGAGCTGATGGAGTGCACTGAAGATAGTGATTTCTGGATATAGTGATTTTCACTGTCCTAATAAATGTTGTCTTTCCAACAGAGGAGGATCCCAAGGCTGGGCAGGATATTCCCTCCTTGCAAGCTTACTTGTGCATTGTCTTGTGAAGTTGCAGGTGGAGGTTGTTTTGTTGGTGAGAGCAGGATGGAAGGCAGAGTTCCCTGTCATGGAGAAGGGTGCCCACACCTGAGGTACACAAAGAGGTACAGCATCCTTCTGAGCTTGGCTCTGGACTACCTGCTGATGGAGGGGCACTAATGTTTTAGCTACCCCCATGTAAATAAATTCCCAGGAGTGTTTTGTCATTTAAATTCCAGTCCTCTCTTCCCCATCTGGCTGGGCACAGCAAATGTACTGCACTATGCTCGTTAGTTCTTCAGAATAAAAAAGGTGTCTCTAGAGTTAACATGCAAAACCAGAATTGAGTCATGATTAGTATAAAGCACGAGTGAATCATCTTATATAATTTATTGCCTTGGATATCATGATTTGATCCTTAAATAGCCATTAGCTGGAGAAATGACTCAAGACAAAAAAAAAACAAACAACAACAGAGCTTGCAGCTTCTCTTTTTCTAAGGAAACCTATTAATTTCCTTGCATTTTTTTGGATAATAAAGGCAATGACTTCTTTCTTCTAGAAACACATGCCATTAAAAGAAAAAAAGAAAAAAAGAAAAAAAAGAAAAAAAGAAAAGAAAAAAAAAAAAACAAGATGTGATTAAAAGGAATTCAATCACATGCGGTAGGAAGAATATAGAAGGTGTAAAAGGAAAAAGAACAGCAAAGCAGGCTTAGCCACATCCAGTTGGGAGAGTCAGAATGAGGGGATGAGGCACACGGAAAGCATCCAGGCTGACTGAACATGGCTTACAAGAAATGTCACTCTTTACTTCAGTCCAGGCTAAAAAATTATTTTCGGTTTCAGTTCTGTAAATATCAACTCTCGAATTCTCCATTACACTGTTCCAAAAGACTGCTACAGGTTTCCCATATGTCAGCTGAATCTGAGAATCAGAAGTCATTAAATATGTTTCATCATGATTTTCCAAATGCATCTGACAGCGGGAATCAAGCTACCATTTGCACTGAGATGTAATTTGAAGTGGAAATTGAATGTTATATAGCGGATTGGATTAATGGCACTATTAGCTTTGCCATTAAGTGCTAAAAATAGTGGGCTTGAGCATCATGTGTCTGATTGCAAGCTCAAGCCAACTCTAAGGTCTTTGCAAAAATGGGAAGAAGCTGTGCTTGCACAAGACACCTTAGGCCTCATTTTCAGAAGGTGTTAGGGATTGCTCTGCTCAGAATTGGAAAGCCTACATGAAATGAAATTTTGCAATGTATTTTGCAATAACATATTATTATAAATATTAACATAAGTTGATGACACTCAGCTGTCAGTTCCTGCTGCTTTTCCCGAGATATATACTGATCATGCCTTTTTTTTTTTTTTTTTTTTTTGGGTTACTTGCTATTATTACTCACTTGTTTCTTCACAAGAAAAACTGTATAATCCTCAGGGAAAGGTAAAGAGAAAATAACCTTTACTGCTAAGTGTGGATAATAGAGTTTTTAAACATATTTCTCTTGTGATGATGTTGAATGAAAAACCTTGTTTAACACTTGTCACAAGAATCAATCTGGTATCAGCTGATAAATGCATATCATTTTATTTTATTTTCACTCTTTTTCAACAATAGTTTGTGCCAAACCAAATTGGAAAATTTAAAGGAAGTCATAGAATAATAAACAGGCAGCTATTCCTATTCAACAGGTAATTACTCTTTTCCTGCTGCTCCAAATAGCCAAAATAGTGATTGAAATACTTTTGAAGATTTCTCCTCAGTTTTGCTCTTTATAAAAAAAGACTTAGATAAAAATAAAAATATTTTATCTCAGTGAAGCAAAAGCACGGTACACTGTTTTTGTATTCTGTGCATCTTTCTAGAGTGCCCATTATGTTACAGGCTTTGATTTGGAAATATCTTTAAACATGTGCTTGAATTCATGACCTGGGCAGTTCGTGGTGGTTACTCAGCTCTCTACTGACACACAGAGTTATTCTGTGCTGAACTCTTGACTCAATAGAATTTTAGTTTTTGGTAATAGAATACTTGACAAATGCAATGAATTAAACTGGAGATCTTATTCACCAGATAATTTGTAGATTATAAACCTGTTGAGTAGCGACCTAGTTCAAGAAAAAAAAAAAAAATCATTTAATATTTTTCACTGAAGTAATGAAGATATCACTAGTTATTAAAAATAGTGGAAATCTGGTTTGGGCTCTTTTGCTTTCAGGTTATCAATGCACAACAAAATGGAAGCAGGAACCTCATAGTAATCTGGCAAAAAGGACATATGATGACACTATCTTAAATACTTGGATGATTAAGTGCTGTCCACTAAAATGCTGTGGTTTTTATGAAAGTTTTAGAGTAACAGCTTTGCGGAAGCATTTTTGCTACTGTCATTCATAGACTGCAGAATCAGATGCAATATTGGAAAAATATCGATTGTGTTCCTTCAAGAAGTTGTATTTCATACATTTTGCAATCAAGCCCATAGCTAATAAAGTTATTTTATACTCTGAGGCTCACTACGATCTGAGGCAAGAGTGAATCTGAGATGAATAGAGGGTGCACATATTTGTATCAGATTATTAGAAGAGATTTTCAAATAGTAAGAGTAGATCCTCACCTGATACAACCAACTGAAACCCTATTTAAATAGAATGCTTGCAGTTCACAGCATTTCAGAGTTGATTCTTTCAATTTCCTTTCTACCCTGGCTGCAGCAAAAAACTCCAGTACTGCAAGTGGAGAGAGGGTCTGCCAACCTTTGTGATTAGTGAGGAACAGGAACGTCTAGTAGTGATTACAGCAAAGTGGCTTTTAGATGAATGTTTCTATAATTTCAGCCTGTTAACAAGTTAATTTAACCAGACTCAACTTTTGGACATGATACACAGGTTTTTTTTCTCATCCAAGTTCAAAAGGAGACAAAGCAGATCTGATTGCAAAACACTTCCCAGCACCTGCAGGCGCTCTGTCTTATTCATTGGATTTTAAGTGCTTTAGACTAATAACACTGAGTATCAGTTTTGTGCTCTCACGTAAACGTTGAAAGACAAGCAGATATGATTGAGCCAGCTGCATTCTGCTGTTCAGCTTTGTCAGTGCCAAGAATCCCTGGAGTATTTTCTATGTGTCTCTGGAAAATATTGCAGCCTTTGTCTTCACAAATCTCATTGCTCTGTGGTGCCAGGCTGAGCTGTAGGTGCTGTTTTTCTTTTCTTTTTTTTTTTTTTTTTTTTTTTTTTCTTTTTTTTCTGATACTATTACTCCACAAGTACTAGAGATGTACTGTGTGCTGTACCTGACACCAGCCAGTCCCAAACTTGCAGAAGTATCAGTTTCAGGCTGTTTAAAACATGTACTTTTATTTCTGTCTATTTGTGCATGACCTCACATGAAGACTGCAAAAGAAACATCCTTGGCTGACTAAATTTGAAGAAAGGAAAAAAGAAGGAAAAGAAAGCAGGGGAAAGAAAGTCCCATGAGTGTTTACTGCTGTGATAAAATCTTCTGGAACCTAACCTTTAATTTTAATTATCTGTTAAGCCTAGTTTCTGTCTTGCTAGTTTGGTCCAAGGTTTTCCAATTCTGTTCTTTTCGTGTTTGACAGATGTGACCTTAATACAATAGCTGTAAAAAGAAATTCAGCTTCAGTGTTTTTATCTGCATCGCTATTTGTAAATAACTTCTAGAATGGAGTGAGACAATCTTTAGTTACTGCTTAGATTTAGCTGTAACTACAAATAGCAAAAGCCTGTGTCTGTTTATTAAACCAACCACACTGGCACAGTCATACTGCTGCTCCCAGGGATTTGGCCCTTCGGGGTAAAATGAGATTTAAACTCTCTTCAGGATCAGAGTGCTTCCCTTTTCTGGATTCTGAAATTTGCATTATTTTTTTTTTTTCCTAGTAATGTCAAACCACAGTGTGTAAATACAGAATATTTTCTGTTAGAATCTTCCTGATATGGAAAGCTAAATACATTTAGAAAGCAAATGTGATTTGTGAAGCCTTGTACCCATTTGGTAATGAAAACTGAAGCAACATCTATTTAGACTCACAGCCTTTCATGGTTTTGTGTGCATGTGTTTTTTCTTCAGTTCAAGTACTCAAGGTTATTTACGCATATTTCTTTGTATTTGATGATAATGTATAGTTAGGGGTTTTTGAATAGCACATTTTCCCATTTAAAAGAAGAAAAGCTGACATTTTGTAAGTACTGAATGTTTTCTTGACAAGAAAAGGTATTGCCATGAAAAGGTTACATCCATCTTCAATCTTACTTAACTTCTGATGGCAGAAATAATTAGATTTCATCTGAATTCACCAAGGACACTTTTGCTGACAGCTTAGAAACTTCTGAAACCATTCTGCAACCTTGCTTTCCTGGGCTCAGAGGATGCAGGTGACATAACCCTAAACCAGTGAAGTCTGATTTCACGATGTCCCTTGTTCATAGTTTTCTGAAAGAGAACGTTGTCACTACCCAGCATTTTTTTTTCTTTTCAGGTGGACAGGGTGAATCTTCATCCCCCTCCTGCTTCCCCCGACTCCCTTCTGTCTTCTACTCTGGTAGTTATATATATATATAAACATAAAATAATAATATTAATATATGTGTGCATATAATATATTAACAATATATATGCTTAATTTTACCGAGGATTTTCTTTATGTGATCTGATGATGCCTTTCTTCCTCCAAGAAATATTAGCTTAAAAGGCTTTTGTGGACTGTCTGGGGAGATCATATGCTAACAAGGTGTCCAGAGATCTGTCCCTGCTGTAGACACACACCCATGCCTACTGGGTTATCTTTCCTTTGCTGGCTAATTAGATGTCAAAGCAGGAAAGGGAATAACATGCTCCTATCATTCTGCGGTAGAGATATAATGATATTATGTGACTGAGATTCAAACCCAGAGTACCTAATTCCTGTCTATTGAACACAAGATTCTTCTTTTCAAATGTAGTTCTACTTTCCCTCTCACTGAGGTCTCAATCCATGAAAAGCAGGGGGGTAAACACACTGGGGCCATGAGCCTGAGCTTTGGGTTTTCCCTTCTGTAGTCCCCTAGTTGTGTGAAGCCGGGCAAATATTTTTCCTGGAATCTGTATCTTCACTTCTCATACTAAGTGAGAAGTGATGTGTGAATCCAAATTCTTCGGACTTCCCCTCCCTCTTTCCACTCCCCAGCAAATATTGCAATGATAAGAAACAGTGACACTGATGCTGGAATTTCAAAAAGCTCTTAGTAATCACCTGCCACTGGCAAACATTGGTGGCTAAGGTTTCTAAATAACAGCTATGGCTAAAAATACAGAAGAGAATGTAGCTGAGTGCTCCTTACCTTGTCAAATACAGGATGATGATGAATGATTTCTGGAGGGAAAATTGGCAAGGTCTAGATTTAGACAATTTTGGTTTTCTGCTGCTGCTGCCCAGGACCATGCCTACAGGCCTGTTTTCTTGTGGATGTTGTTTCAGAGACAGAGCCAAAAGGACCTGCCCAAAGGCAAAATTAATTTAGATTAATTTTATTATTTGAACAACATCTCTGTCTATAATTTTTAAAAGCCAGGATCTAGAAATCCATTTTGTGCTTGTTGAGTTAGGTGATGTGTAATAGCTAATTCTTCAGAAAAGCTGGGCTTGTGACTGTGCTGAAGTGCTCATGATTCACTGCCTTGCTTGATCTTAAAATGACACCACTGCACGTGTAAAGAAGGGTGAAGGTTTTGGTGAATGCTTGGTGTTTGCAAGACTCCTGTCTAAAGCCTGCAACAGGATTAATTGTGTGCACAAGGATGGTCAACTGCACATGCAGATCCAGCCATCAATATGTCATCAGTCAACTTATCTAAGACATAGAGATTGTATTGGGATGCTTGTTGCTTTACTCTTATCCTGTCATTTGCTGGGCAAGACTTAAAACAGAGGAAGCAACTACACTAGAGTTGTCTGAGTATATGGTGCAGTGAACAGAATGAAATAGAGGGAATATCAGGAGGTAACAGTGATCTGTTGTTGTTTATTTTTTTATTTTTATTTTTTTTATTTTTCTAATGATTGCTTCTGTCAATACCAAAAAACTTTTGTGACAGGCTGAAGTTCTCAGGAGAAGAGGCATCCTTCTGTGCCCCAGGCACTCCCGAGGGCTAGTGGACATCTTGAACACAGCTGGTGGAGTCCAGTGCCTTATGGCTCCTGTCACTTAAACCCATACATACAGCTCTGGTTTAAACTGCTTTGCCTGTCCACTTTTGTAACAGACTGAGATTAGGGAAGTGTCTGGTGCCATCTTGTGCCACAGAGGAGTAAATATATAGAGCTGCCTATATATTTTTTTTTTTGTATATTTTATATATTTGGAATACCACATGTTGTTAACTTGCTTAGCTTTAGGGTTTGTCATTGGATGCACCATTAATATTACCAAGGCAAGACTGATATTCAGGTGTGTACGACTGTGTATGAAATGCTTTGTAAGAGGTTGAAATATGAGTTAAAATGGGGCTCTGTGTAGTGTCACCAACTTCAGCAAAGCTTTCATGACTAAAGCACGGGTTGTGGCAGGGCAAGCAGGCATGAGCAGTGCTGCTAAAGGCAGCCAAGGTTCAGCTCAGCTCGAGAGGAACAATTTTACAGATATCCCAGTCAGATTAGACCACACCTTCTGGGCAAGTGATTTTTCTTTTTTTCAGGGCCTGGGGTTGGTGTGGTCCCCCAGCACTGAGCGGCCAGCTGGGAGGGCAGGGGATGCACCGGGGAGCCCTGCTCTGACATTTCTTTTATTAGTGCTTGTTGCACACAGTGGGGAGCTTGCAGGAAATGGCTTGAGTGGATGAAGAACTGTTATTTTTAGCAACGCGTGGGTTGTTTCTGTTCTTTTCTTGATGGTGACAAGGATCCACTCTCAAAGACTGGGAAAAACTCTGTTGTTCAAATTCAGTGACTAAGTAGGTTGTGCATTACCAATTAACAAAAGAATAACGATTAGCTCTATTGCTAATTACTGATCTGCTTTATTTAACAATCAAACTGACACTATGCTTTGCAGAACATACTATACAAAACAGTGAAAAAAGAAAAAAGAAAAATGAATGTTTTCTTTTAAAAAAGAAGCAAAAACAAAACCAAAAAAGCTCTCATCATTTAGGCAGCATGTACTTTTCCATTTTAATGAATAGATATAATCTCTGTCTCCTAGGTCCTGTAATTTTATTTATTTATTTACGTACTCTTCTGGGTTCTTACACTACTCATGCAAAGCGTGCACACTGAATTCATTACAAAATTAACCCAAATTACCTGAAAAAAAATAGAATGTGATAAAACGATGTTCTACAGGAAAGTATTTCTTTTGCTGTGTTTCTGGTGAAACATATAGAAACTATTCAAATTCTCTGCATATCCAGCCAGTGGGGCTGGCATGGCCTTCCCCTGCCCAACTCTGGGGCATCCCTGCAGGCTGGCAGCCCCCAGGTGTCCAATTGTCCTGCAGGGTCAGACACACAGCCCTGCTGCCAGTCCTGGCCTAGCTGCCTTGTCCCTCTCAGCTGTCCCTGTTTGGCTGTCATGGTGAGTGTTGTCCAAGCCCTGGCACATTTGTAATCTGTACTTTTGTGTGGACAGGCTTCAGGGAAGGAGAAAGAACTAGCTCAAGTGACCTCTGCATTGAAAACACCCCTCTCTCCCCTGCCCCCGGCAGAAAAACTGCAGAGATTGTCATGTACATTCAATTAACTTTTCCAGCAAGCTTTTTCTTGGTCCTTAATTCAAAATCACAAATATGAACTAAACAAGAAAACTAAAATGAAGTTGAGAAATTCTGGCTTACAGCCAGCTTGCTCCTGACCTGGCCAGGAGGATGGGGAGTCTGAGCTCCCACCTGCCAGGATTCAGACATGACCTAGTCTGAGTTCAGGTGGAAAGGTTGAACATAAACTGCTGCTTCTTCATATCACAATATGTTATTTTCACTTTCAACTTAAGAAATTTACACAAATGTAGAAGAAATTAAGCATTATGACTTTGTGTACCTTGTGAAGGTTTTATAGGGGAAAACATTGCAAATACTGGCAACAGTTGTGTGAGGATTGTGTCTGAGCATCACTAGATGTCACTCTCAACCTGAATTTAACTTCATGGACTCATGCTTGTTAGAAGTTTTCATTTTAAATTATTAATCTTTCATTCAACTCCCCACCTCCTTTATTTTCTTGCATTTAATGCACAGGGGATCTTCCAGTTCAGCGTAGCACGATCTGTTGCGCATAAATATTTTTCTTGCTTAAAACCAGGATCAAAATTGGGTCAAAAAGAAATACCTAAAACTTGCAACATGATCAATTTCTGTGCTAGATATTCACTAGGGAAACAGGAAAGGCAAATAACCCTGAAAGAGAGTTTCCTTCTCACTTTTGGTTGGTTTTCCTGTTTCGTTCAGTACTTGTTGGCATGGTCACTGTATCCATCACATGTAATGAAGATGAGAATGTCCATTTCAGCCTAAAATATCCACTTTGCTTCAAAGTATTGGATTTTTGCATATGTTAGAAAGCAGAGGTGATATTTAGGTGATTTATGTGATTTAATTTAAAAAATATTTTCTTTTAAATTGCCAAGGGTTTCTGTTTGGATACTTCTTGGCTTCTCCACTGAGTCAAACATTTCCACAGAATTCAAAGCACTCTGAAGGAATTTGCATATCATCTGGGTTTTATTCACCTGTGTCTGTAGAGGCGGAAAACTTGGAAAATATCCCCTTCCCTCACTTCCTCCATTTCTTGCAAATCCTTACTTCTCTCGGTAAATACTTCTGTTTCCTTGTAGCCAGCCCAGCATGCTGCCAAGTGACTGGCCACTGCTGCTGTTTGTGCTGCAAGGTGCAGCCCCAGTGCCTGTGGCTGCTGCAGACTCACAAGACGTGACAGACACAAGATCTGTCAACTCTCATGGGGATTTTTACTCTGCTCTTTAAAGGAGTCAGCATATCATTCCCTGGTCATATGCAGCCTCTTGAGCTTCTCTGACAGGCCAACCCAAAGGGAAAAGATGATGATGACAGCGGTGGCCCTATTCCCTGCAGTGCAGCCCCTCTGCGAGTATGCAGAGAACAGGAGAAAGTGCTTACTGAACAGGCTCTGAGCCCAGACTGACTCCTTTTAGATAGTGGCAGAGGCAGGAGAAAGTCACCTTCACCTCCTGGCAGGGAAGCAGCTTCTCTCCGGAGCAGGGGTGAACCCTGCTGCCTCTCCACTGGGAGCAAGGTTCTTTCTGAGGTGGCTCTGGGCTGTGCTTCTGTCCCTCTGTGTGCTGTGCTGGAATCAGCTTCCCTGTGAAAGGGAACTGAAATGAACGTATCTGTATCAGGGCTTTCCATGCTCTCTTGCTGTACTCAAGTAGATTGAGGGAGAATTACCCCTTCCCAAATCCTAGGCATAAGAAAGAGCCTTCTTGGCTTTTTTCTTATTTATTTATTTATTATTAATTAATTATTATTATTATTTTAATGCAAAGGTGTGTGTGGTGTCTATAGGAACTTACACCTTGAAATATTTATCAGTGGCCTTCCACTGTTCTCATCCATCACAGGGTGGAGAGGGAAAGAAGGGGCTCTAAGCACTGTGAAAATTTAAACTACCCCTACAGCATAGCCCCAGACATCCTCTGTCTCTGTAAAAGTAAACATGCCTGTGTGAGGATTAGCACTTTCAGGTGTGAGGAGGACCAGGCTGGCCACTCCTTTTATCCTCCCCTTTCAGCCTGGAGGATCTGGCTGAGACTGTCTGAGTCATGGGCTGCAGCATGCTGGCAGGGCTGCTCGTGTTGTAAAGCCCCCCCAGGGCTGCTAAACTGGTGGCTTTAAAACAGTAACTGAGATAGAATAATTAAACCCCCAAACTGTGAAGCTTCTGTGGCAGGAGGAGTTGGGGGAGGAAGGATGCCTGTGCTCAGCCAGCTGATCACTGCAGACATTTGGTGTAAAACATGGGCCCAGCAGCCTCTGGGTCAGGTATTTTTGTGGGGTTCTCCTTTGCACCTAGGAGTGTCCCTCGACCTGCCCTCCCTTCTCACTGACAACCGTTTTTGTCTATTGTGTTTGAAGTTCAAGGCAATGTCTCTCCTTTGGTTGCTGAGCAGTGCATGTAAGCGCTTTATTGTGCCAGCCCTTAATGCCAGGATGTTTCTTTTTCGGTATCTCACGTAGTTCCTTGCTCCACCTGTTAACCTAGCTAAAACCTGTATTTGTAATTACGATATGCTTCCTTCAGAGGAGATGTTCTACTGCTTCTGGGCCTTTCAGCCTTTTTCTCCTTTCTTCATACCTCCATTAGAAAAGTGAACTGTTCTCTCTTCAATTGCTCATCTTCCCCTCCTCCATACCTCCTAAGTTTTTTTTTTTTTTTTTTTCCTTGATTTACTATTGGCACGTCTCCTCACTTCACTGTCTGCTGATTAGCACCCTTGGTACGCTTGCAGTTGCACTAGGTCAAGCCTCACCTTACACAATGGAGTCATTAGGAGTTGCAGCTTCCTCTCATTTTCAACACCATTGCACAGAGGAAAGAACGAAAGGGCCCACTTATAGGTTTAGGCAGTAATTCTGAGGTAAAACAATTTCCAGAGAAAGGCTTTGTTTCTCAAGTCTAAAATATTTTTGGAGGGCATTCCAGCCTTGCTGAAATATTTATGCTTCAAAGAGAAACATTTTTTTTTTTTTAAATGAACTTATTTATTTATTTATTTTTAAAAGGGGGGATGGATCATTTTGATGTGTTGAAACAAGACTAATTTTTCAGCCTGAAATGACTTATTTCATTATGTCCTTTTCTTCGGTATACAGATGTTTAGGAAAATTCTTTAATGAAACAAAAATTTGACACTTTTTTTGTCTTTTGCTTATTAATGAAATATTTCTGGTTGATAGAATCAGAATCATTTAGGTTGGAAAAGACCTCTAAGATCATCTAGTCCAACCTTTGAACTAGCACTGCCAAGTCTGCCCTTAAACTATGCCACTAAGCACTATGTCTACGTGGTTTTTGAAGATCTTCAGGTAAGGCAACTCAACTACTTCTCTGGGTAACCTGTTCTCATACTTCATAACCCTTTCACTGAAGAATTTTTTCTTAAGACCCAACCTAACCTCCCCTGGTGCAATTTAAGGCCATTTCTTCTCGTTCTATTGCTTGGTGCTTCTGAAGTGCACTTGTCTCAGAACTTTTTTTTGAAGTTCCACAAAAACACAAAATAAGTTCATGCAGTGTTATCCACAATATGCTATTGGAAAACTCATGTGGATTTAGCATGTTTAAAAAGTGGGTAAGAAAATATCTGATTTTTGGCATTTGAAGTCATGCCTGCAAGGGCCCTGGTGGATGTGAGAAGCAGGACAGCAAATCAGGAGGCTGACATGGAGGTTCACATTTGAGGTTGGGCATGAAAACCAAGGAAAAATCTGTTCAAAATCTCTGTAAATCTGAGACATCTTAATTGTCTTTTTAGGCTAAAAAGTCTAATAAAGCATGACAGGTTTGTGCTGGAGGGAGTGGGACTAGTCTTAGTGATCGTGGCCAGCAAGTCAGACAGGCAACAGCACTTTCAGCAAGGTCAAAGCAAGGCAGGGTATGCTTCTCCATGCAAAAGATGCACCTGCTTAGCAGCAAATGCACTTAGTGTAAGTACCAAAATAGAAGGAAAAGAGTTTTCAAAATCGTCTTTGACACCGTCTTTTTCCTATTGCCAGAGTTGTGTATGTTGCTCTGAAGTAAAATAAATGTTTCTGATACAAAACATTTACTTTGTGTATCAGTCAAAAAAAAACACACAGTGTTCTGGCTCTTGCGTGTTGGTTCAAAACCCTTTTCTGTATTGTTTTCTTCTTCACTGGAGGTTGTGTATATAAGTACAGAATTTTCCCATGTGTTTGCTGCAATGCATGATCCTGGCATATGTTTGAATCAATTAACTTGGAAGAAAAAAAGAAAATTACACCAGAGCCTTTAATAAAGGAAGGTGTAATTAACGACTTCAGATTAATTGAAAATGTTTGCTCTAAAAGTAGCAATTGAGCTCTGTTCTGATTAACTACTTTCTCACATACTTCGTAGCCTTGCAGAAAATGCTGTTCAGCAGAGAGCAGAGGGAAAAAAAAAGCCTATCTAATATCTCTGTAGAACCTTTATAAGAGAAACCTGTCATTTTCCCATTCTAAAATATTCTGCAGTACTGTAATTACATTATACAAAAACATTCCTTGATTCTTTCATTTAAAAGGAAAATCAGTCCCTCAAGGGCTGGAGACTCAAAGGGAGAATAGGCCAATATTACAAATTTGATTCTGGATGAACTAGTTGCTATTTTATTTTAAGCAAATGACTTAGGAGAGCTGTCAAAGAAACATGCTTCCCATGATTTCATTTTCCATTTTTTGTGAAAAATTTCAATCCTGTCATGCTGGACATAGAACAGTCAGAACTGAAAGCATTAAAAGACAGTCTTTCAAAAAATATTTCTTTAGAAGTTCTGGACTTAGTTGGACCTTGTTACGTTATTGACCTTTGTTAAGCTAACATTCTTTCAAAGAGTAGGAGATATTTTTTAATTAGTTCAAATGATTAAAAATTGTTTATATTAACATATATTGACCTTTCTTTCCATTTGTATTGCCTTTAGTAATCTTGGGAGAATTAATTTCTAATCCCTTCCCTCCCACACATTTGCTGTTGTGGTCTCTCTGGGTGTGTCTACAATTTACAGCAAGTGTGAGCTTAAGGGGTTCATGAAGCCGTTGATCCTCTGTGGCTGTCAGATCCTGGTCTTAGGCACAAATTTCAGACCTTTCTCTGGCATCTGAAGACCTGCCTGCAATGTGAATGTGTTGGCCAAGTCTCCATCCTATTGCTCTCCACAGCTTGTCTCTGACTGCAGCCCTAGTTCAGGATTCCTTGCCATTAGTATAGTACAGAAAAGCTGAAATGAGACCCACCATCAGAACAAAGCTTTTCAATTCCTGTCATGTTTTTAAAAATTGAATTTTGGGGATTTTTTTTTTTTTTTGTCTTCCTTTTTGCTTGTATTTGTAGCAGAATAAATTTCCAAATATGAAGAGTCTGCCTTTCAGCCACATCTGTTCAGAAATTTTAATCTAATTTCCATAAAGTTTTGTGTTAATAGAAGTCACCATACACAGTAAGGGGAACCAAGGTTTATTTTGTTTGTAGCTGCTAAAAAACTTTTGTCAAATCTGGGGTTAGATTTCAAGAATGTTTTACTGTTAATCCACTCTTCTAATCACTAGACTCTCTTCAAATACAGATTACAAAGGCAGAGTCTAAAACACTGTTCATTTTTACAGAAATCTTGTAAGATAACCTGCAGGTGCATTAATGCTTTGATCCAATATGCACATACTCATGGTAGAGTTTAAAGACATACATTAAAGATAGCTGCCGTGCATAAAAATATTGCTGTGAAAATTGCCTATTGTATTTGCAGTTCTTTAGGCAAACTTTGCCACATTTAGTATAGAATTTGTTTTGTTAACTAACGTGTTAGATGTTGAGATAGATCCAATGTGCAGTAATAGATCATAATTTTAACATTCATGGCTCAGTGACTTTAGGAAGTCTCTGGAACATAAATATCAGTTCAAGAAAAGCAAACAGCTTCTACTTTTTTGTCTTTTCACAGAACTGCCATAAGGAAGCAAAGCATCATTATTGTTTCTTTCAGTTCTCAGCAAAAAAAAGGAAGTAAGACTTAATAAAAGCCATTGGCTGTAAGATTTTATGAGAGAGAGAGAGAGAGGCAGAGAAAAAGGAAGAGAACGAGAACCGTGCTGTAGAAAAGCAGGTGTGATTCATGAATAAACTATAGTTTGTAACCCTATGGGATACTGATGAAACAAATAGAATTTTCACAGACATGGATAATACAAGAACACAAGACACTTTTTCACAGGTAAAGACAGAAACTGTTATGGCTTATGTGAAAGTGCTATTTGTTGTGCATAACTGAAGAGGTGGCATACGAGAAACTGAAATGACTTTGTGTTTTATTGGTAGGGAATTTGCAGTAGATTGTTTAATGTAATTCATTAGCACATAATATGAGCGTGGACTGGTTTAATATATCAGAAATTGTTTGCAGAAGGTGGTTATGAAACAACATTTTTCTGTACTCTGCTTTATTCTTAAGAAAGTTGAAATGTGCAAGGTTTTCCTGATACGAAGGGGGAAAAAGAGAAGATCTGTCTTTCTATTGCTGCTAGAGAGGATTTATTAATACTATATATTATCTGCACTAAAAATTTCCATAAGGTAATTGGAGGGGGAAAATAGTGTTTTATATTGTAGGCAAATGCAGTTTTTGATAATCATACTGGTATTTGATAAGATTGATATGTCAGAATTGAATATACATCAGCTTGCAACACTACTGCATTTCTCTGAGAGTGCATGACAGATATATAGTCTTTGTAGCATTCTGCTGGTTTCAATACTTGCATGTTTGAAAGTCTGTTACCTGGAGAATTAAGCCATGGAAAATTGCCCTCTAGCTAGGAAAGCTGATAGCATGTACTGGTGGAGAGTCCCTGGAGTAAAGAGCAATTAGAAGGAAGGGGTGTGTTATGTGTAGGTTGGAGGTGTGATGGAGTGATCTAAGTTGTTTCTGGGCAGCTACCAAGAGTGGCTTAGCTTGCAATTACTATGTGCTTTGAGAAGAATATGGTATCTAAGGAGAAGTCTGCTCTGTTGGTGTACTTCCACTTTTATGAGATGTTCACAGAAAGGTTTGCTAGGTGAGGCTCTAAGCAAACTCAGGGTGAGAACACAAATGAGTATGAAGCCTCTTTTGGTTTATCAGCATCTTTGGTTCATCAAAGAGGAAGAAGGGCGTGGGGCATATTTTGCATTTTGTTCCCTCCATGCAACATCACCGTGCATGGCCTTTCAAGTGTTTTTTGAGGGCAGTGTAACAGGTCATCCAAAGACTGAGTCAGCTTGGCAGATATTAATTGCTTCACCCGAGGAGATGACACCTGAAATGTAATAAAGTTACAGGTCCCATCTGGCACTATTCAGTGTAACGATGTGCTGGGATCTATTTGGAGAAGCTGTTGATGACAATGCTGTTGAAAAGGCACACATTCAGACTGGCAGTGTTTTCTCTTTCTTTACTGTCTACAGCCCCTGTGTTTATTGCCCAACACTGACGCGCAGGCCTGAGGTGCAGCTTATGAATCATTGCTCTTATTTTGGCAGGTACTGCTGGGGAGGTCAGGGGCAGCACAGATGTGGAAATAACCAAATGCTTGCTACCAGAAAGGGCTTACATGAATGAGAATCAGAAAACAGGAAGCTGTAACCAGATGGTGATATTTTTTCCTTTCTTTCACTCCCCAAGGCCTGCAATAAAGCATGTGCATAAGGCTCAGGTTGTATGTTCACCAAGTGATTTGCAAAGCTAAATTGAGCCTGAGAAAAATGTTTGAAACTTTTTGTGAACTTCTCTTAAAATCTGACTGCATGTCTTTCTGATGCTTTTCATCTAAGTCTTCTGAGGACTGATGTAAGGTGGAACAGTTGTCAACCCTTTTGCTTTTCTAGCCTGCTTTACTTTAATCAACCATTTTAAAGTACTTTTATCCCCATGGCTTTCCCATACAATTTTTTTTGCTAGACTTTTAGTTAAAGGCCACCTCTCTTAGGTGATTCTTTTCTTTTCCTGGTCTTTTCGAAGGTAGCTTAAAGCAGATATTCACTGTGTATATATGTCAAGGGATCAATTCTGTTTAAATAAGGCCAAATGATTCCATATCTTCTGACATATATATTCATGAACATGTACCCAGCCTCAGGAGGAGCTCCTGTAGCTTTGGAGATGGGCTATTTTTGTGAGACTACAAGTAAGAAATCCAATTTTCTCCTGACCTTCTGGGGCTTCTAAAGACTTCACATATTGGGTGGTCAGTCCAGCTCAGTTATAGATCTGGAGCAATCTGCTCCTTGCAGCTAATGTCAAGTGTTGATCAGAGCAAAGGACTTTTGAGACAGGTCAGGTTCCTTGGTCCTGCTCTTGTTTTGAACCTAGATGGTGCATGCTTTGTGGAGGCCGCATTTATATTTAAAACCAGAATCAACTGTAGACAGAGTTAAACATCAACATGAAAATACTCTGTGTAGGAATCAGAGCTTGCTTTTCCTTGATCCATCTAAAAAATCCTCAAAACATGGGAATATCTTTCTTGTGTAAGGTAAGATCAAAAGACCCAGGGAGACTGCACTGAGTTCTTTAACATTTTCTAATCAGTTGGAGATAGCCCATTGAACAAAGAACAGGGGAAATGCCTGTGGGAGAGGGGCTGAAGTGCATCCTCAGGTATGTCTTCCTCATCATCCTTACAGCAGTAGGTGCTGACATCCCTCAGTGAAATTTCTTGCTACAGAACCATTTGGACCTTTATCTGTCTTGTCTCATTCTCAGTGTGGTACAACTTCCTGAATGTGGCAGCACAATATATGTCGTCAAAGATCTTTTTGAAGGGATTTTTTTTTCCCTGAGTTTAAGAAAACACTTAACGACACAGTATAACTAGATGTACAATGAGCTGGTTCCAGGAAAGTTGACCTTGGAAAATGGAGTCTGCTTTTGTAGGGAAGCCTTAAGAACTTGGTGAAGTTGTGTAAGTTGTGTATATATAGACAAGGACTATATTCTGCTAGATCTGTTGGAGTATAAGGGGAGACTATAGGAGAGGGGGAGGCAAGGAGAAAGAGCCTCTTTTTACCTAAACATTTTGTTATGATGATTCATTAACAAACCAGAATCCTGGGATGAAGGGGGGGGAGGTGGGAGGGGGGAAGGAGGAGGAGGTTAGGTAAGAAATGAGACATCAGCAGAGAGATACTATTTTTTTTTTCCCCTTAAGTTTCAGACCTTATTTTGAATGGAATATAATAAAGAGTTTATTCATTAAACATTTCAAACAGTGTAGAATTCATGGAGACCTGGTAGTTCTCATTTAAACATTCATGAAATCAGTATTGCCTTCTCTGTTTTGCACTTCATACTTGTTGCTTAGCACATGTTAACTAATGTGATCTAATAAACCTTGAGTATAATGAATCATGTATTGTTCAGCTTTTAATAATTTTAGCAGCCAAATTCTTGCTTGATATGCTTTTACAAGACGCTAGGGCACAAGATCAGATTGTAAGTCTGTGAAGAGAAATATTGCATACTTTTCTTCAAAATAATTAGATGTCACTGCTTAATAGTCTGGTAATCTTTGTTTTATCGCAAGATTAATTGGACCATCATGTTAATAAGCAAATATGATAATCCTTGATAGTTCTTATCACTGTGGATTATTTTAATTGCGACAATGAAAGGCATGGAACATTATTATTTTAGTAACAAGCCGAAATACTTCTATATGAACTTCCTTTATTCTATTTTAGTCCATTTTGTAGTATAACATTAAAGTTTTACCTTAACACACCAAGAAAATATACAGTAAATTCATGCTTACTAAGTATTGTTTTGAAATGAAGTGTCATTTAATGTATTCAGGACATGTACTACATGTTTCTGTGGTGGCAGGGAACTGAAATCAATGGGAGTTTTACTCCTGTATTCAGTGTGCCTAGCATAAAACTATAACTGAATGAAGGCTTTGGAAAATATTCCCATAATATCTACTTCAAAGGCAATCTGCACCTATTTACTTAATTCAGTTGCATCCTCTTAATTCATTTGTACTGACGACAATGTTCAGCAAGAAATAAAGCTATCTTATCACATTAAAAAATTACTTAAAAGAAAAGATTCACTTTGTTTACATTTTTAATGTAATTTGTGTCTGTAGAGGCCACCAACATTTTGGAGGAAAACAGTGACGGTGGAAGAGATAAACTTCATTTAATGCTTAAGCATGAAGGAAAAAATGAAAATTGAGTGAACCTATATTTTGGTATTGAACACGGAACATGTTGGCCATCCTTCACACAAGCTGGAAACTATTTCACACTGAGAACTTCTGCATTTTCATTGGTGTGCCTTGCTGCAGCCTTGATAAAAACAGTTGAAAAGCTTTTGATAAATGTTTTCCCCTCCTATTCACAGTAATATTCTTTCTTAGTATACTTTTAGAATAAAATAAATGGGCCAGTTAACTTTTTAATTATTACAATCTATGTGAGAAACAGAAAAGTTTCACTGCTCATTGTATGGTGCAGATGCTGTGGTTTGTCCCTCTACACACTTCACACACATCCAGGAATCTTGTGGTGTGTCAGTGTATGGCAGGAGGCACACGGGCACTTCAAACATGCACCTTTCAGGTACAGAAAACTTCTTATCCTACCTAAATATTCTGCAGTCTCAATTTCTGTTGTGAGTGCTGCTTGTGAAGATATTTTGGTAGCTATTTGAAGAAAAACAGTAGCAATTCAACAAAAATACCATGTTAGGATTGGTTAAGTCAAGGTTGCACCTACTTAATGTGAAGTGAAGCAGCAAAATCACAAAATCCATGAGTTTTAGCAATACAACATGTTTTTAAGTAGTCAAAGTTCTTTCTTTTATTTCTTTGTAAGCAACTGGACCGAGATATAAAGAAGGTGTGAGGGGAAAACTCCTAAAATACTGTTCAAACTGCTGTGAATTTTTATTTGGAGCTTTAGAACTGTAAGACTGTGTCTTTAGACTCCGAGATTGCTGCTTGGAAACATCCACCTTTGCTTTAGTTGTTAGTACTAAATAAACTGGATCGAAAGTTGGAATCTAGTGTGGGGCAGAAAGCAGAATAGCCATTGATATACTGGTCCTATTCATCTCAATGAGTGCTGAAGAACCAAAGCACTGTGGGCTTGGCTCTGCACAACCGAGGGCATCCCCTTTCCTGCTTCAGATTGCCCATGCTGTTAGGATAAGCCTGGCTGAAACAGGATCTAGGATATGTAAGTTAGAAATTGGAAAACTTCTTATATTTCTCATGATCTGAAGCTTGCTGCAAAAGGTATCTCCATAGGTCTTCGTTTGCTTGTTTGTTTGTTTGTTTGTTTGTCTTCTTGCTTAAACTCTAACCATGAGTGTTCTGGTCTCCCTCTAACCTGCTCACCTCTTTTTGGGAGATGTGGAGAACATCACACTCTTCCAGCAGAAGCCTTTATTAGTGCTGAGTACTGGAAAGATGACAATGTGTTTTGCAGACTATGCTGCCATCTATAACCTCCCAGTGGGATGTTTTATTGCAACAGCGTGAAGCTGTTAACTTGTGTTGGTTTGTAACCTGCTATAACTTCTGAGTCTTTTTCTGAAGAAAATATATTCCTCAGCTACCCTGTGTGTAGCTGGTAATTCTGCTGAACTTTCCCAAGATACTTTTTTCCACTTGTTGAATTGTGCTTCTCTAATTTGTCAAGTTTGTTTTGAATTTGAATACCCGTTGCAACCCGCTGTGGTTCTTTCCACCTTCATGTCTGTGAATTTAATAAGCAAAATCTCTATTGCCAGATTGTTAGTGAAAACATTGAATAGAACAAAATGAAGTCAGTCTCCTGTGCAACACCACTCAATATACCCTTTGGTTTTTCACCTCTGGTAATTACTTTCCGAGTGTGGTTTTCTGACAGGTTCCAAGTGCTATTAGAACGAGGGTCCTGCTGAGAACGTGAGGGCCCGTTAAGTGGTGATTGAGGGAAACACCGATGTAATTGCTTCATGTTAGACCTATAAATCATCAGGTTTTCAGAGGGGACTTCAGGAAAAGTTTAGGTATAGAGATTCTTCAATTTGGAGAAATCTTCAGAACTGAAAGAAAGAATAATCACTTTGTATTGTGCACTGTGCTGTATACATTTCACTAGGATCCAATTTATGATTCAGATTCCAAAATATTTTTGAGGCTAGCTCTTTAGGATTTTTTGATGTAGTACTTAATTTTTACAATAATGTAATAAATTATATGAAAATATCTTTGGGCTCCTTCAGCTCCTGCTGAAAGTGGCAGAATTTCCAGTGTTTTCAGGGAAATCAAGCTACTGTTTGATGAATACCTTCTTTGAATAAATGTTGACAGATATTATTCAGCCAGATATAGATCTGAACAAATAATGCAAAACATTATTACAGATGGATAATTTACTTGATGAATAGCAGCACTGTTTGACAAATAATATTAGTCTATCTCTATGACTGGCTACAAAAGATGGTATTGCCACACAAAAATATCACATCAGTCATCTGTATTGGTATTTCATGTAAATTACAAGTGAAGGTTTTTCAGATACCCCCAAAACATAGAAGACAGCCACTCCCCTACAAATATATGGGAGTACTCAGTACATTTTGGGCCAAGTTCAAGCCTGGTGAAACTGAATACATTAGGAGATAAAAGTTGATAAGAACTGTAACTTTTAAGGCAACCAAGATTGTGCCTGCTGTCTTGAAAATCATTTAAATGACATGTTCAACATGCAGGCAGAGTGGAGTTCAACATCGTACTGTAAAGAAGGCAAATACTCACAGTAAACTACAGTAAACTAAGCCAGTGCCTTTGATTTGGAGGAAAAAAAAAAAAAAAAAAAAAGCATTTTCTTTAAAAGCACAGCTTGGAGAAGGAAGTTGCTGCTTGAAATTTCACCCGAGGTCAATCGCTGCATTGTATCCTGGCACTTATTTTTAAGTTTCTCCACTGTATTTGCTTTCCAGAAAGTGTTGTGTACTGCAGCTGGAAGGCACTGAGTCAACAGAAAATCCCCAGAAGGCTTTACCTCTAAGTCACTTGTTCCTCCTTTGTTAGGTAGAAAAAAAATATATTATTAAAAGCTACATTAAAAAAAAAAAAAGACTTGAAAATGAATGAAAATATTTCACTATGCTGGATGAAAAAAAAAAAAGCATCAGGCAAGTATGTTAAAACAGAATATTCATTGTTGTGGAGACAACCAGCATTCAGTCAGGCTAATGCCAAGAAATTCATGAGACCTCTGTAAAGAAATGCATAGTTTCTACTTGGCTCTTACCCCTTGGTTTGAGCCCCCTTGTCTCTTAAAGAACTGATCTTAGCAGTGCTAAAAGGAAGATGCTTCTGTGGAGTGCAGAAGAGGAGGAAGCCCTCCTCCAGTCTTCCCTTCTGGGTCCTGCAGCAGCCAGACACTGGTTTGTCTCCTACCCCTTGCAGCTAACAGAGAATGTTTAACCCTGTTAATGTTTAATAAAGACAACGTAAGGAATGCTTAGCAAGAGCAATTAATAGCTTGACTAGATGTGAATGAAAATATTTCCTCATTTGTACAGGGAGCAGGATTTCTGCATGACATGGCTTTGTTGTCACAGGAAATGATAGAGCTCGGTGCATATTAGCTCTGATCTTCACCTGAGTAAACCTGAAATAATGTTTTACTGAATCAGCCCAATTATTGCAATAATTAAGATCATATGTATAGCTGACTAACAGCCAGATTTCTTGCTCTTCAATTCCATGGCTGTATGTGCACACATTCCAGGAGTCATTTTGCTTTAGATTACTGTCATATTATTAAAAAGCAGGTAGGATGGTCAATGGAATAAGAATATGCTGAGAAAAATCACATAGCTAAAATGCCTCTGTAGGTAACAGAGAAAAAGGAACAGGTCTTACATGTGCTGAATTGCAACCTAGAGGGCCTAAGGGATGTCCACTGATTCTATAGGGGTCAGTGATGCTGTGGTGGGTTGGAGGATGTGAGCCAGTGGGCGTTACAGAACAAGAGTTGGAAGGAACAGGCCCAGGAAGACATTAGCCTGTCTTATGCCTCAGTGGTTTCCTGCACTCTGTGTGCCTTCTGCTGCTGTGTTCAACCAGCTGTAAAAGACTCTCCTGATGTGGCCGTAACCCCTCTTTCTTGGTTGATGCTCAGAAGATTTGGGGACCTTTTCTGATATTTACCACTGCATTTGGACTACGTGTAAAACCTTTCATACCTCTTAGGGCCTGTTGTGAGACCATACTGGGTGGATGGAGAGTGGTAGGAAGTCCTGTAAAGTGTCGAGAAAAGTACTGCATTAGCAACTGCCCAAGAACAAGCCAGAAATCTCTCATCTTGCCACTAAACACATTTTACACTGTATCTTGGACAAATATATGAACAACTCGTCCTATAGAGTAATGGATGTATAGAGAATTCCTGAAGCCCCATGCTCTTCCTTCATCTGTGAGTGCTGATTTTTCTTTAAGATTGGCTAAGTGGCTATACCGAATTTTGGGTGGCTGAAGAAAATTTAGTCTGTATTTAATAAACTTCTTTAACCTGGCAAGTAAATGAATGCATTATTAATGGAATCTCATGTATTTTCTTAATGTGCATATTTTATAATAGAAAAAAAAGTATTTTCTAAGTCTTGCTATTCAACCTGGTATAGAAGCATTCTGTTTCGCTGCACCAGTCACATTCTATTAGGCAATACAACATGATCTGACTTAGTGGCATTTTGGTGGATAGTTTGACAAAACCTGTTTCTTTTTAAGAAAAAAAGAATGTAACCAAAATAAACACAAATATGAGCATTACAAAAATTGTGATGTGCTGAGAGAAAAGCCCGACAGATACAAAGTGATAAAGGGCAAGATCTGTTGCTCAAGTTTTTTTGCAAGTAAAAATACTGTGCTAAGATGTCAAAAAACAAAGCCAGATAGACAGATAGACTTCTGACAAATAATTTTGACAGATCTCATAAGCTGAAACATGCCTTTTTTTGCCTCTCTTTTGAAATGTGTTGTGTCCACCCTCCCCCCACCCCCTTGGCTTACAGATGTGCAGAGAGAAAGAGAGCTAACAGACATTAAAACAAGAAGGTGCTGTTAAAAATAACCTGTACCAAGCACGAGATTTTGAGCACTCTCTGGGGAATGCATTAACTGTCAGCAGTCTAACTTACTAGCTAACCTTCCTGAATTTGCAATATAGAAAACAATTTGCTCCTTTTTTGCAAACATTTGTCTTCATACATTATTGAGAAAATTAAGAAATGTTTCCTGTTGTTTTCAAGTCATAGGCAGAATTTCATTCTGGTCTAAGGATGGCTTTGGTGAAAGTAAGCAAAACGAAGAGCTGAATATTTTGTAGATAAAAAAATGCATTAACTTCTGTGAATTTATATGAATACAAATTTTGTACAAAAGAAAAAAAGAGCTTTTGAAAATCTTCAGCAATGCAAATCAGAAACACAATGAATTACAAGAAAGGGTCTTGGTTTTGGTGGATATGTTGTGGTGAGGTTCCCTGGTGCAGGATAGACTATTTGCCTGGAAAGACAGACCTTAAAATAGCCAGTGCTTGGCACACTGCAGAGTATGGAGCTGCACAAGAACAGAGATGGTGGACGAGTCACCGATATCCTGTGGGGAAAAAAAAATAAAAAGACTTCAAAGCCTCATGTTTTGGAAGCTGAAACTCCATTTTTTGGCCATTCATAGGAAGCACCCCTGCAGATGTGCACAATATGTTGTGTTGTCAAACACCACTGTGAAATTCAAATGAGAATTGAGCTCCTACATTAAATTACGTGTGTGCTGAAGCGAAGGAGATAAATCCTTCTCTTGTTTATGTGAATCAGACTGTGTGTTTGTCATAAGGCTATGATGTTGTCTTTATGTTATTTTTATCCTGGTGCAAAATCTTTGAACCCTTCACCATAGAAAAGGACCTAACAGTTCCAAAAAGACTACCCAACTTCCTATCAAGAATTGCAATCCTGCAATAGAATCTTGCACTTTAAAGCTGGTAGAATTTAGCCCTAAGGAAACGATATTATTCAATTCAGATATATCCGTATTCTTGTTTGCCTACACAGAGCCTGTTCAGTAGGGAATTATCTTGTTAAGATCTAATCGTATACAGTGTGTGTGTGTGGTGTAAATATATGGCCATTTAAAATTCAAATACAGAATGTGGAGGTCATTGTAGAAACCTTATGTGCCTCAGCAAGTATGAATGAATTATCAGACTGCTTTTATTCTTTCCTTGCTGTTCACATTGCTATTTGCAGCTGGGAGCTATGCTATAAGTTACCTTTATATTAGCATTGAAAATTCCAAGACTTTAAAAACAAAATATTTCTTCTTCTTTTACTCCTAGTTTTATTTGTGGGCTGCAAAAAACATGCAGCATGTCTCTTGATCAGAAATGGGTTCTTGTGTTGGAAATCAGGAAAGCTAAAGTGTGCTCAGTGTAGTGTGACTGGGAAGAAGAGACAACCTGTGGATTTACGAGTCACTGACCTCTGGGGTGTAGCTGGTTGTTTTACATTGCCCATCAGGCTCGTGCTAAGTGCCTGTGGTGCTTGGATGGGTGGGCAGCATCTTGTTCAGCTGCAAGGCTGCTTTCCTGGGTCTCTGAGCAGAGAAGTTGCTGTATGTGTGGAGAGCTGTGGACATAGGTAAAGGAAGTGGCTGGTCAGGAGAGGAAGGAGCTGGGGGTGGCAAAGCAGCTGCAGCCCTGCTGCTTGCTCCATCTGCCTCTGGTGTCTGGGCAGCTGCTTGGGGGCTGCTGCTGGGCAGTGATCACCAGTTTTGTGTGGTAAAGCTGGTAGGGGGGAGCCCCCACCTCTGCTTACCCATCCCCTCCTGGGCAGCAGCTGGGCAGCAGCCCTCACTCAGCAGCAATCCCTGGCTTTAGCTCTTTGCCTTCTTTTTCCTGTTGCAGGAGCAGCAAAACCAGTTGAGGTCTCGGTGCTTCATCCTTGGGGTAGCCAAATTCGGATTTGCTTGTGATACTGAGGTGCTTCTCGCTGCACAGCCAGGGCAGTGCTCCTGGGGAGGGCTTTTCTTATGGGAGAGCCCCACGTGGAAGAGTTTAAAAAGGATGATTTGAAAGAAAGATTTTACCACAGAAACTTATCTCCTGGTGGGGAGGTCATTCTCCAGGGAGGAAAGAAACATCCTATATTGTAGCTAATTGAATATTGTAGCTAATCCACCAGATAAAAGAACCACAAGTGCCTGGGCTGAACCTGAGCGTATCTGCTGGAACAAGCAATAGACGCGAAGATTTGGTAAAAGTAAGCAGAATGAGGAGTTGAATATTTTGTAGAGGAAAAAAAAACCAACCCACTCCTTTGTGGGAGTGTGACTTCCCTCGTAAGCAAGCTTCTTACACAAGTCCCGAGCTCTGGTACGTGCTCTTTCTAAATTTCTGGTTCTGCTATTGCTCAGGAATGGCTATTTTACTGGGGAAATCTTCAGTCTGTCTCAGAGGGCTGTTGTTTATTCCTCCTATGAAGGGCTGTGAAAAATCTTCTACAGTGTAAGTGGCCTGGTTACTCCACTTTCCTTTTCTCTTGCTTTATTCTGGTTTGGTATTGCAATTCCCACCCAGTTCATTTTAGAGTAACATAAATTAATGTGTGTAAGCTTATTGACAGTGCAACCTTTTTTTTTTTTTTTTTTTTAAGCAAAGGAAAGGGGGAAGTGTAATGCCTGCTTGTTAACATATTTAGATAAGTTCAAGTGACGGCTGTACCTGGTGGTACAGGTATCAATTTCTCTCCCCTTCACCCTGAAAATTTCGAATGGTCTGATTTTGCTTTCATGTTGTTTATATGCAGTACTTTTCACTACGGGTAAGACACAGGCAAGCATGCAAAATTGATGTTTTCACTTCTTGCCAGATTTTCTAACTAAAAAGATTTCCTCCTGGCAGTTCTGTCTCCAGATATTACCACCCCATCTTCTAAAATTGTAAAAGCCCCTGTATATTTGATATCTTGTGGACTCTCACCAGGTTTCAAAGGGGGATTATATTTGCTGGGCAGGTTGTCGATAGAACATAAAATATGAGTGAAATTGTAATTTTATGGCAGAAACTGTAGCTGCAACTGTCACAAGCAGTCAGTATCCTCAATAGCCAGATGAAAAAACAGTCTTTAAAAACATTTGATTGACTTTTTTTTCCAGTTAAGCCAGGAAAAAATCCTCAAAATTATGAACATGGTGAAAAATAAAGAAGTGAGCATTGAAGGAGCTTTGCATTTGGCACAGAAAGAGGTGTATGCTGAAAAGGTAAGGTCACTGTTTGATCTATTTTGCAAGACATCCAAATGTACAAACATGTTCTGGAAAGCCTGTGTTTGAGTGTTAGTAGCATATCTGTGCTGCTTTCAAAGCTGCAGCCCTGATTTGTGCAAACATACATTTCCAGTTTATTCCAGCTCAAACCAAATGTGTCTGGTACTAAAGGCTAAAATCTGCTGCTACGGTTGTCCTGTTCAATGGATATCTCATGTAAGTGCTGTGGCTACATTCATGTCATTACCTGGATTAAGTATTTTAAATTTAGATTGGATGTGTCCATAAAAACCTCCTTCTTCCCTGAATATGTTACTTGTGTACATTAATACATCAGCCTTGTACTCCTCTACTTATTCCCCGTCCAGTATCTCCCTTATTGCTTTCTATCTCTATCCAGCAGAGAATTCCTTGGAGAACTTTTCACTAGCTAGTTCCCTCTCTGATCGGGGTTTTTGAACCACCCTCCCTATGGGAGAATCTCCAGGAAGGAGTGAAATCTTATGATGTGCTAATGACACAATCTGAAAATTTCTTGCATGGCAGGAACTAATAGCAATTTTGAGACAAACCTGAGCTTTTTGGAATTTTAAAAAATATCTTTCTGAACTGCTTATTAACTTCTTGGCTGGAAAAAAGTAGAAGAAGCAGCAAAAATAAGTACTAATAAAAGTGGCATAAATTTTGCAGAAAGGCTGCAGACAACAAAAATATTGAACTCAGCAGTGTAAGACTATGTGGACATATATTCTCAGAGTAAGAAAAGAAAGGGTTCCTTTTCTACGTTTGCCACATTAAAGATTTTGTGATAGCTAATTATTAGAAATAAATGAAACTTAATATATTTGGATCATGACCTTCCCCTTACTGCATTTTCCCAAAGATGTAAAATTAATCATTGTCCATGCAAACGATATAACTGATGTAAGAGATCAGATATCAAATTGTATACCCTCACTTAATATCAAGGAACAAAGATTTGCCACTTTAATGCACCATATTCAAGGGCTTGTAAATATTTTTCTTTAAAGTCACCAGCAGTCCTTGTTTGCTAGTTAGTGCCTTTAATAAATGACTTATACTCATGTATTTTGAAATGTACTTGGTAAAATTGCATGCACTCTGTTCTTTTCTTCCTCTCCTTCCTGTTTTCTGCTCTCTATTTTGTTTTCCAACCAAATCTGTGATCCCTCCATTAGTTCAGCAGGAGTTGCAGATATTCTGTGAAAATCAGACCAGGAGGGTGCTTCCACATATCTCTGTGTGGAGTGTTTGTACAAAGCCCCCAGCACGGTTTGATCACTGTTTACTGAGGTGATTTCACCTGAGAACATGATTGTATTTGAGTGTACGAATAATAATAATAAAAAAGCAAAACAAAACTACAACAACAACAAGACAACACCACACGCAGTGTGGACATATTGCTGATTTCTGTTCTGTTTTTTAGGATTCACCGGATTTGCTAACTGGCTCACAATTTAACTTTAGTATCTACAAATACAAGCACTATCGGTGGCAGAAACGAATTCTGCAGGTAATTAAAAAAAATCTTACTTTTGAAGAATATTAGGTGCTTAAAATATTAGACACTTAGGTTGCTCAATAAATATTACAATATGACTTTATACCTTCTGTGGTTCAGTGGGGTGCAAGATAACGAAGAAATATTCTCCATTTTACTCCAAAACTATTCTGGGAATAATATCTGAAACTTCTTTTACTGAGCCTCAGACAGGGCTGTAGAGTGAACTTGATCATCTAAGAGGTTGTTTCACCTCTAAGAAAACCCCAAATTTCTCACAAAGATAATTTATTATTATCTTTGCCTTGGAGGTGTTGTTATTTGTTACTTTGCTAATGTAATTTCGACTGCAACCCCTAAAACCTACTTACACACTTGGGAAGAAATGTACCCAGGGATACTCATAATCTCAGGCCCCACTGAAAGTAAGAGGAACTCAGGAATTCCCAATGACAATACACATTTTGGCAGATCTTTCTGAAAATTTTTCATTTCCAAATAATGTGTTTAAGATTTAACAAGTTGTTTTCTAACATTTATTTATTTTTCAAATGCTAAAATTGATTCCCCAACAGGTTCACAAACCCTCCATCACAATATTTTCATTTTCTGGGCCAGGCCTCAGCAGGTGTAAATTGAACCAGGTTCATCGACTTCAGTGCAGTCATTCCAGTTAACTTCATTCCAGTTGAGAATACAAAGCACTGTAAAAAGGTTTTAATTTAAAAATGACACTTTATTTGGTGTAGATACTCGTTCATCACAGATTGTACACGTACTTCACACATTGCACCTTTCTTTTCTGGTGGAGCTATGTGACATGACTAGAAACAGGAGGATTTTCTGGTCAATATTTAAAGATTCTGATTGCGGTTTTAAAAAAACTTGGTTTTGATCCTAGAATTGTGTCCCCCCAGTGTATAAAGAGAGAAATTCAGTTTTCAGGGCTGCCAAATTGGGCTCTGTGGGGAACATTACATTCCTATTTCCTGGCTATTCCTGGCTATTTGCTAAAATGCAAATGTAGATTTTAAGGCAAATACCTTATTGACTTACTCTGCTCATAAGGTTATCAGTTTTGTTTGTTTATTTGTTTGTTTTGTTTTGTTTTACACACTTTGGAAATTTGGAGCAATTGCAGTCCTCTAGTTACCAGTAGCTATCAAAAGTCACAGGTAATAATGAGAGTGATTCTGCTTTGGAGATTTCCTGCTATAAACAGGAATGAGGAAAAGGCCATTAGTCATGCCATTAGTTTGTGCTACCACTACTGCTATGGGAAATTTCTGCATTGTGTTTCATAACAAAAGGAGAATTTCAAAAGAATTAATATTTCAGAATGATAAATCGATACATATTCATCTAAAGAAATAGATAGTCATTATAACTGTGTTCCCCCTGTTTGTTTTGTAGCTAAAACAAATACAGTACTGTATCTCGATGATGGAAAGCCATTTTTTATTCTAATCATTGGCAAAATAGATATGTATTCTAAGCTGATCCTTTATCTAACTGTCCTTGCATGGTGATATTGGGGACACTCTCTTTCCCTTCCAATGAAGAGAAGTGACAGAATCAAGTAATGAGAGCTTTCTGTTCCAGATTGATTTCAACACAAAGACAATTTTTAACATTGAAAAAGGAATTATTAAGAAACAGTTCCCTTTCTCACAAGTCAAAGCCTGTGAAGATACTGAAAGAAGACGCTTCAGCATTGTGTTTCATGGGCGACAAGATTATGAGCTGGAAGCAGTGTCTCTTGATGATAAAAGGAAGGTAAGTTTTTATACTGTCACAGATAGATTGCTATGAATAACAGCTAATATTATGGTATGGACCCAGCAGGTCCCAGTCATAAATGGGAATTGTTATGCTGTGCATTGTGTAATCAAAGCAGTAGGCACGTCTTTATTCTGTGTATGTTGATACATAGAGCAAAAGGAACGTGAGTTCAGGATAAAGTTTGGCCACTAAGACTAAAAATCTACAACCAGCTCAGGATGTAACATGAAGATAGATCCATTTTTTTTCAACAAGAACTTGAATGCAGTTGGTCTGTCGTAGTTGTATAAATCAAGCAAACAAAACTGATGTCACACACATTTGGATTTTGACTGAAGTTTTCTAAGAGATTGTTTTCTTTATACGAGACATACATTTATAAAAATGCATACTCTTAAGAATGAATGAGGCTAGCCTCATGCTGTGGGTGGAGTGGGGAGAGGGGGAAGAGCTAGTGGTTCCTCTTTCACCATCAAAACATACTGTACTTATTAAGTTATCAGAGGAAGACAGCCTAGGTATTTGTGCAATTAATTTTTGCAAGATTTTGTATGAACTGTTTCAGCTCCTTTTGAGTTCTAGGCTGAATCAAATATTCTAAGGAGTTCGTGTAATTAGGCTCTACACTGAAATTTGAGAAACACTCAAGTTGTGAAATTAGCCTTTCACCTGAATGCAGATACTGACTGTGTTTGGGGGTGGGCCAAGTATTGGAGTTCATGCCATCCCACTGCTGAAGCACTAAAGTCAGATGCACTATTCAGGCTGAGATATAGACTGTTAAAAAACATGGAATAGTTTAGTAAGAGTTTAGACTTTAGTAACCTGTTAGTAAGAAAATCTTTTGCAGACGGGTTTCTCCCTCATGAAGCTTATCAGTTTGCAACATAGGAAGAAACTTTTATTTCAGACAGCACCTCATGGCTAGTTAGCTTAATTTTCAAAGTTTTGTCTAGCAGTAAAGCTTAAAGGTATGCTTGTTCTGTGGTAAGAACACTCAGATTAGGCACGGTATAACAACAAGAGTCATTTAAATTCACACCCACCTTAATCCATGCTACTTTCATCTATGCCAAACTTTCATTTTTCTTCTGGGTTCATTTGAGATTTCTAATTAAATCAGTCAAGTACTACTTGGGCTTGAACTGAACTGAACAGAAACTTTGTCTTAGATTGCTTTGTATATGAACTATAAAAGTAAAATTATGTTTTAGAGTAATGCCTCCAGAAGTTTTATTCTCCTTATACAGACAGGTATATTCTCCTTATACAGACAGGTTTAGGATTGTGGACATGATAAAAAAATTGCAGTTAAGTAGTTAAGCATCATAAAAAGATCCTATTTATTCTAAAAAAAAATAAAAGTAAAAATAAATAAATAAAAATTACCTATTTGGCCAGTTCTTATGGTGTAGACAATGTTTTTGTAGCTGAAAAATCCACCTGTTAGTGTCTGATTCAATGGAATTAATATGGAAAATATGCTCTCTCTCTGGCACTTATTATATAGATAATATACCTTCTGAGCAGAATTATACAGAGTAACTCATACAAAAGACCAGAAGAGTCCTGCTCTAGAAGATCTGCAGAATGTGATGTGATACATGAAGGACTGCTGGATTTGCAGCAGAACAGTTTTATATCCACTGAATGGGTGAAGTATGAACTATATCTTTATGGACCTGTGGGTTGTAGATTATGTTGAATTGTCTGGCAAATACTTTAAGATTTTATTTTGTTGATAATAAGTTAATTGTTTAATTTCTTTTTAAAGTTAAAACTTAGATGCCCAATTTGCATGAGTTGAAAACATTGAAATTAACTGTTAGTGTAATAGTGGTGCCCCAAATGGTGGAGTCCTAGCATGTTATACTAACACAAGTATATAACAATGATGGTTGTCAGTGATTTTAATGATGGCACTTTATACTTACCTATTTACTTTTTATTCAATTTGCAGTCATAGTAAAAGGAAAGAAAGACTGGGAAAGCAGATAAGGAGTGTAGGAGTCGTGCTAGAGAATGTTGACTCGCACTTGCCAAATGGCTGCCCGTCCTACAGAGAGCCCACCCTTCTCTTGAGCCAGCTTCTAAAATATCTTTTTTTCCCCCCATGGTCAGGTATTGCTTATGTTATCAAACAAGAGAAAAAGAGGGGAAAAAAATCCATCTAGCAGAAACTAATGAAAAAATTTAACATTGTAATTATCTGCATGGGGCAATTATCTCAAAAGACTTCACAGTTCACATAAAATGATTTTAATTGTTTTTAAAAGGCTACTATTGTATGTCTTGTAAACACTATCCTCAAGTGTGTCACAGGATTTGTTACCTTGCAACATTTAACAAGTTTGTTAACAAACAAAAATTGATTTTTATTTATCTTGTGAAGCAAAGCCCTTGTTGCTTCCCACTTGATATTAATCCTCTCTTTTTTGGCAAAGTAAATAATGGTGGAAACATCTGGAGATCCGATTAAACTATAAGTCCCTGCTTTAAAGAAAGGAGAGATCAATATAACTGCCAGCTCCATTAAGCAATTCTTATCACTTTGACTGTTTATGTGGGAATAGATGCAATTTATATTTTATGTTTAATTCTTCTGGTGTTGCAAAACTTATTTAAATTCTTCATATAACACCTTAATCAACTAGCCACACCTTGAAGAGAGAGTAGAGGGAAAGAAAGGTCTGATAGGACTGTCAGAATGATAAAGAAATGCATTAACCCTCAGGAAAAGTGAGAATTCAAATGCTTAAATAAAAATAAAAAACACATACAGTAAAACCCTGCACTTGTTGAATGTGGGGCCTTTGTTATAAGCAGCAGAGCAGAATCCTAGAGGAGAGAATGAAGCAGGAGATTTCACTGTCATAGAAACTTTATGGTTAGGCAATTTGTGCCAGGAATAATTTATCGTTTGAATCAGTAATACCCACACTTTGGCATGGTGAATTCTGATGGAAGCCCTTGAGTGGAGAGCATTTGCTCCTTTCTCCCACATGACTCGTGGGAATGAAGGGGACCAGGATCAGTCCTCATGGAGGGAGAGCATGCACAGAGGCATTTCCAAGTGGGAGAGTTATTGGGCTATAAGGCTGTGCACTAACTTATATCCTGGTGGCTTGTTTATAGCTTGGTGGCAGAAAAACCTGGAAGACCCAGAAACTGAAGCTTCAACATATTATGCTCTGATCAGCCACATAATAAATTGTGTTAAAAGCTACCAGTCCTAAGGAACTACCATCACAAGCCAATGAGAAGCATAAAATGAGTCAGGGAGACAGACAGTGGCTAATAAATTAACAGGATGTATGTGATTTTTAGTCAATAGACAGATCTTGTTATTAATTTTGTCTAATTTGATCACAGACATAGTCAGGAAGTTAATATTTTATGTCACTGTTTACTCTGTGTCAGATGAGAGTAAGAAGCCTTTATCTCAAAGATTTTGTGCTTTAGTGTTGATACTTGTTGTCTGTTCCATGGAAGATGGTATTAAAATGTGGTGACTCATTGACAGTAGAAAATTCTTTAACAAAGACAAGGACTGTGTAAATAAGTAGTCTATGAAGAATGAACAGAATCTCTATTCCTTGCCCTCCAGGTACTTGGTACAACTACGTGAAGGAGAATTGACTTTGTATTGCATAGGTCTGGGAAGAGAGAGCAAGAATGCACACTCTGTAAAGAATACAATTAATTTGTCAGGTGGTGATGTGAGTGTCATCAAGGAGAATGAATGTGGTACCTTTTCAGTCCAGACCAAAGAACACAATTATTTGTAAGTATAATTGGTAATTAATAATCTGTTAAAGCAGAACAATTGAAAACAAGGTCAAGCAGCAGAGAATCTGTGTCCCAGAAGAAAATACAGCTAGGGGGGAATGAGGCCATCAAATTTATGTAGATAAACCCATAGCCATACAGTGATTTGAGTATTTTAAGAGTATTTTAAGATGGAATCAAAAGCACCACATAGTGGAACTGAGAAGGGGCACTGAAATGCTTCCCACAAAGGCTTGTCTAGTCCTTGTGTCAGGAGTCAATGGAGAGATACCAATCGGCTTGATTGCACACATGTGTGAAGAGGTTCTGATCAGCTTGTGCACCAAGCTCATAAGACTTAGCACATAGTTCACCTTCTCTCAAGGTGGAGAAGAGGAATTACGAGGTAACTGCACCACAAAGTCAATATATGGCAAAGCTTCAGCTCTCTAACCTTAGACACGTAAGCAATTAACTCTGTCTGAAAAGGTCAGAGTCAGCAGCACTAGGCTCCTTTGACAAGTAAAGCTGCTGAACAACATTCTGCTTAATAAGAAATATCTATGGTTGTATTAGTCAGCATGTTATTTACACTTCCTTACATTTATATATGGCATTCTTAAATTTCAGGTTTCGAATACCCTTTACTGTCCAAAATAACAGGACAGAGGATGTCAGCAAGCTCCAGAATGAATGGGTGTCTCTCATAGAAAGGTACTGTCAGCTGTGCAAGGGTACCTCTCTCTCTCAGGAGGGATCTGAAGGAGACACCTCCTCTGAAGCTGATTACGAGAATGTTACCATAGCTCTGAATGAAGAGAAAGAGGAGGCACTCTATTTCGGTTTGAGTTCTGCAACAAGTGATTTGAACAAGCCTTCAAACTCCTGGACAAAGCCTGCAGAAGGGGAAGCAGCCCTGGCATCGCCATCTCCAATTCCCATAAGTAAGGCAGAGGTGCCACCAGCCCCACCTGTGTTCCCACAGCCCTGCAGCCTTTCTCCCTTGACAAAGAGAACTAAAGCCTTTCACTGGGATGTTGTTCCTTGTGATAAGGTAAGGATGAAACTAACAGTAGCTGTAAAAGAGAGGAAAAAAAAAAAGGGAAAAAAGTAGTTTGTATTATCTTTATAATTATCATAAAAGTACAGCTGTGCCACAAACAACTGGGATGCACTTCTGTATGTTTGGGTAGAACAAAGTAACACTGTTATTTTGTCTTTTTCTCTTCCCTGTCATTCTTATGTTTTTAGATTCAAAAATCCATCTGGGGATCATGTGATCCATGCAAGAAAAAAATAGACATTTCCAGACTCTGTGATCAGTTCCAGATCCAGGACTTGGCTGTATTTTCAGGCAGTGAACCTCCAGTCAAACAGCACATCCTGTTAGATCAAAAAGTTGCACATAACTTCAGTAAGTGTATTAAGAACTGTATACTCCTATCTGAAGAACTGGGGTGAGAACCGTATAAATTTGTTATTTGTGATTTCTACCATTCGGTGGGTAAAAGAGACAAGCTTGGGTCTAAAGGCTCAATTGCTGTAAATGTGGTCTTTAATGATGTAGAATAGAAGCACCAAACTGCTCTTCCTGTACAAAATATCTGGATGCGCCCTCAAGCTGTGAAGCTGTTTTCTTAGGAAAGACATGTAAAATCATATATGACACCTGTGAAATCAATGTTAAGACCCTGACTTTAAAGGCTTTCAAAATGTCGTGGGTTGGCCAGGTGACACAAGTCACCAGAAAGCAGGTTAGTAGTTTGCTCTTTGGATGCTGTGCTCAGTCTCTCTCCAGCACTGAGTTAAATATTCATGTAGGTTGAAATGGGTTGGTAAGAAGCCTTTGAGATAGCTACAAGCCAGGTTGTAGGAACTCTCTTGGCCTCTCTCTTCAAGCTAACTCAGAAAACTTAGACTGTGAATGACTGTCTTGAATGATCGTGAACTGGATCCTTCCCTCCCATAACCTTGGTATGATTCTGCCAAAGGCCTAACCTAGAACAGTATTTTAAAACTGATGAAACAGTTCAACATGTGGTTCTAGTCTTGCTAATAAAACAATATAAAGGTCTTTCCAGAACTCTAATTAGAAGTATTGGATACTAAAGGAGCAAGAATAATTGTTCTTCAAAGACCATAATGGTTTCTGTTGCAGAGATGGCTTTCCAAAAAGTTCTATAACCGAGCACTGTTTTAAGAAACGTTACATGTGTAAAGAATTCAGGGCAGTTAATTTTGAAGTTTTAATGATTTCATCTATGAATATTGATAAGAAGGAATATACTTTGGAGATTGTGTAAAGTTTTAATTGAGAACTGTAAATAGAAATAACTTGTTGGAATTATTACATCCATTGACTAATAATTCGAAGGATTAAAAGGAAGTGAGTGATACAAAAGTCTGGTTGTAGATAAAAAGAATCCTGTAATAGCACTTTTATCTGCTAAATTATTGCAGTTTCTTTTAGGAAAATTCTTTCTTTTGGTTTGCAAATAGCACCATTCTTCCTTTTGATCCTATTCGTCTTACAACTTTTTTCATTGAGACATTCTAAGACCGTTTCTTAATCTTATCCTTAAAGTCCCATCATGTACTTATTATAATGGACAGTACTTAGATCAAAAGTTAATTTGATCCTGAGAATTCTGATTAATCTTCCTGCAAGTGTTACAAACCACAGTCCTTAAATTAATGAATAAAAAGATGAAGCTCCAAAATGCCAGTGGGTTAAAATTTCTTGAGAATTTAAGTGGATGTCCAAACACAAGAGAAAAATCTTCTGAGAGAAGATCTACACTATAAATTCAAGTCTGGAGTATGAGAAAATGCAGATAAAAGCTAAGTTATCAGGTGGCTTCTTGTTGATAAACTGCCACACAGAGAACAAAGTGTCAGAAAGTGAGAAACAAGAAAGACGCTTTCAGTTTACCAAAGAAAGAATCCAGGGAGGTGTGTGTTAATTCAAGAATGTGGGATTTCATTGGTGAAAAACTGACTTAGGATAGAAAACTGCTTCCGTGACTTGATTGATGTCTGTTTCTCTGTAAAAGAACCAGCTTCCCATATGTAAAATCCTTATTTTGCCTAGGAAAATATTTTGAAACTTAGGACGATGTGGTAATTTTGAGAAAGATTTCAAGAAATGGGTAGACACTGAGCAGTTAATTAATTTTAATTTTGAAGAAAAAAATGTTGATCATTTTTTGGAATGCAAGAAAATTTAGAAAAGATGCAAGGACTCACCTCTTCAAAAAAAAAAAAAAAAAAAAAGAAAAAAAAAAAAGGTGTGTGTTATAAAAGAATAGGGCTTTTCTTTGTTTTAAAGATAAACCACCATATTCAGAAAAATCACTGTTCATCCACTTTGTGCAGGTTTTCATGGGTATTCTGGAAAATGAGTTGAACAGCTGTAACATTTACAGACACAGTGAATTATGAATGTGTATATGAGATTAGAAAACTAATTCTGAATCTGTGCCACAAATATTTTCATTAGAAATCCCATTCTCAGAACAAGTGCAACCATGACAAGGAGCTGAAACAACCCTGTATGACCTTTGAGTGACAGAGAACATCTCCAGTTTTATTTGCAATTGATTTCTTTTGTGAAGTCTGATGACTAGAAATTATTCAGTTGCTAATTTCAAACACTGAAAATATTCAAGAAAGCCTTAAATGCTTTGTGAGTGGTTTGAGAAAAGGAAGCACTAAATTTTAAAATCAATATTTTACTATGAATTATTCACTGTATTACTGGCCATGGATATCATCTTACCTTTAAAGCTTCTCACTTTCTCTGTTTAGCCCTTCTGTTCACTTCCTTGGTGTTTCAGATGTTACTTCCTCATTTTTTGGTAATGATGATGGAAACAGGCAGTAATTTAACAAAAAACAACTGGTAAGGCAAAGTAGTCTTGGGAGCAACAACCTTACTAGTGGTTCTTCACCTGTATGCAGAAGAGAAGCCTTATTTCCATTTTCCTATTGTAACGTGTATTATGAGCCAGCCCCAAGTCAGCACACATCTTAAACATTATAAAAATGTAATCAGATTTTAGAAGATTACCAAAGAGTATCTGTCAGTGAAGGTCTGACAAACACAGTATTAAAGCATACTCACTGTGCAGTGAGGAAGAAGTTTCCCATGTTGCCTTCATTTGATTAATTTTTGTTGCATGGACTCCAATTACCTTCTTTTGAACCCTAGAAATTAAACAAAGCAAGTAAACAAAATCCAAACAAATGAAAAGCTCAATTTCTTTAACATTCAAAATACTACAGTATGCCAGTATGTAGTGTTGTTATTCAGAGAAAAAATATTTCGAATGTTAAGCTGAGTGCAAGAGACATATATAATAATAAGTATTTGAGTGCCATCTGATAACAGTATCTTGATAGTTCTGTCTTAAGCTTTGACTATCTTCTGACATAAAATATATTTTTGCTTGACTACTGCTATGTATATTAAAAAGAAATATGAAGACTGTGTTTTTGTTTTAGCGTTAGCAGCTACTAAGTGATTTTTTTTTTATAATCTGGAAAATAAATATGAAATGTTTTGATTTTTTTCTTCCCCTGAGCATTTTCTTCCAAGTAATTTAAGAATTGTTTTTCTGCAGACATTTTTCTTAAAAGTTTTCATATAAAACCAAGTGAGTTGAAAGAAAAACTATACATTATACATGAAGAGAGTGGTGGACTTACAGATGAGCAGATTACAGCACTACGAAGGTAATCTTTGGGGTTCAATTGTTTATTTATAAGATTCTATGTTTTGGAGAGGGCATAATTTCATTCAAATAATGGGTAGTTCAGGAAAAATGCTACTGAGACATTGAATCTATCCTGACCATAGATAAAATGTTAGAGTTGCACACAGAAATCTCAGTTCTTGCAACAGACATTGTAGAATGTTCTTCCAAAATATAACTCTTCCCCATGTTGTGTAGGAAGGGAACTGCAGGACATGACAGCAAATCTGACAGGACCTTGTCAAACTGGTTACAAGGAGCAGAGTTAGTAAAAGAATGAGTGAGCTCACCTGCAGTGAGCAGGTGCAGCAGTCAGAAAACTTCACAGCATCTCTTACTACAGCCTTATTGTCTATTGTGGGCTCAGAAATGAAAGAAAAAAAATGAATTCTGTTCCCTGTTTAAAAACTGATTTGAACATAGGAAGCCAGACAAGTGTTAAAGGAGAATATCAGTATTTCTGAGTGGCAGAGATCTGTGGGTTTAAAACAACAAAAATTTTGATATCTTAAAAAACAAAGTAAAAACCCACAAAAACAAACAAACAAACCAACCAACCAACCAACCAACCAAACAAAAAACCAAAATAACTATACTGAGAGTAATACATTTCAGGAGTGTAAGCAAACTATAGGCATGTGAAATTTGTAGAAATTGGATCTTCTCTCTGACTAGTTAAAAACACAGGAAAAAAGTGGGTCCTAGAGTAGTATCCATTACACATCCAAGTTCCCATGCAAAGCATGTGGTACCAGTGCCATTTTATTATACATATTTTTATGAAAATTTGAAGTGAGACTGCTTCTTGCTTCAAAATGAGAAAATTGAGTGTTTTGTTAAAAGTGAGCTTAGAAAATCATGATGCTAGCAAAAAAAAAAAAGTGAAGAAGTAGGTAAATTTTTTTTTTTTTTTCCTTCTATCAGTGTGCCTACTTTTTGTGCAGTGATTTTAATTCTGGCCTTAAAATCCTGGTCCTAATCGCTAAAGGAATTTTAAAGTTTGCAGAATCATGTCTGCACTTAGAAAGTGATGAGAACAGGAAGGACAGATGTGAAATGCATGGAATTAATGTCATTTGTTGAGATGGCTTGTAGAGAGCTTACCTGAAGTATGAAGGGACATGGACAAGGCACTGAGTAATGAAATATTTTAAATATGCCAGTGTTCTGGAGGAGGTTTCCATGCTTCCTACATGCTTTACCATTTGTACCCCACATTTGTGCACAGCAGATTGTGTACTAGTGAAATGTGTATAACTCTACTATAATAGAGCTCCATTTTCTTTCAAAAGCTGGCTGTTTTTCATATAAATAAACAAGTATATTTATATATTAAATATAACTGCACTTTCTAATTGCAGTGATGGAATTGATGAGAGTGTAATTGCAATGAAATACCTTGAACATTTGTGTTTTCTCCAATCACAGAAGTAATTACGGAGCTGGCAGAAGTGAGGGAATGCCCCAGTCTGAGCAGCCTATTTCTTGAGGGCAGCCACTGCTCATACCTACTTTTGCAGGAAAACACCGAACACAATCCATTGTTCAAGCCATTGTACAGCACTGCAGATTTGGTACAGGATCTTCATGCTCTTGAAATTAGTATAGCACCACTGAGATCAGTGATTTATGGCATCTGGGCTCTTTGCCATCAGAAAACAATAATAACAATAATAATGCTGATGATGGTAAAGAATCTTCAAAGATTTTATTTTTACAGCGAAGATTTCAGAGTCTTCCTTTGATAGCAATATTGCTGAGGTAATTTTTCTAGCAAAGGAACATGTACCAGACATTGGCTGCTGTATTGCTGTATGTTCTATAGGATCAAGGATTCTATTTCTGGGATTCTTGTTCATTGTCAAAATCTAGGAAAATGTGTACAAATCTTGTAGGGAAAAGAAGCTTATTTCTCTCAACCAAACAGATTTTAAAATATTACTGAAATACAAAGAGATGCATTCCCTGACTGGGGGTGGATTTCCAAGACAGTTAATTGTCTTACAACTGCCATTCAGACATTTTATTGAAACGGCAGATATTTATCTGAAAATGTCAGCAATCAGCAGTTTCTCTTGTAAATGCATTATAGTGGAGTTGCCATGATAGAAGTAGCAGGATGTTTAGCATTTTTGAAGATCTTTCCACTTCCTTTAGGAGTCATGGTGGAAAATTTTACCATTGAAAACTCCAGTCTCCAATTAGCTGAGAACCTGTGGCTATGACAGGAGTTTAAACAGGATGGTCAGGGACAGGAAAACTCCTCTGCGTGCATGTTATACCTGTCATATGAGCCTGAACAGGAAATCTGAATTCCACTATCACAAAATGAAAAATATTTAAAGCCAAGAACAAGATTACATTTCTAAGAGTGACCAGTGAGCAAAATGCTCTACTCAGGTGTCCAATAAAGGTTAACGGAGGTAGTGGAATATTATTAGAAACTTCAGGACTTATTTTAATAGCAAAACTTTTCCATAGTTGTCTGAGTGAATTCTTTATCCTGGCATTTTTAAAAAACAAGGTATGCTCTCTCTTCAAACTTATTTTTTCAGAACAGTGTGAGATTTCAAGTTACAAAAATTCCCCTGTAGTCACATTCATGTAAAAGATATTTAAGGAATGCATTTATATATTCTTGTGCTTCCTTTCCCCTGGCTTGCATTGCTTAATGCTTTAAGCTGTAAACCTACTAAATACCCTGTTAGTTTCATTTCATATATATAATATATTAAAAAAAGAAATGCCAGACTTCTGATTAAATGAAGATATTTGCTGTCAGTTTTTTTAAACTTTCTTTGAATTTGCTCCAAAAGTTAAACCAACTGTTTTTAATGATAAATAAAACTCTTTTCATTTTCCAGCAGATAACTGGTATTTTAAAGTGAGATTTTTTTTTTTTTTTTTGAAGATGAAGGGTGATGAATGGAATATTTTCTAATCTGCTTTAATATAGATTTAATAATTCAAAACCCAGTAATTATTAAATTGAAATGTCATATTAAAATATTGACAACAGGAAAAAAAAGGCTATTGTTTGTTCTGTATTTAAAATGCTAAAATCTTAGCTTTATTTTTCCATCTTTGAATAATTTTCCTTACTTTTAATGGAAATGTATATTCATCCTCATGACTATTTAATCATACTTGCTATATTTTTTTTTCCAGAGAAAAAGGAGATGATAGTAGACCTGAATACATATTTAAAATTCTTAACAATCCTTCTCATATGTTAGCTATAACATCCATTCAATTTTTCTTTTAGATGTGTTGTGAATTCCCATAGCGTATCAGGCAGGCAGATTTCCAAAGGATGGGAGCTGTGGTGTTGTGAGTTTATTTTTCTAAGTGCAGAAATGTTTAAAGACGTAATTTTTTTCTAAAAATCTGTGGCTCTGGAGTGCTGTGGGGAAATATTTTGTTACCTTATTAAGAAGGAAGAAAGTTTGGGTCTGTATTATGTGCTATCACAACAAAAACGAGAAACAGATCTCGGATGTGATACAGTGCTTAGAGAGACAGAAACACCATTACCCACCTTTGTTCCATGGGCAATTAAAAATTTTTAGATGTACAGGGGTTGGTCAGACTGTGGAGCCCACTGACTAATCACACCATAACCTGAGCCTGCTCTGTTTTTGTGCTAATTTTTCAAAGTTACTGCTGGAGATGAGCTGAACGAACATGTCCATAACTGCTTAAAAACTCTATGTTGTTTTTAGGTGCTTTTTAAAGGTTGTCAGATATGTTCATCCAATAAATGAAACCAAAGCATGTATATTAGGCACAGAATTAATGAATATTTTAGAAAGAATAGCATTAATTCCCTTATGATACAGTTTTACCTTTACCAAAACCCATGACAGTGTAAATTATCTGTAAGTCTGCAGATATAGATATGCAGATCTATCTGCAGATCATTTTTGTTTTCTGTTGCACCATTCACTCAAATGTCCAAAAAGTACCATTGGTTAAAGACTAAATATGCAAAATATAAAACAATAAACAGTGAGGAATTCTGATGTATGGAATGGAACAACTGTTTTACGTTATGGCAATATTCAAGGAAAAAGACATCTGACTTACATTTGTTGTTTTACAGATACATGCTAACACCAAAAGATGCAGAAAGATACCAGTCATTCAAGGGATCCCCTTCAAAGCTGCATGTAGTTGATCAGTTTATGTTAGAGGTAAGAAAACACGGCATTAAAACACACCATGCACTATTTCTGGGACACCTCCTTCTAGATAAAACCATTTCAAGAAGCTGTTAGTTGGAACTTAAATTTACAGCCTTAGTCAGAACCATTATAAGAGGATTTATCTGATAAAGAGTTGAGACAGTAAAAATTATGAAGAGAACTTTACAGATCCATTTTTTTGCATCTCCAATTAATATGTCCTCTTCTTCCCCCAAAATAGGAGCTAATTTAATCTGAGCTAGATTTTCCAAATCTCTAAATGTAAAACTGTATATGTGTAGCTGTTCTTGTTCACGAGAAATGAGCACCATTGACTTTAATAGTGTCTGGCCCTACCAGCATACAGTGTATTGTTGGATATGCATACATAAATCAGGCATAGACAAGCAGATTGATTTTATTTGTCAGAGTATGCCTATAGTCTTAAGGCCTAGAATAAAATTAATAAGTGGGCACAGAAATTAAGGAAATTATGTTGCAGAAGAATTGCTCAATGGGTTTTGTTTCCTGTTCTGTTCACTTCTATGCAGATGTGTAAAATCCCCCACTTGGGCCAGAGGCTGGATCTCCTGCTTACCATACGTGAACTGCCTATGAGCATGAGAGACTTGGAGCCTGTGAGTGACTGCTTTAAAGTTACTGCTTTTTCAAATGACTGCTTTATCATTTGTTTGTAATCAAAATCTACCAATTAGACAGCAGGGGCCCAAGTGGCCTTGGTGCAGATTTCAAAGCTATGTAGTTGGGATATATGTTTTTTCACTTTAGCAAAATATTTCACAGTCCATAATGTAGATAATACATAGTGTAGGAATCCAAGAAGCCCAATGTATAAAATATAATTTAATAACGCTGTTCAAAAATGATAAGCAAAAAGATTAGAAAATAAAAATAAATAATCTTTATAGATCATGGCTTTGATAACAAAGGGATTGCAAGTAACATGGCAGTTAGAGACATGCTGCATTTGAAATACAATGCCACTATCTGAATGCTTTTGGGAATCTGAAACTTGGGGTGATGTAGTCACCTGCAGAAAGCAGAATGTAAGCAACACATAACAGAGATTGGATCAGCTAATACGACCCCTTTCCCTGGGTACTATGGGAAATTCAGTATTATTTATTTATTTATTTATTTATTTATTTTTAACATTAGCTAGCAGAATTGTTCTCATTTTATTGTGTTTTGTTAATGATAGACTGTTCCACAGTACTGGTTCAAAACAAAACACAGTAAAAACAAAAAATAGATAGGGACATATGAAGGCTGTGATATGCAGGTATATACATGCATGTACATTTAATATCATCCTTTTTCTACTAATGGGTTGGTAAAAGATATTCACATTTTTATTTGGGGTTCCTAAACTTTCTTTTTTCTTTGGCCAGATAAGACAGAGGCAAATTTCACCATTAGAATTCTATTCTTTGTGTAGGGAGATTCATGCCTCAGCAGCTGAAAGAATTGGTCTAACGACATAGATACTTGAGTGAGTTTATTGCACCAGCATCTCATAGATATTTCTTATTTTCAGAAGATTGAAGGAGGATGTCTATCCTGAGGACTACTCACTCATTAAAGTGCAGTGTTGCAAACCAGACTTCAAGTCCCTCTCTGCCTTTTTCAGGATGACCTAGAGGATGGGGTGGGGTGAGGGTGTGCAAATAAACAGTGTGCAAGTCTCATGGACTGGATCTTCCTGCTGCCTTACCAGTCAGGGTTTGTGTATGCTTTGATTCAGTTAAAAGGTTTGCAAGGTTTTGCTCTCATTCTATGTGGGAATGAAAACAAAATTTTAAAGTTCTGCAAGTCAGAGTTGTTCTCTTTTATTTGTCTGTGGCTAAAACCATAGTAACAGTGAATAAAACTCAGAATAGGAACAGATGGAGGACGCTAGGGAGATGAACAGATTCCTGACCCTGTCTGGTACCATGCTACGCCTTTGCTATCCTCCACTGAAACCAAATATTAGAATATTTGGAAGCTATTATATACTGGTTGCTTTGAAGGATATTTATTGTTCAATATCAAACAACTGATTCAACAACTGATTAAATGCCTCTTTTCTTACTTATACATACTAACATATTTATAATGTGTAGAATGCAACTAAAATTCTATGGTACAATCTTGTATTGTCTTTCAGCATCCTTTGGTCCCGTGCTATGCTCTGTAAGTTTTGACATAGGTTTTCAGTGCTCCCTCATGTTTCATCATTTCTCTACTTTTAAATTTGTGTGACAGCTGAAGGCAGGTGTGATGCTAGAAAAATATATGTTTTCTAATTTCAAAGTGAATTTACCTCATGTGTCTATTGCTCTAGAAAGGAGGTGTCTTCCCTGGGAAAACAGAAATTGATACTGAGTTTGATTACAGGAAATTATTATTCTTCCTTCAGGGGAAACTGTACTGAGAATTTTGATAAGTCTTCAGCTGGTATAAGCAGAAGGGAGAGAGGTGAAGGATGGAGAATCTTGTACTGCGCTTCGGGCTATCTGCTTCCCCCGATGCCTGACATTTGGTGCAATCTGGTGCATTCAAACAGCAAAAGGCTTTTCCTTTAGATGCGTTTTAAGAGATGAGGTTGAATTTCTTGTAGCAGGGCAAGTTTGGCAGCCACGGAGGATCTGACCTCCATCTAAGGCAGGGTAACTGTGCCAACACCAGCTTTATCTTGGGAGAATTTAACTGCTCCTTCCTGAAGCCCCCCGGCTTGTTCCCCAAAGACAGTTCAATAGGAAGATAACAGCTAAAGTGTGAATTCAGGTGGGACAATGAGGCTTGGCAAAGGACAGGTATAGCACCATTGTTTTACTTGCACATGTAATCTGAACTTAAAGAAGATTTGTTTCAGCTAATAAACCAGAAAATCCAAGCAAGTAAGCAGCTGCAATCCAGCCAGAAATTTGTTGCTGTCTTGGAGTACATTTTAGCCATTGGAAACCATTTAAATGAAAAGGCTGGAAAAGAGAAAGCTAAAGGATTTCGATTGTCATCTTTGACCAAAGTGAGTAAATATTTTTCTTTTTATTAAAATCATCATATTATAATGTATGTTGGCCATTAACATTAACTCAATTTTGCCCTGAGTGTGGAGAAAGGCAATCATTTTTAATGAGTAGCTAACATTTTAACATCTGCTCTTGGTTACACTAGAAACAAAATCTGGTTTAATAATGTATTCTTTAATGTGTAGTATAACAAGATGCATTTCCCCATACTAGACAGCAGCGCTGTCTAGATGGGGGCACTGTGGTGTTGAATGTGCTATGTTTCTAATGAGGTAGAACATCAAAATGCTGATGTCCCTGATAGTAAGATCCCCTGGCAAGAAGAGATGTCTGAGCTGCAGGCCCTGGCTAGAAGCAAGTTTAGATAAAAGTGTGTTTTGCTGCATTGTGCAGAGCACTGTCGTATGGACCTGTTTCATTTCACTATGGTCACAGGCTGTAGCTCCAGCATTTCTTCTGCAGGGCAGAACTTTTATGGCACTGGAGTAATTCCTTCACGGTGCTTCATTTTACTCTAAAGCAAGAGCCTTTTGCTACAAGTGCTACCGTGCAATGTCAAGATCAAGTTTCAAAAGCAAAGTATAAATAAATGAACAATTACAAAGGGAGGAAACTTTGCCTGCAATGGTTTAATGATTTTAACACCTCCTTGTACTCTGTACATCAGTGCTCTGCATGGAATGGATGGGTGAAAAGGTTGGCTTTTGTAATCTTTTGCCTTTACTGATAGAGATATGCTCTATAAACAAGCAAACAAACAAAAAACCACCACCAACAAAACAAAACATCATCTACCTGTTAGTTCTTTATCAGTCTCGTCACTCACCTACCGCTTACATTACAGTAGGCTGAGCTTTCCATCAATTTTAAGGCAATGGCTTTCCTATTTTCACCATAATATGCCACTGGAAAATTCTGCCACTGAATACAGTTCCCACACCCCTGCCTCTACCTGACAGAAAGCATTATTTTTTACCCTAAAAACTAAGAAATAGATACAAATTTCCTAAGCTGCCTTGTAACTTTAACACTATTGTAAATAGAAGAAAATAGTTTTTTTTTTTTTTTTTTAAACGTATCTTTTCCATCTGGAGACTTTAATATATGAGTGAGTGATTTATAACTCTAGTGGCAATTCTGAGATACAACTTTTTTATTTTATTTTATTTTTATAGCGGTTGTAATACCACATCTATCATAATGAAAAATGCCAGGAAAATCATTTTCTGCCACAGAGCATCTTCCTAGATTTAATTAAGGAACTTTACTGTCTTCATGAACACAGCACACGGCTTTTAAATGGAAAGGAATAATGACTCTGTTTGGAGGTCCAAAATCAGATGCAATCAATTAGAATACCTTAAGTCAAAAAAGACCTCTGTGAATAGGAAGAGACAAAAAAGCAAGGAAGGTCAATGGATATGAAAGTGTAAAGCTGATCTTAATTGAGAATGTCTGAGAGATGGCAGTTTGAAATGGAGAGGTCTAATTTCATTGTGTTTTCTATTCTTGTCAAATTTACATGGGAGCTATCAAAATCCATGCTGTGTTTTTTTTTTTTTTTTTTTTTTTTTTTATATATATATATATATATTTGCATAATAACTCAGTCTGTCAATCATTGCTGTATTCTACTTGCAGTTATCTCTGTTGCGGGGTAAGGAGAGGACATTCACCTTGCTTCACGCCCTTGTGGAACAGATCTTCTTACATGAGCCTGATTTGGCTAAATTTTCTCAGGAGCTGACAGAATTTGAAGCTGTTCCTGATGGTAAGTGGAGGGACAAAAACAAAACAAAAAAAAAAAAAAAAAAAAACAGATAAAAAATGAAATCCCTCAACTTTTCTGGAAACCTCCATCTCAAATTATGAATGATATTATTAGCATGTTTTTCCATCTCTCTTCTTTTCCAGCTTCCATGAAGGGCCTAAGTGCTGAAGTTGATGGTATGTAAATGTGATTTCTGAATTCAGAGAAAGATTTTCATACTTTGTGCAGTCATTTGGAACAGGTTTTCTTTGCACTTCTGTAGTTTGTAAAGAGGTGTAAAGGCTCAAAATATTGAGGTAAAGTGTTGCTATGGTGATATTTAACCTGCCATGTTACTGTGAAGAATTTAAAAAAAGAAATATTAAAGTGTGTCCAGGTGCTTTCGGAATAAAAAAAAAATATACCGCCCATGGGAAATAGAGTTTATCTTAAAGTACAGATGTTAAGTGATACAAGAGCTCTGTCAAAGTTACAGCCGTAACAGAGTCTCTGGGAGCAGGCAATGCAGCAGGAGAAAACTTTTCACAGTTCAGTAGTGAAGTTCAAGAATTTCTTTGAACCAAACTGGTGTCCATCTCTAGAAAGGAGTCCAACATTAGTGAAGTCAATAGGAGAGAACAGAATAAAGTCACTCAAATGTAAGACAGACTTTGGAAGATATTCAAAACTTACCTTTGAACACTACTGTAAGTTGACCAGTCAATGGAACTTTTGAGAGCTGATAGAGAAGGTATGTAAGTGGATAAAAACTTGTGTTGTGTTGAAAATTTATAAAAATTTGTCTTTTGAAAATGTAGCATGGATGTTGACTATGTCACTACAGACTAATATATCCTATTTCAACCACTCATAACATATGTAAATGCCACTTGTTCTCAGCTTTTGGTTTGAAAAGCCCTTGCACCTGTTTTGCTGGGCTCCGTGAGTCAGTCAGGCATGTAGCTTAACACCACTAAATAGTTTTTATTTTGTTCCAAGAATTTCCAATCAATTGTTTTAGGAAATATAAGTAACTGAATTTAAGAGTACAAGCAAATATACTTTTGTATTTATACATATATATATATTCTTCATATAAGTAAATATACTTTTATACTTATATATATAAAGTACATATATATATGTGTATAAGTAAATATACTTTAATACATATATACTTTGTTATATATATGTGTGTGTACCTATATATGTATATATATAAATCATTTATGTTCAATCCATTGTGTTTGTCAGGCACAATGTTGGTGTAAATTCCAAACAAAATATTTTAAAGCCAGATATGTAAAGTCATGCTTAAAGTGGTGGAACAACCTTGGCATCAGAAACTGTTGGGGGCTATCAAAGGACATGAATTATGAGACCCTGAGGAGACTGACTGGCCTCTTCCCTCCTGGATTCCTGATGCAGATTACTTTTTTTTAAGTACTGTTCTCCAGGGCAGAGAGAGAAAGAGGTGGGCCAAAAGCTACTGAACCAGCCTTTCCCACCATGTAGTTCAAGGCACATCCTGGGGCTCATGTGCTCAACTGAGCACAAGAGGAGAAAGAAACTGGACTGCAGCGTGGGTCAGTTCTTTTCCCCACATTTCATACAGACAGAACCCTCTCAATAGCAGTCTGGTGTAGGGCATAGTGCCTACTGACAAGACTTCTTACTGTTACTAATAGGGGAATTTTTATTCTTTTATCTTTAATGGAACCCTGAATTTTCTACAGAAAGATGTAGTTTGGAAGAATGTTATTTTCATTGCTAATTCCAGTGCTAAAAAGCCAGGAAAGGTCAGATTTACAGCTGCAGCATAACCATACTATTGACCTCTTCATTATTCTGCAGTTGCTTGTGGTGTGATCATATGCTATTTCTTCCCCACAAGACCTATACATCTTTTAGGATTTCTCTTTGAAAACAGAAGGTTAGTATTGCTAGATGATCATGTTATAGACCCATAATTTGCTTTTTTTCCATGTGTTCTAAATTAAATATTTGTACTCCTTTGAACACAACTGCATGCTAGTGAAATTGCTCATTTTCTTTATTTTGTTAGTTTTAAAAAAAGAATTGGAAAATGTTATTCAGTGCAGAAGGCTTATTAAACCCAAGACTATGAAGACAACACCCCAGGAGTTACAGTTCTGCAAGGAACTAAAGGTAACATAACCATAACCTTATTGTGGACTGCAGATAAAGGATGAGCAATCTATTCAGTTTTCACTGAATCCCACCCTAACAAGGGGGTCAGGAGCATCTGAGGAAAACCTTGTATTCTCCTCTGATAATATTTCATACCACAAGCTGCAGCATGGAAGGTCTTTTCAGAGGTTCTACTTCTCTTGTTTTTTCTTCACAGGCAAACTGGCTGGAGTGGATGAGGAACAGATAGTTCCATGGTCACCCACATTAAACACTTTGGAATAACAGCAGTTTTTTTTTTTTTTTAGTTTGTAACAACTCCCTCTGCCCTCAGAAAACAGCACAGAGAAACATCATCCAAGAGCTTGAATAAGTTGTGATTATAGGTTGATCTAAGATGATTCTGTCCATGTTAATGGCACAACAGGATGGGTTAGAAGATGCTATGAGAAGTGGCTGAGCCCCTATAGGGAGGCCAGTATGCTTCTTGAATAAATACTAGGTTGTCTTAAATGCATACATTGCAAAGGACCATGATCAAGAAATTTTGTTTTAAAAAATAAGGCTTTGCTTTTGACAAATGTGAGTGGAAGTTAGGACCTTATGATGCTTATCCGGTTCTGTTAATTTTAATAGATTTGGGTAGTAACATTAGATGATATTTTAATAAGTTATCTAACTTTTTTTCTTTGATGCCTTAATACTTGCAAGGAAATGTGTGTGTTTGATGTGTACTTATCTTTTGTGAAATGTGAAATTTTTGTGACATGAAAATTTTGACTTGAATTCTCTTGTTTTCACTACTGTTTAATATCTGCTGTAATACTATGCTCCTATATCAAATTAAGAAGTTTTTTATTACAGGATTTAATTCAGAAATATGAAGAGGATCTATCCCAGCTGTCAAAAAGATGTGATGAAATGAAGAAGCTTTATAGCAATGTACTGGTATGTGTTGTATTAAAGTGCAATGAAAATAGATCTACATTTCTTAAGGAAAAAAAAAGAAAGATGCAAGAAGTTCCCATGCTTCTACATGCTTTATAGTTATACTGTCCACAGGAACTGGAAAAAAAAATGTATCAATGGTGGAATGTTTTGAATGAAAATATGGCTTTTACTTTTCTTCAGGACTTATAGCCCACATTTAAGAGGTTTTATGGCCCAAATATCAGAAAGAAAAGTGGATGTTCAGCAATTTTGTAAGTCTAGCCAGTTTAATGGTTGAATGTTTTCAAGATATTATAGAAAACAGCATGTTTTCCAGTGTCTAGCACAAGTTGTATCTTCTGCTTGTAGAGCTTCTGTTACAAGGGCTGAGGGCTTTTTTCTAGTGACAAGCCTATAGTCCATGGCATTGATTTAGTTACTGTTATTTGAGGGAGAGAGAGGTGGAGATGTTGGTAGTAGCACAGATCTAAAAATGAGCAGAGCAAAAAGGGAGCTACTTGGGCACAAGATTTCTGATAAACTATCTGTTCTTGCTTGTTCCTATTACATTCTCCCACACTTGCACTGGAGAAGCACCTAATTTTCTCAGTCAATTTTTGTTCTGAAAAGAAGAAAGTCATCTAGGTCCAAAACAATAGGAAATGTTTTTTGGGGTCAGAGGGTCACACCAAAAGGAATGATATAAACTCCATGCTGCAATTTTTAACAACATAGTGTGAAGAATCCTCATTTTGTACAATGTTCTCAGAGAAATTTGGGAGGCCTCTGCTATTGTAACAGTATTCTCCAGCAGAATAGTCTCACTGGGAGGTTTTAAAGAAAAAGGATGGCTTTGCTGAAACGCAGAGCTGATCTCGGAAACTAGGAATACTTCCTGGCATTTAGACAGAACTTTAAGGCATTTATTTATTCATTTATTTATTTTGGTGTGTGAGGTCTGTGTGAAGGGGTGAGAGGGGGATTAGAATATAGGGAGGTTTAATATAGGCCATACTATATGTATATTTTATAACAAGAAGATGCCACCAGGATAACCTTTGGGGACCTACTTGAAGAGACCGTGAAGATTAGAGACATGTTTGACCAAGGAAAATTAATTAGTAATGTTTTACTAAAAGGAATATTGTAACCACATACAAGTTTTTTATTTATTTATTTATTTATTTATTTATTTTTGTGTGTGTATGTGTCTCTTGCAACCTTTAACAAATGGGAAAAATGACACAGCATAGTGTAACAAGACGTAATAGTATGGTAGCACATAAGCAAAGAACTCAGTGCCCAGTAGGTGGAAAAACAGTCTAAATGAGAGAAATGAGAGAATTAGCAGTTGATGAATGAAAATTAGCAGATGAATGAAAATGGTTGAAAAGCATTCATCAAAAAGTAGGGAGACTCGTGTTGTAAAATCATCTAGGGACATTGCTTGCCTGGGATATGGAAGACTTTGACCATTTTACCTGGAAGTCAGTTTCCAGAAGGAGCTGGCATGATGCAGCTGGTCCTGCTTGTAGAGCTGTGACATGCCCAGTGAGTGATGGATGTATCCTCCCACATGTCCATGCTCCTGTCAAACTCTCTCTGCACAGACATTGTTTCTGCCCAGCCATGAATACTCAGCCAGGGGGCATTAAACATACAAATCTATAGCACGGCATCATCTGTGAGATTCTGCTTCCCTTGCTTGGAATGGGAAATCCAAGACTCTTATTTGCATCTGAACAGGATTTCATTTTTTACATGGCTGAAAGTTTCCTCAAGTATTTACCCGGTTGCTTTTTGCCTCCCTTCCTTCTTATTCTCTAAAGTTAAGCTTTTGATATATTTCTCTCACTTGCATTTTTTTTCTTCTGAATACTGTTATTGCTAGGCAGATCTTTTTGTATATTTATAAAGCAGCAAAAACATAAAGCAAATATAAAATAGGATGGGTGATCAAAGACCAGGCTATCATCTGAACAGCACTAGGAAGGGATAGTCCAGCTTACCTGGGGGGATACCTGATGTAGAAATGTGTTGTAGGTGGCCACAGAAGTCATGTTGCTCATAAAACAGAAATCCACAGGCCTACCTTTATGATTTTATATTCTGTTTATAAAATCAATAATGACCTTGGCATGTGACACTTCTATGGAATTAACAATAAATTGTAGATAACTGCCTGTGGTATAGCTGTGGGCTATCAACTTCTCACAGATGGTCATTAGCTCCAGGAAATGTCTCTCTCATTACTGTTTAACTGATGGTACGCTACAGGTGAGTGGCGAGGTGTGCCAAAGATCAAGGGCTTGGAGCACCCAGGAGGTGCAATTAGGAGCACAACAGGCAAAAGTATTAATCAGGTATCACTGGTTAACGTTAAAGTTTTTGTGACTGGATTATATGTGAGGGGTTTCTTTTACTGTATTTATGAGTTCCAGGCAGAGAGTTTGCTTCTAAGAGCATCTTAGATGATGTCCAGGTGAATGTGTCTAGATAATGACAGATACCTGTCCAAACCTTTCCATTTCAGTTGCAATTTGAGATACTGAAATACAACTACATTGCTATTCAGCCTTGGGAGAGCTGTATCTCCCAATTACACAGTAGCTCTCAATTACAGGCAAGATAAGAACTTGCAGCAACACAAGATGCCTTTTTAAACCTTTTGTTGAAGCCTTTGGAGCATATTCTCTAGATTTCTTCTGCTCAATTAGAAAGCCATTTTAGGTGCCCTTATGTTCTTTAACTCATTGATATCATTAAGGACAAATCATTGAAAATGATGGCAAGCCTCTTGAATTAAACCTCAGCAAGAGGTTTAAGAGACTGAATACTAAAAATCCTTTTCTGTCCTGGAACTGGAGAACATATGGGGAAGTGATTTTAGTTAATTCAGAAATCCCTCTCCTAGCACTGAACTTTGTAGAATGACTGCCTTTTACCTCTTGTTTTACAATAGAGCAAACATGATGCCAATATTGTTCAGGTTGCTTTTGAAAAAAATTCAATCCATTCAACTTTTTCAGGTGAAAAGAAGAACAGAGCAGGGAAAGGTGTCTCTTTGATAAATTACTTTTTCTTTCAAAAATACACACATCAAAGTGAATATTTTTGTTTATTTGCAAAATAAAACATCAGAAAATGAAAACATTTTGGCTTGAATATACTGCTACTATGTCCACTCTGGAATATAAAATATTTCCCTAATGTACACTTTCGTTTATGAATGGATTTAACTAACAAACTGCAAAGTCACGAAGCTGCATGATTTACTGATTTTCTCCTCTTCAGCTGGAGATCTGTAGTTCAGCCAGAGAAGCTGGTTTGTACAGAAAGCCAGGAACAGGCTACTGAGGTAGTTTAATGACAACTCCTGGGACCACTTTTGCTTGAGATGTTTTGGATCTCAGTTTAATGGATTTTTTAGACAGGTCTAAGTTTTCTACTAAATAATAATAATGTAGATATTTAACCTTTCTCTTGCTGTTTTCCTTTCTTTATGGTCTTGGAGATGGATAAGCTTATTTGGATAATATTAATGTTAAATATGTTTCTCTTTCAAATTTACAGGTAAAATTTGGGGAACCACAAGACATAGACTCTCAGGAGCTATTTGGATGGATATCTTCGTTCATTAGTGAGTTTAGGAAGGCCTGTGCTGAAGTCATGCAGTAAGGACAACCTTATTCTTATAAAGAGGGGAGAGAAAGAGAAATCCAGGAAATGTTTGAGTTAATTGTTTGGAAGTGGCCCTTCTAATAGGGAGCAAATACCATATAGTCTGCACATCAGTATATTTTGATTTTGAGAGGTATTCAATTTCTCATGTGTAGTTTTGTAAGCGGTATTTGACCTGTCAGATCACAGATTACTTATGAGACTCCTTCATTTTTTCTCATCTATGTGCTTTTGTACCTTGAGATGCCTGTACACTTAGAAAGGAGATGTTCTTGACATTTTATAATTTCTTTTTCATCTTTTTCTTTGATACCCAGTCTTCTGACATTTAATTATTACTTTCAGTGAATGAATTTATACATGGTAATCTAATTTGTACTTATTTTTGCTGTAGTTTTCTAAATAATACTTCACAAGTTTTACAATGAAATGGGGAGCTAGTCTCCGCTGTGGATAACATTTAGCAAAAATTCTTGTTTGTCTTCAGCTATTAAAGCATTGCAGCTTTAGTATTTAATGGTGAAAATGTCTGGTTGGGTGCTTTTCCCCCCCCCCCCATTAGTACAATAAAGCAGTGCTTTTTTTTTTCTTTGGCTAATGTAATGAATTTGGGTAAAATAATGTAGAAGCCAATCAATATATGAAATTTGCATTGGTAGGAAGAGAACAATATCAGAGCAGTGAAATAAAAACATGTCATGAGGCATCAAAGTAATGGATACTGGAAGCAATTACTGATGGTTTTCAAAAGCAAAAATACTTTTGCATTTGTTGGCTTTTCCATATTTTTAATTAGAATAATTACATTGAGCTTAAAAATATGAGAAGAAAAGGAAGATTATAAATGCAAAGACAGAAATGGATGTGTTAAACACTGAAAGCAGAACACAGTTCTACAAGGTCATTGATAAAATTTAGCATTTTCTGTACTCCTTCTACAAACAGTGTTGTATGATAAAAAGCATACTCCTTGACTTACTTTAGATCTGACTGCCCAGGCCTCACAATGTTTGGGCTTTAATAGAAAGCCCAGTAGATAGAAATGAACACTGTCCCTGGCTTTAATACTAGAAGGAATTAGATCTGACCCCTCTGAAAAGTTTAGTTGCACTTAAATCTAAAAATTACCTCCAGTAAAGAGCCTGGGCACCCTCCAGTTAGGTGCTACAATGCTTAGATTTTTAGTGCTGGTCGTGCCAGTCAGTAAGAGACAACTACCAGAAATGTAGACATGCTTTGACGCTGTCTGAAAAATGGAGATAAAAGAAGCCTCAGTTTTTTTTCTTGTCTTGGCCTCAGTATTTTAAAGGACATCGCAGGCTGCAGTTACTGGGAGCTTAACAGCTTCTGCCGTGCCATGACTAGTGGCACACCTCTACACAAAGGCTCAGAAAAGCATTCCTGTGGTTAATGTGGGCATCAATACAAAGGCAATTGCTCTATTTCACATCAGCCATGATACATCTGCACAGGGAATAGGATGCATCAGAACCCTTTCCCTTTGCTAGGCACTGGGTGCTCCCATTTGGAAGCCAGATTTGCTCCTGAGGGCAGGTGCACACAAATTCTGTTTCAAAGAATTGAGCAGGAATCACACATGCACTTGTAAAATCCTAGTTCCAACCTCTCCTTTGAATAATCACTGAGGCAGTGAATTCTGCACTGGAGGATTCAAATCCCTATAATCCACCTCTTAAAAGTGTTCTGGCCAAAAGGTGTGCTATGCAGGTGTCAACAGGAGGTATCGGGTGTTTAGCGAGTGTGCTGATGAGCAAATGTGCAACTGCTCCAGCTGTGTCCTGGAGGAGGCAAACCTGGCACCACCTGTGAATGCCAATGGGCCTCACTGCTTAGGTTTTCTGGGTTCAATCCACCCAGAAATTTAGAAATTTAGAAATCTCAGGGGATTTCTAAAAAGCTTTTTGAGGGAGGAGCTCAACACATTGTGTATTTCATACACTAAACATCATTTTTCAGGCACCTACTTCTCATGTATAGAAAATGTTTTGTGTGAGGGAGCGGATGCCTGAACTGCATTGCAGCAGACACAGAAGTGCCAGCGGATCAGTGCAGCCCCTCACCCCTGTACCACTGATGTCACTGGTGTCCATAAACTCTTGTAATTCTGCATTAAAAAAATGCATCATTTTGGCTTCTCAGCAGTTTTGTCAGCTTTATGCTTCCAGTTAAGAACATGCAGTCATATTTCTCAGAGGCTAAAGGAATGCAATTAAAATATATATAGAAAAAAATAGTATTTCAGATACTTATTTTACAAAACATTATTTACAGAAACAAATAAAGGGATTTAATTTTAGAGATTTTTTTTTTCTCTCAAAAAAATGGCTATATTGGTCTCAAGTCAGCATCAGAACAGTGATACCTGGTTGATGCTGAAGTCAGTAGCATCTCTATATATCAGGACCTATAGCATCTATATGTAGTGAGAGCTACAGCTTAGATCAGTCCTTTTTGACTGGAAGAGGAAAATTAAGTTCTTTAATTTCTTGCATCTCTGTCTCACAATGCACTATTCAGTGCATATATGTACACAGAAAACAACATTTGCAGTTCTTGATGTGTTATTACTGTGCAAAAATCTGAACCATCTTCATTTATATGTGAATCATGTAAGATAATTCTGAATACAAGTGTCATTTCCATGGTATCAAGATCCCTGAATCCCTGAACAGCATTCGTGATGGTCATGATAAGTTTCATGTTTTTCTACCATTACCTTAGCTCAGAAGTCCTGGGAAGTCTCTTTTAACTAAATAGTTTTTTTTTCCTCTCTCTCTCTCTCTCTCTCTTTTTTTTTTTTTTTTTCTTTTCATGACTCACTTTTTTTTTTTTTCCCCTAGTCTTTTTTCTCTCTTATTATATCTAACAGCTTGTACTTGTTTTATAGCTTGGCTGGCATGGCTTCTTCCAATTAAAAATATATTCTACACAGTAGTCGATATCTGTGTCTTTGTGTGAATATCCTGGAGCATTAATTTAAAAAATTAATGACCAAGTACCTCCTTGGCAAGAGATTCTAGCCCCTTCAGAGAGCATGAAGCTTTCCTATGGAGTGGGAGCTTACAAAGGAGACGTGTTTCAATTTTCTCAAACAAGCTATTTCTTCCATTCCTGTGAGTTTCAGAGACATCCTGATTTATATGTAAAAATAAATAGACCTCATTCCCTTGTTAATTCTTTTTTTTTTTTTTTTCCCCCCCAAAATTTATTTTGCCTAAGTTTGGACTTCTCAGGTCTCTTAAAGCCAACTGTATTACTGAGTTTTAATGGTATTTATTTGTAAAAAATAATGACTGCTACACCTCAACAAGATCTAAATCTCCCTGTGGATAATTTCTGTGGAATCCTTCTTTAGCAGATGACAGTTTTATCCTGCAAACCTGCAGTCATAAAGTCAAAGTTTCAGGTAAGCCTCCTGTTTGTGGAAACTAATACAAAGCACCCCTACAAGTTCTATCATATTTTTAACTCTGGGTAAATTGTTGCCCTACAAAATGTGCTAAACTTACTTTTTGCATATAATGAAATACAAAAGCTTAATGATGATGTAGTTCTGTTTAGTAAAATTTTTCTCAATATTCACTAGTGTGAAGCTAGGCTGTGGGTCAGATGCTGTATGATTTTTGGGTCATGACAGCCCACCTGTGTAAGAACTGCTTGCTATAGAAAGAAATAGAGATCTCTTTCTTAGAGATCTCTATTTATTTGTCATTTATTTATTTCCTTGAGATACACGGTATGTACAGTACTTCAGGGAGAACAGGAAAGATAATTTCTCTATTTCATATTAGACATTAAGTATCCTCAGCAAAAGCCTGGCAGAGGGAAGAGCTGTTCTCTGGGATGTGACCACATACGTAGGAACCTCTGACTTTTTCCACCTGCTCAGTGTATCAGTGTATTCAAATCTGCCCTTAGAAACACGGTGAGAAATGGAGCTTGTATAAGCATAGGTCACTGATTTGACTTGAGCTCCCAAAGGGACCTGTGTTACATGTGTAGTAGCTCTCACAAGGGCTTTCCAAGAATTCAGTTTGAAATACAAACCTTTCTGCTCAAGACACAGACGTTTCCTAGAGTTTCCTCAAACTAAAAACAGGTGTAAAGACATGAGACTATCCAGCACTAGATTCAGTGGGAAAAAAAGTTCCATAACTGGACAAATAAATCCTAGGACAGTGGCTGAACTTTGTTTTCCAGCTTTCCTATTTCTTTCTTATTTGAACGGAGGAAGGCCAGGCAACAGGCAGAGTGGCCCTGCATATTTTGTATAAATGAATGGCACAGCAAAAATAAAAATTATGGTCACTTGTAAGGTGTTCTTTGCATAAAAGCTTTGAAGTCACCTATGTATGCTGGTGTTTTAGTTCGAATCAGTGCCTTTCAAAGACAAACACCGATTGTATGAGAAGAAAAAGAGTGTATTAGACAAAGAGAATAAAAACATGGGGTCTAAAAAGGGAAGCTGTTGGGCACTCGCTGTAGAACAACCAAAGCCTGAAAGTGTTCTTAGAAAATACTCACTCCTGTGTTTAAGAAGTAAATGATGACTCAGAAGAACCACAAACAAATTTCAAGCTGCTTGCCTTAAAGAAGAATGTATTAACAAATTCAAACTGCAGGCTGCTTTAACAAAGTGCTGAGGTTCTCCAACTCAGAAAGCTCTTGGAGGGATCCTTCCCTGCATCACTCATCAGAAATTTTGCTGTGGATATTAACAGAACCAAGATTTATTTCTCTGATTGGAAAGAAATGTTTAGACTGCTGAAATGCTCAACCATTAAGGTTCCTTATCATATAAATGCAATTTTTTTTTTTTTTTCCAATTTTACTGGTCAGTACCCAATTGGAATGTACCAAAAGTAGAACAGCTTATTTTATTCCTGGGGTAGCAAAGAAAGGGAGGCATTTTTTTAAAGAAAACTCTAACTCTTGCAAGCATGGATGCTCTGTGCAAACAGGAATTTTTTTAGCATCGAACCTGAGTATTTCCCATCACAACATATTACTGCAATTGATGTGGTACATCTAAGAAGCTGACAACTTTTGGGGTATTAGATGCAATGGTTGTAGGGACCAAAGATTGTGCCTAAGCCTTACACTTAGTGCTTGTTTCCCCAGGCAGCAGGGATGAATTTTACCCATTGAGAATATTTCAGTCAAGGACAGTCAGCAGTAATTAAAAAACAAAAAACTACTAAGTAGGTAAATATTGCTTTAAGCTCATTTTACAAATAAGACATTTGAGACAAAAGGTTTTGGATGCAGATTTCAAGTCTCTGGATGCAATTTATAAGTGCTCCATTGTGTTTCAAAACATAAATATCTGATACTCCTTTGCTTACACATGGATAAAGAACTGGTGATGTATGTTGTGCTGATGTCATTTGCTCATAAGCACTGCACTAAAAAAAGAAAATGACCCCTAAGATTATTGTCCAAAAAGTTCAAGTCCTGATGAACATATTCATACCATTTATTTATTTATTTATTTATTTTTGGTAGCTTATAGAAATTTTCCTGAACAAGCTCTATAGGACTTGGCCTGAAACAATGTAATTATAAATAGAAATTTTCAAAACAGAACCATTTTTTCCAGCCAGTAAATAATTCCCAGTTAATATCCCAAGTTGCTGTCATTAATGCTTTAATTGAACTTCGTTATTTGGAATTCTGCCATTTAAAACAATCTGATGTCTTACTTTGTTGTCAGGAATTAAGCTGATTAAGGAAATTAAAAACAAACAAAATCCTTTTGATTATGGATTTACTGAACTTGCCCTACAAAAGGACGATGGGGCTGTGATGACTGCACTCTCCAAGCTGAAGTACAGCTCTCACTGCATTTGATGGAACAGCCCCGTGATCCTGCAGTGCACTGAGCTGACTGATGCTTCTCTGGATCTCAGAGCTTCCCATCGAGAGGGACTGCTTGCACCACATCCATGTGGGTGTGTTGTGCAAAACAGACATTTTGGAGAATGAAATTTAGAAAACTATTGTGATTTTTTTTTTGTTTGTTTTCCAACCACTCCTCTTGCAGCTGTGGAAAAGTATTGATGTATTGAGCTGCACTTGGAATGTGACTATCTAGAGACTGGGACAGTCAGTTGGAGGGAGTAGACATAATTGCCAATCAGACAAAGAAATGTTTGTATATTTTTATATTAAAATTTCATTGTCTAATATAAAGAGTGCCCAGTGATACAGAGGACACAGCTCACATTTATCTTGCTTTGGGACAAGGTTGTAGGCTATAGACTGAGGAGCTAGAATCCCTAGAGCCTCATTTCCTCATTTCATGCCCCTAGAGCGTCGTGAAACCAATTCTGGATCCAAATGCTCAAATTTTATGCAGAGCCTGTGTTTTAGGACCCTAGATCCTTTCTATTTGTCCCTCCCTTTCTGCAATCCATGAGCTGAGTTCACAGACACTCAGCTTGCTGCCAGGAAGAGTGTTCTGATACCTTCCTCAAAGGGCTGGAACACATGCAAAAAGTCACTTCTATGTTAAAGCTTTTTTTATTTGAACCCTTCAGGACTCAAATAATTGCTTATTAGCATTCATCTTGATGAAGTCATCCAGCAGAAAATCTTTGAACAGCCATTGAGAGAAAGCTCAGCGCAATGAACTCAGTGAGATTTTGTTATCTGCTGAAAGAAAGGCAATATTTCAAGCTGAAAATCCCATAGATAGGCTTCTGGTATTCAGAGATGTGGTAGTTGGAGGGTTAGCTTCCCAAGAATAAAGCTGGGAAGCAGGACACTAAGTATTATGAAAGGGCTTTCAGAACAGGACTTCTCCATCAAGTATATCAACCTCACTGGTTACTGAATACTGTAATCTCTTCAGAAGAAATTAGTGCTTATATTCATTTCTTTTCCTCCTCCCCCCTCCTCCCCCCACCCCTCCCCCCCCCCCCCCCCCCCGTTTGGCTCAGTAGTTCTTTTACAGATTTCGTTAGCTTCATTACTAAAAAAATGAAAAAAAAAAGTTTCATCAGAGTATCAGAATGGTTGAGGCTGGAAGGCACCTCTGGAGCCTGCATAGTCCCCCTCAAGCAGGGTAAGCCTGAGCAGGAGTGCCCAATCCAGACATGTTTTGAATCTCTCTGAGGTTGGAGACTTCACAATTTATCAGTGTGTTTAATATTTCCAGGCGTTATTAGCTTAGGACAAACAGAAAGAATGTGAGCTCAAGCCTCATTTCCTCAAGAAAAGTGTTAGAGAAAGTGACAACAGACTTTTGCCTGGGAAAGACAGCTTCCAGTCAAGGGAGAGAAATTGGTAGGTTCAATGGACTTGGTTCCTTAGCTGTGAAATAGGGGTATTGCTTTCTTCCTTGCATCTTTTTAAAGCATTCACTACTAAGGAGACAGATATTTATTGTTCTTGACAGCTTTACTTAGACTGAATCAGAAAGGTCTGGTTAAAAATTACTCAATGATAGAGTGAGGAAATTATTCAAACATAATGGAAAAATGCTATTAAAAGACTTGATTCTTTTTTTTTTTTTTTCATCCCAGTGGTGGCTACAGTTCATCCGTAAGGAGTTTCAGATTACATATAGTTAATTATACAATGCTGGTGTCCAGTGAGATGAATTTGCTTTCCTTAGCAAGTGTGGAGGGGATTTAAAGGAAGACTTCTAACCCAGCTCTTGCAGTGCTATGTGTTTGCATCGGCTGATTGTTTTTAATAGTAGTGTCTTGTTTGGCCATGAATTGTAAGTGCTTGGTTTCCAGGATGCTTTCTGGAGGCAAGACTTGTAAAGCATCACATACGCTTACAACTAATAGTGGAAAGGGCTGTTCATGAACAATTATGAGAGTTTACCTTTGGGATTAATAGGCAAGCTTTGCAGGACACAAAGGGAATATGTTTTCCTGTCATGCTGCTGGCACAATTTTTACATTAAAAAAAAAAGATGGAAGGATGGAAGATGGAAAAAAATCATTTGATATTTCTGTACTGAAGTAGCGATGTGTGCACAGCACAGAGGAACACTGCAAATGTGGTGTCAGGCCCTAGAGAGTTTTGAAAGTGCTGAAAAATATGGATGTATCTAACATGATCTTAATATTTTATTGATACCTCAGGGTGTGGGGATTTCTGGGGATTTCTTGTCCTTATCCACATCTAATAAACTACATTTAGTATTTGGAGGAGTGTAGTATCAAGATCTGGTGAAGGACTGCTTATGCATAGTTCTCTCTTGAAAAAGAAAACAAGCAAAAACCCAAACCCACCCCCTCCCCGCTCCCACTAAATAACTAATCTCACTGTTTTCTTGCCACATACTTTCTATGACAAGAGCAGTTTTAAACATTTATGGGGACACACAAACAGAAAGCTCAAGTGTGAAATAATTTAAACTCAGTTTTGAATACCTGATCAAGAAGAACAATGCTTTTCTATTAGCATTCTGTTTTAGAGAGCTGTAGAAGCACTAGTTATGCCTGCTAGAGACAAATAAACCTTGGAAGAAAATCCTGCATCGCTTTGCTTTGATTAAGAATCATCAAAATATTTGAACAGATTAATCAATTCCCATCTGCTACAAAGGTTAGGCCATCCATACTTAGTGTGTTGCTAACTTATAGCTGAAAATTATCACTCCAACTAATGAAATAAAATAGAATATATTCAACATGAATATTAGATATGCTGTCTGTTATATGCTGATGGCTAATTTAAATTGGTACATGTTCACAGAAGTCATCATAACTTACAGGGTGAGGAGCTGCTTGTAGTGTTGCCAGAGAGACACTTGGTGGGACCTGTTCATTTTTAGAGCAATATAGTAATAGTTGGGGAAATAGATATCCCCATATCTCAGAGATGATTGTCTGGAGATAAATAAATAAAACAACAACAATAATAAACAAGAACAAAACATTCTTTCTTCTAAAATCTATTAGGATTCACTTCCAGACCATGCTAGGTGATGGTACAAATACAAGACAAAGTGAAATTTAGTCCCAAATCCTCAAGCAGCTAACCAAGAGACACGTGTAGAATAAAAGACTTACTTTTCATGCTGCCTGAATAGTTGAAAAATTTACATAGTATTATTTTCTCCGATTGAAAGTCTCATTTACTCATCTTCTAGCCTAAAACCAATTGTGAATTGCAAATATTAGTACTGAATAGATGCTTGTTGTTAAATATTTTGCAGATTTAAGTTACATAAACTACATGTACTCCATAAGTTAGGACCACAGTTTCTCGAAAATAAGGTGCATTGAGATTAAAATATTTTTAATACAAATGAACTAAAAAATACTAACCAAAATACTAAGTTGAGAAAGTTATACTGTCACTATAAAGGATGTGTACTTTTGGAAAAATGGCAGAAACAGGCTTTGAGATTTAGTGTTCTGCCTCTGAGAGGGTGAAGTAAAATTTGTGTATTGAGCAATGAGATTGAGGTATTTTTGCACATTCCAAGTCACAGATAATTTCTGGAATGATAAAAGTTTTTAGATGAAATTTGTTAAAGATTTGGTGTCAGATTTTCTTCTCTCCCTTTAGAATTGCTAACCCCTAGAAAAGCCAATGAAATAAATGAAATAAAAGAAATGAAAAGAATTTTGAAATCCTGAAATTACCAGAACAAAACAAATTTCAACATTTTTCTTTCTTTGTTCTTCAGAAATTTGAAGACATTTAGTCATAAAGAGCATGTAGATAGAACAAATCATTGTACTTCTCTCAAAGAAGCCATTTGACCTAAGACTTTTGCTTTCTTTGAAGCGGAAATAACATTTTTGGTACTTGATCTCCAAATTGTTTTGTTCCTTTAAAATTTTTACTTGGTTGATTCATTGAAAAAAAAAATAGCCACTCATCTTTGCCTGTTTAGACCTCTCTATATGAACCTCTACTGTGGTGGTTGCACTCTGCCATCCCAGGGGGCTGTGACACCAGCTCTGCTGAGCAGCTCAACTGCTGCAGAAAGGTTAAAGAACCTGCTGGAGGAGAGGTGAGAGGGTGTTGGAGGCCACATACAGGGCAAAAGAAGGAAAGGAAATGGTAGTGGATGTTTCTGTTCCAGTTGCCAAGGTGTTTCTAGAGAAGGCTGTGCCCAGCTTTGGAGATCTGCTTTCATGATATTTGTTCTAAAATGAGAAGAGAGAAACCAGATGACTTGGTAAACCCACTACAAGGTACCACACTGTGATTTTTATGTGTTTCCCAATAGTGTGTGAATATAGCAGGACAGTCTGATGTGATCCGTGCTGGAAGGCGGCTGGAAAATAGTCTTAGTAGCAAATGACTGCAATGAAAGTTGGTAAGTTAAAAATGAAGCCTATGATATATGAAAGATCAGTTTTTTTATTGTGTTAAAGTTGGCACATCTCAATAGATGGCACTAAAAATCGTAATGCTAAACCATTCCCTGTGGCTTCCACCCTGAATATCATCACAAGCCTTCCAGTAAATTCACTCCCTTTTAAATATCAAACAAGCAATACAACCAATGAACAGTCTTCTAATTCACTATCTTAGACACTTGCTTTAAAGCAAATTATTCCCACAGCAACGCTTTTTTTTTTTTTTTTTTTTTTTTTCATTTGCACTTGTTATGAAAACCTCTCAGTGAGGAATTTATCTGGGACAACTGAGGGGAGGTAATCTATGTTCCTCTATTGATGTCAGAGGAGAGGTACTAAATTACACCACTTCAGGATCCAATTTTTTCCATGGTTTCCTTGACATCAAATTAGCAAACTGTATCCACAAAATTTATTCAACAGTTTAAGCTAAATTGAGTGCCAACAGATTACCAAAGCCTTTGCAAACTCCATCCTGAGTGTGCTGTGCCCATGTTGCTAGGTGGAATGGGCTCTGAAGCTCAGAGCAGGCAGCAAACCAAGTCCTTTCCTCTTCACTCCTGTTTTTTGATTATTATTATTTTGATTATTATTACTTTTTAAATTTTATGGCTGTATCATCTCATTTTATTCCTTTTGCGTAAAAAACACACTTTTTGATTCATTAAAATGCAATTGAAAATCTAAGACTGCTGCATATGTCAGTGCAGCATTTCCAAAATTATTTATTTCCTAAAACTGCACAAATGTATTAGGTAACTTACTTGAAAACACAAACTCTTTTTTTTTTTTTTTTCTAGACATGAACTGAAATGCAATAGTAAAACAAGAATTTAATTTTACTTCATAACAAGTTATAGCGCTTTCAGTACCTGCATAAAGGTGGTTAATGTATGCTAGTTGCTTTTACAGTCTCAGGCCACAGAAGCCTTGTTTTTACAAGTGGGCTAAACATGTAAATTAGTAAGAGATTTACTGGAAATATTTTCAATAAAAACTCACAGAAGAAATATTAAACTATTTGTGGACAGTCCACAGCCAAGTTTCGTTATGAAATTTACTGGCTTATTAATGTTGCAAACAATTGACTCCTACCTAGAATCTGTGAAGGAGTAAAAAGAACCTACAGAGTCTCAGTTTGACATGGATATAAATCTGGAGTAAATGTATTGGACTTAGTATAACTGTGGAATATTTCCAGAGATCAGTCAAAGAGTAACGGCAGAAACAAACTGCTGGAAATAATCACAGAATCTGGCCATGAGCATTTCAAACCCTGATTTGCACTTTTTGCTTGGACCTGAAGTGTGCTCAGGTTTCCAGTATCGGCTAAACAGAAGGTTTGGTTGTGTAAGAAATGCTGAATAAAGACCTCAAATGCCAGAGCTGTCAGCATATCTGAACATTTTTACCCTTACATGCATGCAGACATCCTGCTGACTTTGTTTTTTTAAATCACCTTTCAAATTCACATAGAATTAAAAAATTATCTTTCCACAATTTGTGTTCCATTGAAACACAAATTTTATGTAACAGAATGCCAGGGAAATTAAACAAGCTCCAAACATATAAGTAGAGATTTTTTTTTTTCACATTGTTTTATCTGTTCTGGTGTTGCAGAAATTTTTAAGAAATACTTGAAGGTGGAATGGGAAGGGAAGGGAAGGGAAGGGAAGGGAAGGGAAGGGAAGGGAAGGGAAGGGAAGGGAAGGGAAGGGAAGGGAAGGGAAGGGAAGGGAAGGGAAGGGAAGGGAAGGGAAGGGAAGGGAAGGGAAGGGAAGGGAAGGGAAGGGAAGGGAAGGGAAGGGAAGGGAAAGATGGAATAGGATGCTGAGAGCTACTTTCAAAATAGACAGAGAGAAAGCGCTTACTTAGAAAGCCAAGCAAGGTGCCAGAGATGAAGCACACCCATATGCATCTATGGAGTAGATTAAAATAAAGCGAGGAAAATGTAGGCTTCGTTCTGCATCTGCCCGACTTCCATAGCAAAAAACTTTTGTTCATTTTAGTTACGCCAGCCGTATGCATATATATGGCTGAAGGTTTTATTATAGTTCTATAATATTTCCATGCAATTTAAGTCTAAATAAATGAAGTGAAACTTACTTTATAAAATATTAATGGAATCTTCTTAAGAACCATTAAGCTCATTAGCCAGGTGAATTGGTTTTGCACTCAGCCAACAAACTGTTTAACTAGCTGAGAGTCACGGGGCCAGCTGTCCAAAAGATAAGTTAGTCTGTACTGCAGCCAACAGACAGATGGAGACGGCAGCCAAATCAGGAAGTACAATATTTAGCCTGAAAGAATGGCAAAAGACAGTAAAAAGTCCAACCCAGCACCGCCAAGCTCCGTAAGCACAGCAGCGTGGTTTGAGACTGTGTCCTGCCTTTTATTTTAGCCTTTCTGCTCCCTTTCCCTGCCTCTCCTGCCCAGTGCACCTTGCACGTCCTCACTGGGATGAGTTCAGCAAGAAGGCAAGGCTGGAGTGGGTGATTTTAATCCTGCGAGGAGGCTGACGGGTGCTCAGCCAGCTCAGTACAAAACCATGCTCCACATTCAGCAAACAGAGAGCTCAGCTTGACAGAAGGGAAATATAATTATGGTGAAGAAAAAAGGAAAGGAAGGGAAGGCGGGTGCTTGTTACCGAGGGGTTTGGAGAATCCACACAGCCTGTAGACATAAGCAAGCAGCTCCAAAGCACGAGAGGAAGTCTGAGGGAGATGATTTCTCCCTTTTGTGTGGCAAATGACTAATTATACAAAGCAACATGTTTCTTTTCTAATGATTTTTGAAAGGCATCATGCAATAATGTACAGAAACCATATTTAATTCATGTTTACAAGTCAAAAAATGAAAGAAAATGTAAACATGATGTTTTCTCTCTATTCTCCCTGCAGCTCTTCCCTTTGTCAGAAAACTGCCTAACGCCTTCTCTGGTGCAGAAAGTTCCCTATGAAAGGGCAAAATGCTTCCAGCTGGAGATGGTTTTAGGCCACCACAGCATGTGTCCAGAAAGGGAAAGAAACAGAGAGCTAAATCTTACCAAATTTCCATTCTTGATTTTTTTCTATTTATTTTACTTGTTTTTATTTTAAAGGAAGAAAGAAATCCCTGTTAGAGGTAGAAGATCAATACCAAGAAATTCTTTGTCAGATAAAATGAGGGCGATCATTAACCTTGCTGCTTATGAATTAAATCCAAACATCATGTTTCAACTCGTCTTTCCCACAGCATCCCCAGCAAACTTCTCTCATTTTGTACAGCAATTAAATAACAGCCCACCCATCCAAAGAGCACGAACGCTAATAACCTTTAAGCTGTCTTCCTGCTGCCTGGGTGGGAAAAAAAGAAGGAGATGTTTCGTGATATGGCTCAAACATTTTGCGGATGGGAGCTCTTCATTCTGTTTACTTATGCATGGATTTGGGGCTGGATTATGTATGTTATCCATAGATCCACTCTCCCTGGGAGTGTCATGCACCGTGCCAGCAGCTCAGCAACGGTCGATGTGTGGGCTGCCTGTGGCCAAGATCAGGCCCTGCCTTCTGCAGGGCAGCCCTAACAGCCCAGTTATAAACTCAGAAATTATTGATAGCAGGCAATGTTCTCTGTTTAAGTGTTTGAGCCATTGCCTCCAAGAATTTGTTTTAACTGCCACCATTACTTTCTGAGTTGTGATTTGGTGCCGTGTCTGAACAGTCAGAAAAGACACCATCTACAGCATTTTTCAGTGTGATGCTTTTGATTTTGAATGCCAAAAATACTAATTTTATTGGAGGTTATATTCACTTTATTTCCAAGAAGAAATCTTTTTCTTTTTTTTTCTCATTTCAGCTTCTCTCCCAAATACACTTTCCCCAATGACTTCTATTTTGCTTTCCTTCTCCCAGAGCAGAGGACATTTATTTGACATAAGATTTCTTTTGCACTTGTAGGACTCGGCTGTTAAATCAGGATCGCTCTGTCGAATTTTGCTTGTCCTGTTATCTTGCTGCCTTCTTTCCATCTTGCAAATGGCTTATTGCTAAAGAAAAATTTTAATAGTCTTATTCATCTCTTGAATTCATATTGTTAATAAATGTCACCTGAAATCTCAATACTGGTTACCCTTTGGGGAAAAGAATACTGAAACATAGTGCCAGGCATCGAGTAAAATATCTGATCGAGCTGCTGCTGGTTCCCACGAGGATAGAAACTCTGCAGTCCCTGGTGCACGCCTGTGTTCCAGCTACCGCACAAAAGGGACAGTCTTGCTGCACCTGAGCCTCTTCTCAGTCCAATTCCTTCAACTCCATAACACATTGAAATTGCTCATTTTACTGAGGAATAATGAAGCCAGAAATCCATCAAAGCCAGTAGTACTGGACAGCATGTTTTGGTCATGGAAAAGAAAATGATTCACAAAGCAACAAAAGGTTTGTCCGTATCCTTTTGTAAATCAGAAGAAAATAAAGCGACATATCCTAAGTCAAAGGCACCAAGACAAGAATAATGTCTGAAGTTTCCTCCACACCAAGACTGCAATTCAAAGGGTCTTTTTTTTCAGATGACACAGGATTCTGAAACGAGAACTGTCTATGAGCATGTGCACGGCATAATTACGGGCAAAATATAGGGGCAGAACCTGACCCTGTTTTCATGGTATCTGATACTTGGCTTTAATCACGGTCTCATTGAAGTGCACCCCAGTCAGGTTGGGGTACCGCTGATGTCCAAATTAAATGCCACCTGCCAAAGTATTTTCAGATTTTTTTTGACATTCCTGAAAATTTAATCCACAGTGCAGGACAGAGCCCACTTTGGTCTCCCTTTCATAGATAAGAAGGAGTATGATGTTAATCATTAATGTTTGTCTCATACTACCCATGCAGCTGACAGGTAATTCTAAGAGAATTCTTGTACTTTCTGACTTTTCCAGAGTAGGTTGCATGAGATGAGCAGCACTTAGCTTTTGCAGACTGTGATCTCAAAACAGGTTTATAACCCCATGCAAACATGTGTGCAAATGTCTTCCTGACATGCATTTAACTTTTTATCACAACTGAGCTCTGAAATGAAGTAGCTGTGTTCACAAATGGCTGTAATTAGTTAGGTGCATACTTAATTAATAATTTGTTCACACAGCTCAAGGAACCTGTATGTACAAAAAATGCACACACAGCTCTGGGAGAAGAGCGCACCAGCGAGATGTGCTCTCAGCTGGATGTTGGCTGCACTTTGCTGTCCGCTCTGTGCAAACCAGCTCCAGAGGCACCCAAGGGAGAGCAGTGGGATGGGCACGTGGTGTGGCCACGCCAGCCTCAGCACGTGCTTGCAGCTGCAGACGAGGAAATGGGAAAGTGACCTTCCCAAACAGCTCCTTCAGCTTGCACATCAGCCCTTGGACCACTTCGGTTTCTGATGGTACTTTTTTCGGTTGCTTCATCTAAATTCTGCCTATTTTATTGTCTTTCCACTGTTGAGACAGTTGATGTCATTGTCCACAACAAAAACGCATTGGAACAATTTATTTGAACTTATTGTAAAATTCATAGTCTCTGGCAAATACTGGAATATTCAAAATAGACAGAAGTCTCAAATTTCAATCCACATTTATATATATACTATATGTTATACATACAGATTTGTTGTAATTTGTGCACTGTTGAAAGGCTGAGCAGCATGAGGTACAGAAGAGACTATACAAGAGAGATGTTGCAATAGTGTGGGATTATTTATACATGTGTATTTATTTACAAAACATTGTGGAACAGAATCTTGCTGTTTTCACACAGCTCTGCTTCGCATGAGCCTTCCAGACAGGTGTTCCTTTGTGTTGGCATGAATCTTTTAATCTGCAAATCCAATACAAAAGGAACAACGTTGTGAGGCAAGTCTTCGCCTCCTTTCTTGTCTCCTTTCTTGTTTACAGCAAGTGGTTTTTCTCAACTTGACTTGTTTTGTTCATTTTTGGTGGTGTCACTGTAATAAGAGGATATTGATGCATTCCTAGAGAACAGTAAGATTTCTTTTTACCTTGTCTGAGCAAAGGCATTCCTTAAAATTTGCATCTAGCTTTCTGAAATTTACAGAGTATTGTACTTACTGCTAGCTAAGGGGACTTTTTGGCTGTTTTACAGCTTCTTGAAGACTGAATTCTGCAGACAATGCTTCACCCTCACTTCTCCACATCACCTGAAAAACAGTCCCAGCTCACATTTACCCACAGAGAGCCTTTTATTCACTGGAGAGTGGGTTTCAGTGCTTTTTATTACTCCTCTTAGCTTCCTGTTGCTTCTTTAATTTCACTTGTCTATTAAGAGCCCAGATTTATGGCCAGCATTTGTCAGTGCATGGAGCTGAGGTGCTGCGGGAGCCCAAGCCTCTCGGGAGCCCAAGCCTCCAGGGAGGCAGCAAGCTGTGAGGGCGTTTGCAGCTCCCAGCTGGGTCAGCACCTTTCCCAGCTGGGTTTGACAGATCTGGCTGGACCCAGGCAAGGATGGGTATGGACAAGAAGTACACAAAGGCTACTCTTACTTAATGGCTGACATGGGAAATATTTGTTGCAAAACTCTTATATGCAAAAATATTTGTCACATTGAACTTCATCTATCCAAAAATCACACTCTCCATTTCTTACAAGCCATGGACACTTTGCTGTTGCTGCGAATGAAATTCCATTGAGCCTGTTCTGCTTCTGGGAGCACTGTTTCATTTCTACCAGTCCTTCGATGGGACTGGGTTTCACCAAGAGATGATTTCAGTGCATCATGGGACCAGGTGATGCAAGAAAGATCTGCTCTAGAAGCCATCACCAGTGCCATACCAGTCAAGTCTGTAATAATCTTGGTGTGTGGGAGTACTGAGCAAAGGCACCTGCTTGTTCTTCCCGTCCTTTCAGCACACATCCAAACAAGAAATATCACTAGACAGGGGAGTCTAATCCAAACGTTACCAGCAGCAGCCATTTGGCAGCACCACGAGGCAATACCTGGCAATATTAATCCTCAAAGGGAAGACAGGAAAGTCCTTTCAGTGATGAGGGGTCTGAGCGAGGGGCGTTGAGGGGGGCTGCTTCCCTCCTCCTCCTACCCAGTGCCAGGCTCTGGGGCATCAGTGGCAGTGCACACGGGGTCAGGGTGTCGTGCCAAAATGCAAGCCACAAAGAAAGGCACGGCAGGTCTGTGCCCCGGGAGACTCCTCCAGGTTTAGAAGCACGCCTTTCCACCAGGCTGCAGTTCTTACCCCCGCCTTCTTTTGGAAACGAGGGACGTTGCACTGATTTGTTGCTTTCTCTTTGGCTTTGCAGCTGCTTAAAAAGTTGCCTGGGAGGACAAGTGTGCGAGTCGGCGGAGGGGGCAATTTGAAGAGGAGGGTCTCTGTCAATGGAGCCCCGCATCTGCCCAGCTGGGCGAGGGACGGGCAGGTTTGTTGTGACATAACTCTTTGGGGAATTGTGGCGGAGAGAGGCAGAGAGAGAGAGATCTGGAGTCTGCAGCACCCCGGCGGTGGTATCAGACACGGGATCTGGCAGCTGGGGGGAAGCTGCCACCTCTCCGCTCCGCCACTCCGAGCATCCTGGATCTCCAGCTCAAAGAGGAGAGCGAGCCGGCAGCGGCAATCATGGCAACGCCAACTGGTTTTATTTCTTCGTGACCCCTCTCTTCTCCTCTCTCTCATCAATAATTCACCTGAGGGCTTTTTTTTTTTTTTTTTTTTTTCCCACCCACCCCCCCTCCTTCTTACTCTCTTTTTTTTTTTTTTGATGTGGAGAGAGGAGAGAAAAGGGGGCGCCGGGAAGTGTTTATTTTGTCCGGCTGCTTTTTTGCGGCGGGTTTGAAAGAGGAGTCGGGTAAAAAAAAAAAAAAAAAAAAAAAGAAGACACAAAGTGGTGGCGGGGAGAGGGGGGGGGAGGAGAAGAAAAAGAGAGGGGGAAAAAAAAAAAAAAAAAGAGGCAGAGGGAAGAAGCCGGAGGAAAAGCGAGAAGACTTCGGAGCGGCGGTGCCGGGAGGTGCGGGTGCGGGGCAGTGCGGGGCTGCCGGCGGGGCCTCCCGCGGGTGCGCGGTGGCCGGAGCGGGGCGCGGAGCGGCGCGGAGGGGCCGCGGGTGCCGACCATGGGCTGGCGGCTGCTGCCCGCCCTCCTCCTCCTGGCCCTGGCGCTGGGCGGCCCCGCGGCGAGGGCGCAGAACGACACGGAGCCCATCGTCCTGGAGGGCAAGTGCCTGGTGGTCTGCGACTCCAACCCCGCCACCGACGCCAAGGGCTCGTCCTCCTCCTCCCCGCTCGGCATCTCCGTGCGGGCGGCCAACTCCAAGGTCGCCTTCTCGGCCGTGAGGAGCACCAACCACGAGCCCTCCGAGATGAGCAACAAGACGCGCATCATCTACTTCGACCAGGTGGGCTTCGGGGCCCGGAGGGGGGTCCGGGGGGGATCCCCGAGGGGCTGGGGGGTGATCAACAGGTGCCGTCCCCTCGTGTCCCGCGGAACCGGGGCGCCCTGGGGTGATGCTCGCGGGGAACCCCAGCCCCAAAGCTGGGGAAACGGGAAGCTGGGGTCTCCTGAGGAGCAGGGGGCTTTAATTCCAGCCCCCCCCCGGGGAAGGAAGGGGCTGCCCGCCGGGGAGGGCGGAGCGGGGCGCGGAGGGGGGCGGCCGCCGTCGGGGCTCCGGGGCCGTGCGCTCCGTGCCCTCCGGCCCCTCCCGGCCCGGCGGTGGATGGCACCCGGCAGGGTGGCGAGGTGAAGCCCGGCCGGGGGGGCTGCGGGGCCGGGAGAACCTGGGGGAAGACCGCCGGGGCCCTGCGAGCATCCCCGGGGCAGCCCTCGGGGACCCCGAGGCGCTGGGGGACCGGCGGTGCCCGGGTGCGGGCAGCCCCGTCACACTTCGGTTGGCTGGTGGAGCCTTGGAGGGGGAAGAGAAGAGCAGTTTTTAAGGAAAAATAATTCCAGTTTTCTCTAAAAACCACAGGTTCCTAGTACAGCCCCTCTCAGTCAGTCATGCTTTAACATGCAGGTTGCGGCACGTATTTCATATGCCAGGTCCTGTCCTAGGGCAGGTAATTGAGACTGATAGTCATTTTACTTCCTAGATCATATCAAAATGAGCAGTAAATTATCCTGACAGCCGAAGCCAGATTTGTTACGTAGCTTTATGCTGGTGATCTGAATCGCCCTAACTTCGTGGGCATTCCTCGTGGCTTTCTAGGGCTGTGTCTGGCATAAAGGAGCCTGAAAATACCAATTAAAAATAGAGCATAACCGAGTGGGAAGAAAGAAAAAATTAGTCATTTAAGAAGAGATTTAGCATATATATGATGCACTCGTCTGGTACATTCCTCTTGGTTCCCTGTCTCTGTTTAATCAAACCCAAATTATTAGTGCTTACAAAAACAAAGCAGCAAAAGCTCACAGCCAGATCTCGTTCATATGCCAGGTATTTTGGTAGCTCAGGCTGACTCTGAACTGGTGAATGAATTACAGCATTCACACACAGCCTTCCTCACAGTTTGATACTTTCAGGAAGGTGGTGTTTTCTTGGCCAGTGCTTTTTAGCCAAAACCAATATGCCACTCCCAGAATCAGAGTTTTGATGTCATTTTTGGGGTATGATGAACAAAAAAAAAAGCCTTTTTTTAATATCCTCTAAGCATGTGTAGAAGGAAGATCTTGTAGGCATGACATAGTAGCAAAGTAAGAAACATTCTCCCCCTAGCTTACTTATAGTAAAGTTGTACAATAAATATAAATAAACATCCATTTTATCAGTAATATTTCAACTTAGCTGATAGAACAATGAATGAAAAATCAGAGACGTAGATGGACAAATATCTGTGGGGAAACATTTAATAGTCTATATGTATTATTTAGCGCTGAACACCTGTACTAATTCCCATTGTGTACTTTCTGTTTGTAGATCCTAGTAAATGTGGGCAATTTTTTCACATTGGAATCTGTCTTTGTAGCACCAAGAAAAGGAATTTACAGTTTCAGTTTTCACGTAATTAAAGTCTATCAGAGCCAAACAATACAGGTACGTTGATCAAGTATGACTATAAAATCTTTTACTTAAATTGTTTGTTCACAATAGAATCTTGACGGAACACAAGCATTTAACAAACTTTCAAGGAAGAATAGCTTAGTTTAAAGCAACTTGTGGTGTACAGTTCCCAGCAGTGGAGTGAATGTATTTAAACCATACAGCTGGAATGAGGCAGGATTCTCACCTGAAATAAATTGTCACAGCTTCAGTTCTGTACTCTAAGTACTAACTATCTGGTGTAGTGTGAAATGTTGAATAGAATGAGACAACCAAGGGTAAAATATATCTCTGAATTTCATTTGATTGCATAAATACTATTGAAAAGTCATATTTTTCTACTGGTTAAACTCACTGTCTTGAACACAGGGGTTCTGGGAATACCTACCACAGTTGCTTATGTTGGTAATATCTTGTCACCTGGCTGTCAGATCACGATGCCAGATAGATGCTCATGAAACCAGACTGCTGTGCTCTGCTTGTTCTGCCACTACACCAGAATGTTATGCTGCTTCTAGGGAACCTTCATGGCATTTTAAACTTGCTAACTTGCTTCACTATATAATGCATAAAAGATACCTCATATACTAAAAAAAAAGTGCAATTCTATGTTTTCATTTGCAGCTTAATAGCAGCTGAACTGCTTAATTAAATATAAATATGTACTATCTTTGAGGAAAAGCCTCTAAGTTCCTCAACATCGCCTTGCTGAGCCAAAAATAAATTCCTTAAAATCATTCCTTAATCTTCACCCCAGGTCATGCAATTTCTGTGACACATATGCTGGCTTTCTAGCTTTGGAATAATGTTTGTAGCTTCTCCTGTTTCCACCTATGAGACCATTGGATTCATAGAAGTATTTGATGCTTTTATCCTGCTCTGATTTCCTCCTGAATGTGGTTTCCAGTGTACAGGGCTGAGAGGAAACTGATTTCTGCAGGAGGCGTGATCAGCCCTTTCGTTGTGGCAGCTTTGGCTTTGGTTTGCCATGTGAAAGCTCCTGAGAAAAGTGTAAATGGTACAGGAGGCAGAGGAAGCTGGTGTAAGACACGTTCCCATCCCTGGGGAAATTCACCTTCAGTTTACAACTTGAAATCCTGCTTCCATTCAGGAAAGGTCTTCCATTCAGATAAAAGTCTTAGATGAAATATTGACATCATGAACTCTCCTATAATGAGCTTGTAAACTATTTAATAGGATCAAATGATGTTCCTCTCACTCTCTTAAATGCTGAGGGTTGAAATGGCCTAGAATAACTGTATGTCATTCACCTTCATCAGATTAAAAATACGTATTGCCAGGAAAGATGTTCAGGCTTGGATTCTGGAAGCCTAGTGCAGCCTTCAGTGCTTTACTCCCAAGTACTCAAACCTGATAGTCTGGGGCCTATAACAGGGAATTTAATGACCTACCACATGACTTAAAATCTTTCATAGATCAAGATTTTCAGAAGTGATGGATGAATTTGGTTAGCTCCATTTTGGCACAGTTAATGTAAATCTGAGGCAAACCTGTGGTATGTCTTCTGCTGTAATCCAAATAGCTGTAAGATGACCTGCAGGGAAACCCGAACAACAGAGATGGTACAGAACAAATAAGATGAACTTAAATTAAGCAACAAGTGAAGTCTTGATGACCTTTTCATGTGTGTGATAGTGAAAGGGAGGACTGAAAACCATTGCAGTAGAGCAAACCAGCTTGAGTCTCATCCACATACAGACAAACACCACTAAATCACCTGAAGGCTTCCTACATAAGTGATATTACTATGCCCCTGAAACATCTGTTAGTGCCATTAAGTATCATTAAACCGATATTGGTTCCCTGGGGATATCTGATTAAGTGGATTTCCCAGATAAGCAAATGCTAAATCAGGGCCAGATTCTGCTGCCCTGACTTATGCTGAGCAGTAATTTATTCCACTGTGACTCCCATTAAAATTAATATAAGCATATGCAAGGCCAGAATACTCAGTTTAACCAAGCATTTCTTAATTCACCCTTCCATGACTGTATTATAGTCATTTAAAAAGAAATAGAAGTGGAAAACTAATAGGAAAAATGAAAATGCCTGAATCTGTCCATTCTTTTGACCCCTGCCCAACTTTTCATTTACACAACTGTCTGTGTAGTGTGGCTTTCATAGAAGAGGCCCTGTGTACATCCAGAAGTGTTTTATGGACAAATGGATTCAGTATCAAAACACAGTGTGGTGGTTCCTAAAGCTGAAGGTCTGTCATAGACTTTAAAATTAAGCTGCAATCAATAATGGAAAGGATGTATGTTTTGCTCTCAATGAAGTGTAAGCTCCCAGCCTACTGGGAAATCTCATTAGGTGCCTACATTGTATCTCTGGGTGCCTAGGTTTCTTGAAAATGTCTTCTTTGTTCATAAAATACTGCCTTTAAATACCTTCTGAAGTAAGCAATGTGAAACAAAACTGAGGTACTAGCTTACAGGTCTGTATCACCAGAGAGTTAGCATAGATAGGGCTGTTCTGCCAACAATTAATGTGGTCATGCAACTGATGACAACAATATCTCATTTACCTTTCACACTGTCTGAGCCCGAGCCGTTGTAGTCAGTGGGCAGCATCGCACTGACCCCATTTATCCGCAGATCAAGCCCATGAAACACGTCCACACCACATGAATGTAATTAGTTAAAAAGAAACAAACAATAACAACAGCGAACAGCAGGACCTTAAACAGACCTCTGGCACTGCAGTTAATATTCATTGAGACTTGTTGATGTTTTCCTGTTAATTAGAGCTTTTCAGTGTTTTTTCTCTTGTAGGTTAATTTGATGCTAAACGGAAAGCCAGTCATTTCTGCTTTTGCTGGGGACAAGGACGTCACACGTGAAGCTGCCACTAATGGAGTCCTGCTCTATCTAGACAAGGAGGATAAGGTTTACCTGAAATTGGAGAAAGGTAATCTGGTCGGTGGATGGCAGTATTCTACGTTTTCTGGCTTTCTGGTCTTTCCCCTGTAAAGTCAATTTTCCTGTGACATTCATCCAGGTGTGGACTCATCATTGCCCCTTTTACATGAAGATCATTTTATCATCATGGGATTGATGTTTCTTTATTGTTTTTTCATGGGTGAATATGGATTCTCTTTATGGATTTTGGCCCCATCTGAACTACTCAGAAGTTTCACAGAATTTCGTGTGTTTAAATACAATATATTTGGATTGAAACTAAAGCAGACGATAAATATCTATGCTTAATGTTACAGTCTAAAGCTGCCTGCAAGATTTATTCAGATTTCATTTACTGGACTTATTGGATTCATGAGAGAAGTGGATTTTCTTTAATTACGAAAAGACTGGCAACCAGGTCTATAATTTAGGAGAGTTTGAGTTCAGACTTCAATCAAGAGTTAGTGTGTTGCTGCCAAAGAACTGTATATTGATATATTGGTCATACATGTTTTTGTCACTGGGACTTAAATGACATGATTTATTCCATTGTCTTGAGAAAGGTAATTATTATTGATACGTAATTGACTTTAATTCTTCTCTGCGTGTAGTCTGTTGGATGGCTCACCCATATATCTATGCTCTGTCACAAGTCACAGTCATGTCTAGCTCACATAAAGCTAAGAGGTTATGATTGTATTTTAGTTGTGTATGTAAGGTATTCCTCTTTTCCACATGGTGTTTTCTAAAAAGAAGTGCAGATTATTATAACCATTAAGAAAAATACTCTTACCAGGGTTAAAGGTGATCATTCAGGCACAACTTTGCAAAGCAGCTTTGCCCTTCAGGAAATCTCACACATTAATCTCACAGTTTTAATTAATGTGATTGATAATAACTGCTTTATTAAAAATCTAAGGGATTCCTTCCTTAGACACAGCCACTTTATTAGCTGGAAATGAGACCCGCCTCTTTGTAATTATGTCTATTTTTCAAACCTTTTGTTGTGTTAAAGGTATTATCTAGTTTTGCCTTAACTCCACAAGTGTATATAATTTTAGATCATATGTTTAACAAATATTAACTCTAAATAGCCTGTACCTAACTTGGTGCAATATCTTTTTGGCTTTTTGTACAGGTCATATGAACTCATAAGCTTATTTATTATGTCATTGTTACATAATAAAGATTAATATATGTTAGCTGAATTTTTGACCTTTGGATTTTGGAAGTCACTTCATGCTATTTTTTTATTGGATATAATTATTATATGCAAAGTGTAAGCTTTTAGGATTCACAGAATCTGTCCTCAGAGGCAGGCAAACTGTCACAGTTTAGTCTGGCAGAATCCTACAGGTGATCAGAATGATCTAGAAGTAACCTATGCATTTTATTTGAAAGTATTTAGGTAGAAATCCTGGCTTCACAGAAGTTAGTGTTAAGAATCACATTGATTCCAAAGGATTTTGGATGAGACCTGTGCTTTAGGTTTTGCCATCAGCATTAAACTCCAGTGCAATGACATCAAATATCAATTGAAAATGATCTTCACACGAACTGCTAATGAAACCTCCCTTTTCCATGTCCAAAAGTACACAATGAATTTGATGGACATTTGTGCCTTGCATATCATGAAGGATATGGTTCTAATTTAAAACATACTGTGTAGTTGAGAAAAATTCTGGATGCAAGGATATCCAGAAATCTAGGACCTTTTCTAAAATCCAAGCTTTGGCTTGAACTGTTGTTTTAGTTGTTTCCAATTCCTTCACTTGTTAGCTAAGCGTAGTATATCATATTGCTCTAACTGTTGCAAATGGTATTTCACTGATATAAAGTCTAATTGTGGCTGATGGTTGATGCTCCTGATAAAATTTTAGAGAACCACTGGCATAGAATAATGCCCAAATTCCTTATTTTTCTGGATCCAAAGTACAGGGTGGTTTTTATTTTTATTTATTTATTTATTTATTTAAATTTCAGGAAGATAGGTGGGTATGTTCACTCTCCTACAGGATAAGTTAGGTGAGGAGAAGGTCATTTAATAGACACATTATAGTTTCTGCACATAACACTGAAGTTTGAGAGAACTGGAAAGACCTGCCAAGAAGGCAAATGATTTACTTATTTGAAAAACATTTAAAAATGTTTGTTATGATTAATCAAAGTATATCACCACTACACCAAAAAAATGTGTATATATACGTATATATATCTTAAAAAAAAAATGGGATTGCAGCACATAATATGCATGATACTATGAAAAATATATTTGCCATAAGAGTTGATTCAGAGGGGAACATCAGTATTTTGTATAAAATCAGTAAAATCTGAAAGCTCACTTTACCCATTGGTATATATGTAATGTAAAGGAAATATTGTTCCTGCACAGATGGAAGAAAAATGATATTAAAGGTGTCAGTATATGTTTTGGAATGATCAAATGCATCTAACTTCTTTAGTTTGTAAACATCTGAACTCTAAAAGCTGCCTTTAGCATTCAGCAATAATACTCAACTATCTTAATACACTGTTGATTTCCCCTTGGCAAAACATTTCTGATTGCTTGAGTCATTAGCAGTTATTTACTTTAACAAGAGAGTCTAGGAAGTTATTCAATTAAAGAGATATATTTTGATGGAAATGCCCTAAATTTTTCTGCTCAGACTCTAAAACTGGAATTCCTAGCTAATTATTTTGGTACTGAAGGGAACAAAAAGTGTCAGGGAAGTCACTGAGAAGCAGCTCGTGTCACCTGTGCACAGCGCTGGGACCTGAGGTGGCCTCTGGAGGTGGGCAAATGCACGCCAGTTGTCTCGGCTCACATTTAAACATTTCAACAAGGACAAACTCTGGCTTTTAGGTTATAGTTTGAGCTATCTTCCAGACCCTGAGCTCATTTTCACTGCGTTGTCCCACACTTCAGTTGCTTCTGTAGGAGTTTCTCCCAGAAGAGGTATTTAGCATAGCTCATCAAGCCTAGAAGGAGCTGGGTTTGGAAATCACCATTTTTCCTTTCTTTCCTCATTCCTTTTCCCTTTGTCTTCCCGTGTTAATGCTACAGCAATCAGCTTTGTAGCTGATACAGAAGGCTGAGTGTGCAAGAAAACATTCTGGCCATGTGTGGTTATCAGTGTTATATTGTTATCAGTGGATTCTTTACAAATGAAATCAGTATTTTTACCTTTTTATCTGTATTTCAGTTATGCTTCATCCATATTTTATTATAAAACCAAGGAAATAAAAAGGAACACTTTGTCATGCTTAGGTGATGTTTTTTTTAGCAGAGTTAGGTATCTGGGAGAGCCGGGAATGCCCTGATTTCCTAAATTCATCCTGTATAGAAAACAGCTCTCGTCTTTGAGTCCTGTTTGCCAGGATGAGTTGAGGATGTGTGTGCCAAATGGCTGTGGAGCCAAAACTGATACTGTTTAAAAGAACCTGGGTAACAAAGGCACTGAGGTAGCTTTGAAAATTTCACAAGCACTTTTCTCTTTCTAAAGAAAGGAAAAGCTAACTTTGAAGTATGGAGAAAGAAAATGCAACATTTCTTTATTTTTAATTGTTTATTATTATTATTTAGGCAATAATTTGTATTTGTTTTGCATTATGCCATTTTCTAGTAGTATCAGAATATATTCTGAGTGTCAATTAAATCACCTTCCCCAGGCCATGGCATAAGTCTTGTGACTTCAGTGTCACTGCTGAGAAAAGGGGAACGGGTTCAGGAAACAACCAGGGCCACATTCAGAGTGCAAACACATCCAGTGCTCTTGCTTGCTCCTGTTCAATCTGTGGACTGCTCCTTTTTCTGACAGAAGACATTTTTTGAAAGGATGTTTTGGAGTGAATAGCATGCTGCTATACTTCCTCTTACATATTATCTAGATCTCTATTTTGAAGAAGATGAATGCAGCAAACCTGGATAGTTTTAAGTGTCCTGAGAAACTCAATATTAGTTATTAACTCTGTTTTTTTAAAGTTATTTTTATTTTTATATTTTCCAAGTCCATAGAAGAACACAGCTGCGGAATGTATACTATTTTTACAAACAGAATTTAGGATAGAGAAGATAAATGCAAGAAGCAGTGTATCATAATCACAAGATGGAAGATGAACCATTAACATGAAATATGGGCTGAGGCAGAGAAGCAGATATATTACTGAGGGTTTCTGAGTATATAAGGGTTTCTGAGTTGGTTACATGGTTTACTTTAGCAATTCATTACACTTGCCCTTCATGTTGTAAGAGCTCTTTATAATATTAAAACTCTTTGTCTTCTAAGGACAACGTTAACCAAATGACTCAATGTAAACAAATTAAGATCCCCAGAGAATGAGTTTAGTGGTTGGCACGTGCCACGATACTCTATATATTTGTATCTTTGTTATCCAGATGGAAAAAGCTCCTTTGAGAAAATGCATTGTTAGACTCTTAGACACTGAGCTAAAGTTATGTATCTGTTGCTGGTTAGCAAAGGAATGGGGTGGAGGGAAAACCTTTCCTACCCTAGAACACTAAGGGGAATGCATACAAAGGATAGTGATAAAATCAGTCACCGTTATATAAGCAATGGATGAATAATGGAAAGGTGGCTTGAATAGTCTGGTTAGTGAAAGCTGTGATCTAAGGCGTTTGATGGAAACAATCACTATTTTAATCTTCATAGTCTGGGGAAGGGAAAAAAAGCCAGTTGCATCATTTTTAACAGGTTCTTCTCCTCCTTTTTCTTTTCGTCTTGTTGTTCAGCTTAGCTGCAAAAAAAAAAAAAAAAAAAAAAAAAAAAAAAGTTCATTTCTGAGAGGGAGATGGGATTATTTTATTTTATTTTATTTATTTATTTTTTTTCTCCCCAGTGTCTAATGTGGGAAAAAAAATCCATAAGAGGGGAGGAAAATGACAAAGTTTTATTCAACTTGACTTAACTCAAATACATTCTTGACCTATTGTCCAGTTTAGTGAATTGCCTGTGTTCTGCTTATATGCATAATATTTTTCCACAATGCATGATGCTGACCCATCCTGTTAGGGCTACCATATTGTAATCTGATGGTTTTTATCCTGCTGGAGGAAACTAGATGTAGAAGTGTAGTGCAGAGCACTGGAGATTGGCAAATAAAGCAGCTTTATCTCTGTACTTACACGTGTGCATGGATTTACTCCTGCAAAGCAGGGCTGTCATCCCTGGGACATTTGTGGTGCAGAGGGCAAATACGTGTATGAACATTTACACACCTGAAAACAAGCTGAGTGTGGTGATTTCTGAATTCGCACTGACACAAGAAAAACTCAATTCTAATCTCATTGTGAGGACATTTAATGTCCTGATGCTGAAAGGAGGCAGATCTCCATGGGATCTGGGCAGAGTGACCAAAACTCTGTAGAGGGGACAAGACCTGATGGCAGAAGGAGGGCCAAGGTCTTGAGGCCCTCTGTAGAAGTTTTTGAGCAGTTTTATATCAGTTGGGCATGCTATCCCTCCTTAAGTTTTACTCTATTTAAAGGTCAATTTATTATTATTATTAATTATCTAATCCCTTTCTTTGCAAATGAAGATCTACTTACAGTGAACATATTCTTAAACAAAGGCAGTCTTTAAAGTGAGCACTGTCTGAAAAATAAAGCTATGAAAGAGATCTCCTAAATACATAGCAAAGCTAAATTTCTCTTAGATTGGAGGCATGCAATTAAGTATCAACACAAATTGAAATAAAGATACATCTCCTACATGACCAAACGTACAGGAACAAAATTTGTTCTGGCATCTATCCCACAGACCTGCAAACCAGCTGAAAAGCTCGGTACAACAGAGTAACAACTCATGATGGTGGCTGCTCCCATTGGGCAGCAGCAAAACCACCTGGCTGAACTGATCTGACTCCTGCTAATAAGATGCATTTTGGCATGAGGAAGGCTGGTGCTGGAGTCAGAGTGTGCTCCTGCAGCAACAGGGCTCCATGAGGCTCTGTCAGAGCCTCTCAAGCACCTGAACAGACCTGACCAGCCCTTGAAATGCTCCAATCTACAGCAGAGTGAAAAAAGTTCCTTGAAACAATTTGCTATCAGGGAACACTGTTTGGATTCAATTACAGTTTGCAAAAAGCAGACCCATTAGAAGAGTTTTTATTTTTTATTTTTACAAACAAAAGGAAAGAATTGTTTTGGATCACAAAACTTCAATAACTTCAATATTAAATTTTAAGCTCACACTTTATTTTGAAAGTTAAAGAATTAAAACAATAAAACATTTAAACTTTTGAAATAAATATTTGAAAATAAAATATTTAGACTTGTTTAAAATAATTTATTCAACCAGAATTTCATTTGCATAAAGATTATACGGTTTTGGTGGATCATTCAGACTTTTTGAATGATTATATTTCCAAATCTCTTGTTATTTTTTATTTTGATTTATTTATTTATTTTTTAAACAGAAAGCACAGGTCTTCCCACAAGCTTTACTTCAATCCTATTCACAGATTTGCTAAAGCATGCAAAAGAGCTTATTGAAAAGTCTGCATAAAGTTTTCATAAACTGTAGTTTTTGATTTCAGACAAAATCCTTAATAGCATGAGGAACTGTGCTTTAATCTTTGGGAAGGATCAAAGTGCAAATTTCCTCAACGGAGAAAGCCCAGCTCACGTTAAGCACACCTGGCTTAGAGGTTTCACTAGAGCCTCACTGAAGTTCAGCAGAAGGCTTGTGAAGACCTTCAACACAGGAGGGTCAGGAGGGTCCAGTTGTCACACAAAATATGACTTTGTGCCCACAGCCGGACTCCACCTTCAGCCCCAGTTACTGCTTCAAGTTAGGGCCACCCAACTTATGTATAGAAGGGTCAGGTCAAAGTTTCGGCTTTCCCCTGAGCTTGTGTCTTTTAGACCTCAAAAAATCTTTAAAGCCAAAAGGTTATTTGGTGGTAGGTAACAAGGGAAAATCTTCAGAGAAGCAATGCCCATCCAGATCAGCCGAGCCTTCACCTCAGAATGACATGAAATAATGCTTGGTGCTTTGCTTGCTTGGTGCTCTTCGTGGCTGTCAGATCTTGTGCTTTACTGGAGGTTTCTGCTGAAGGTGAGAAAGCCATCTGCCCTCTTATGAGTAGCTTTCAATAGACACATCCTCATCCCATAGAAACCTATTTTTTACACAGTAAATAAATCAGTAACCATTTAAGTACTGTAGGGCTGTGCAACTTCAGGAGCAAGACAGAGTCGCCTGTAAGCTTAGTCTTTTTCTCTCTATTGTAAAACCAAGTTTAAGGTGTTCAAAAGGCATTGTTAGATATATTTTTTTTTCTGTTTTCTTCTGGAAAGGCCAGCTAAGGAATTTGGTTTTCATGATGCCCCTTAGGGTCCCCACAAAGTAATAAGTCAGCATCATTTTCTAGCTGCAGTTGATAACATTTATTGCTAATTCTTTAAACCCTTCTTTAAAAGAAAACAACTCTGCAACCTGCATTGCACCCACAGGAATAATCTTTCTTTTCCTCAGTTTGGTAATTCAATTGTGACTTGTAAACTTGTGCAGTTGTAGCAAAAAAAGTATACAGTCAACTCCAATCTATCTTGAGGAAAGTAAAAAGTGCTTACCACTACTGGTGTAGTAAATCCTGGCTGCTTTATTAAATAAATGTAGAATTTCACTCAGAAGCCTTAAGGAAGAAGAGTTTTAGAATATCTGAACAATTTAGCACATTTTAAAGCTGAATAAAGACTGATTCAATTTCCAAGTGAGATTTAAACTGATGGCATACCAAATCCAACTTAAATTAACTTGAAAAGTGTGGGCATTATTTATGTCTTTTGAGTTGTGAAAGGCAAACCAGTCTACCGGATAAATTCTTGAGTATCGTAATCTTTTGGGTACTGGAAAAATAAAGACTCTAAAAAAAGATCCCACAACAGTTTATAATTTTAAGTCAGCCCTTAAATAGTCTTTTTTTACATAATCTTTACACATGTGAGCAGGCCAAGACCCAGTGGACAGTTAAGCACAAGCATAAGGCTAACTGCTCAAGTCACTTCACTGATTTTAATATACTTGTTTCTGTGCCTAAAGTTATGTCACTTCTTAATTCTTTGTTTCATCAACAGAAAAGACTTTACAGGGATAGAAAATACTTTAACAAACATTTTGACATGTTTCTCAGAGATGAAATGTCCTCCCCTCTTCCAGGAGCTTCTGAGAAGCTGATTTGTGAACAGTGCAGGTGGACTTAGGCACCAGACCCCACCTTCAGAGAATAATGGAGCCAAGATGACTCACTTTAGTATTCATGCAATATCCGCTCTATTCTAGCAAAGGAAGGAATATGACAAGATAGAAAATATTAAAAACACTCCCCTTATAAGCCAGGTGGGACTATGGGAGCAGATATTGCTTTAGCTATGGTGGTGCTGCCCCCAGCTCTCACCCTACCCAGGCTCTGAGCTGGGAAGAGGACCGATGCCAGCACAGGACCCACAGCAGTGCCCTGCCCTTCTGCAAAGACCAGGCATGGGAAGTTGCTGGCTCTCACAAGGATGTTCTCATGGTGTAATATGTTGGCACAAGTCACCTGTTGTTCCTGGTGTCAGGGAGGAGAAAGAGGTCCCTCCTTCTCGAGCTGTCACCAGAGGGAAGTTTCTTTCCCTTGAGGACCAAAGGAGTTGATCTTGAGGTCACTGCCCTCCCATCGGCGTTGGTGAGCCCTCTCCTGTTTGGGAGGACTCCTTCTTGCCCAGCTGGTGGGGAGACGATCCCTGCAGATTTTTTTTGTTGTGTCTTGAGGCCATTTAATTTCTCTCCCACTTGCCAAGAGGAACACAATGAGGGTTTCTTGCCAGAGCACTTGGTCTCTTAGCTGTACCATGCCTGGAGACTTGGCTCCTAAATCATTTTGGGTGCTCTTGGAAAGACCTTCTGCCAGGTGAACTAAAAACTGGGTGTGATCCTGGGGCATATTCCTGCAGCAATAGGGTAGTCCCCTTGGCCCGGGGAAGCAGAGATGCTGGCCAAAGAGCTGCAACCCTGCTTTCCTCTGTGCAGCCTGTGACGGGAGAGTTTGCTCTGGCAAAGCCCAGAGAAAGGGACCTCTACAAATTTATAGAAGGCAATGTATCTTGTTCAAACAAAGAAAGGGGGAAAATAAAGACAGAAAAAAAAAAAAATCTCCTATGAGCAGAATTTACTATCATTACTTCTTTCACATTATTGGAAAAAGCTGGTGAAGTCTTACAAAAGAGTCTTCCTAGTCTTTGAATGAGTCATGGTAATAATGTGAACCTTATGCTGCTTTCTCCATCTGTGGAACCTCTCTTATCTCAATACAGTCTAACAGTGCAGATGTGTCTGTATTGTAGCTGTAGAGAAAGAGAAACTGAGTCATAGACAATTTGCTTGGTTGGTTCCCAGACACAGAGGGAGCTGTTATCAGACAAGGACACAGAGCTCAGGCTCCCAGTATCTGTTCTCCAGCTCTAATCAATCCCTTTGCACCTAGCAATTATGACTACTTGAAGCAATGATCTTCATTGTGATCTCTCATATAGACTTCTGCAAAGATGATCTCCAAGCATTTCATGTATTTTTATTCCTGCAGATAACCAAGGCTGTTGCCCGTGTAAAAGTACTGGCACAGAGTGGGTTACAAAATATATTGTCCTTTAATGTATTAAAGATACTTTCTCAAAATTCATACTGGCATTGGGAATAGACAAACTCCCTTTGGCATTCCGTCTGATGTTGTCTATACAGATTGAAGCGAGTGGTTGGCATTTATCTTTGAAATGGTTAGGAACTGGATTATTTATGTATTTATGCATCATGGTTTTGAGATGCTTATTCTTTACCAACAGATAAGGAGTCCCAGTTTAGACTTATGAATGTAAGTCTGGGTGAAGCTGTAAAACTGGAGAATATTACTACACTGCTAGGAACTGTTTTGTAAGTGAGATTAATTTCTGTGGCAATGAGTTGCCAGGTCACTGGCCTTGAACATATCTCTGTGGTTAAAATGCAGTTGAAACAGTACTTTAGAGACAATTATGAATGGCCTTCAGTATTGCTCGTATGACTGCATTTAATTAGCTTGTAAAATGAGATTTCTGTGGGAAGAGGCTGGCTGTCCTTACTAGTTAAATATGTAAAAACTAGTTTTGTCATTAAGGTGAGCTAGCTAAATCTAAAATTGTGTCCAGTAACCACTGAATGTAGCTGAAAGAGGGGGAAGGAAGGAGCACTGCCTCGTGAATGTCCTTGGACTCTTCTTTAAGAAGCTGCTTTTGGAAGACTGAGGACCTGAAATGAAACAGTTTTAAATCATTTTAATTTATGGCCAGACTCCAAGTTCAATTCTCCACAGCTGTAAAAGTTGTAGCAAAATGATGCTTGCCCTTTAAACATTGAGTGCTCAAAGTGCTCAAAGGCAATGCAAAAACTACTACACCAACAATATAATTTTTTCTTGTTTGAAGCTGATGAATTTTGGAACTGGTCACAGAGAAAGTGAGAACCAGACAGCACAGGGACATTTCTTTGCTCCCAGCTTTCTTCCCACCTACTATTTTACACAAAATATTGCAGAATTCAACAGCTTAGTACAGCAAAGTTTTCCTTAGCTCTGTGCTCATTACTATGGTTCTGTAGGCTACAGAAATGCCTGTAAGCCACATAAAAACATTAATGCACTAAGTGAGTGTCAGAGCTCAAAGAGCTTAAAACCTGGTGCAATGTTCTGCTTTAGTCCAAATCAGCACACAGGTAGGGGACCAGTGGTACAAAGGCCACCAGTGTGAGCAGGGCTGGGGAAGGGACAGTTCAAGCTGTGCCAAAGCCAGAAGGATATGCGCATACTCACCTTGGCTGCTTAATTTGCAAGCCTGGGGAGATTTAGGGCTATAAAAGGAGCACAATTGACTGCTGAGTTCAGGATTGGAAATCAAGCAAGCTAAAGTGTAAGAATGAGGTTACAGGAGCCTCCACAAGTGTTTTTTTTTTTGTTTGTTTGTTTGTTTGTTTTTGTTTTTGTTTTTGTTTTTGTTTTTTTCTATTCTATAATGTGATCTCAAGCCTTCAAAAATAGGAAAACCTATGCTTTATTGCAGTGGTCTGGCCAGAACTGACCTACTCAACAGATGATACATGTGTCCAACAGATCCTTAGAATGCAAACTTCTGTCCTGTTATGGAAAATTCCTTCCAGAAAGTGGAAAGAATTACAGTGATGTGTGAAGAGAGTTCTAAGCTGCAGTCTTGAATTTTAGATTTCTAGGGAAGGGGGAACTGAATTCAATGCTCAGAATCCTAACTGACCCTTGTGGTTTTAGTAAAAGTCATATCAAAACCGAAAATGGAATTACTTCTACAGAAATGGTGGGAAAGTAATCATACATATTTCATACGGGGACTTCAGCTTGATTCATTCTTATTCCAGTTTCTGCATATTTACAACTTGGCAGAGCTCTCAGTGTAGACTGGATGATTTGCCTTGAAGTATGTGAGATTTGTCAGTAATTTGAGATACTGGTGTGGATGCCCATTTACTCTGTCTTATGTGTCCCATATTTTTGTTGTGAAACAGCATGCCACAGCTTCCAAATGAATGTTCTGTTTAGGGATAAAATAAGCTTGCAACTATGTAAATGAATTTCAGAGGAGTGGCGGGGAGGTTTATGTTGTCCCATACTTAAGGCACTTTTCTCCTGAGCAAATACATTCAACATTTTTAGTGTACTCTAATTTGTATACTTTATATCCTTGGTTGATTCTCTTCTCAAACTGCTTCTATGCAGAAAAAGCCATAAGCAAACAGCAGCACTGGGAGAGCTTGGTGTATTTTGCCTCGACATGTTGTGCAGAGCATTGCGGCATGGTCCCCAGGTGTGCAGATGTGCAGGTTGGGCAAGCCGTAATCAAGGGAGCAGCAGTGAAGAGCAGAGAGCTGACAACCCATGCAGTTAGCATGGCCAGTAAAGCACAGATGTTGGGACTGAACCAGGTATTTGGTTCCTTTCCAGACCAAGAGTTTGTTCATGACACTCATTCAACAGATTTAAATGCAAAGCATTTGCAAATGCAGAGGCAGATTCACAAGTGTCTAACTTGCTGATTTGTGAATTGGGCCAGCTCGGCTTATTTCCACTTTCCATTTGACATGGCTAAAATCTTCTTACTTGCTTACACGAGTCTTTGGCTAAAGCCTTCCATTTACTGGGTCTGCAATTTCTCAGAAAGAGAGTGAAGTACTTTCTTTCAAACTGGGATTTGAAACCTATATAGACTTTATTCCTAACCTGAAACTGAACTATGTTTCCTTTCTCCAGACCTAGATGTGATGGCATTTCAGCATCACGGATAAGCTATTTTCTTTATGAGAAAGACTGCAGAGCCTATAAAACAGAAGTCAAATTAACAGGCTTGAAAACAAGGATGCAGAGAAGTTGATCTGGTATTTCTGTGTATTGGGGATTGACATTTGCTTTCATTATGGTACTAACAACTGAAGTTGTTTGCCTCATACTTTCTGGATACTTCAGGCATTCAGTATGTGGTCAGAGCTTAGAAAAGCTGCATTTCAAGGAACTCAGTTGCATGTCAAGGAAATTAGTCCTAATTGTTAACCAAGATATATCGAGCCACTGATGCACTCAGCATCCCTGTTACATCCTGCTGATTGCTTTCACAAAGTTCTGCTCTCTGCTGTCTGCTGAGGTATTCTGAATGCATGGTGTAGGCACAGATAGCACTGTCTCAAATAAATAGCAGGTTACTGATAAATCTTCAGCCTATTTACTAAGGCTGCCCTCCTGCAGATTGCTACACTGAGGCAAGTTGTTGGACAAAGAGTAGAAGAAGGCAAAGTGCTGTACAGAACAGGAAAGGGGTTACAGAAAATCTACCCCAGAGAAGAATACAGCCTGCTTCTGATTTCTGTCAGGTCACAACTCAGTGTCTTCAATGCCCTAAGTAAAAACACAGGTAAATGCATCTGTGTCTGTTCGAGTTCACCCAACAAAGCCATAATAACTACCACGTGTCTGACTAAATAATTGAGGCTTATATAGTTTAAAAATGGCTTTATTGTCGTATGGGAATAGATATTTTCATGTTTGTGAGGGACAGCAAGGGCTAAAAGTACTGTGAACAAGAGACCTCATGTAACAACAAAATTTAGTACTGCTGTAATACTATTAGGAAAAAGTCTTGCTGCAAACTGAAATTGTAATGCTGGATCATAACCCATATGTAGTCTGGTTCTGAATGTGAAGATTACAGGTCAAAATTGAAGGCTAAAAGTACAAAAATAACATTTCAGGGTAAGCAGCTAAAAGCTTTTACAAATAAGAATTGAAGGTTGCAGGTAGTTTCTTTAAAAAACAGCCCTGGTAAAGGACAATGTTTGAAAAATACAAGTAGATTCCAGTAAGAATCTGGAAAGGTGAGTCCTTCTTAAGTCATTTGTTCTGTTAAATGCTGATGTTCTCCACCGGTCCCTTCCTGTCCTCACCAACACCTATGGATTTAGCTGTGCAAAGTCTTTAGGATTCAGCCCTGAGAGGATCTGCAGCTTTTCTTGATTCTGGTAAAAACAAACCCTGCCTCATTGTCTTTTATGAAGCAGAGCAGCAGCAGCAACATCTGGCAAAACAGACACCGGCTTGTGTTATGTGGCAGCTTTCCTTGTGGTGCTGTTTCACCCTTCTGTAAGGTGCAGAGAGCAGTTTGCTAACATGTCAAGTCTCTGGTGAAAGCTGAGATCTTTTTTGCCTTGCAGTGTTGCAAACTGGGCCATAACTTAGTCCATCCATGCAGCTGCCTAAGACCGTTTAATTGCTTTATAACTGAGAAACAAATTGTGGTGATTTAACTGTGTTATAAAAGAGGCTTTGATATCATTTCTTTGCAAAGTGCAAAACCCTGGCTTTTTTTTTTTTTTTTTTTTTTTCTTCTTGAGAATTTACTGTCTTTTAAAATTTCATGTTAATAGCTCTTCTGACAAATGTGAAAGAACTGTATTTATGACATTATCATCCTAGTTTTTACATACCTCAGTCTTGGGATATGTCAGCACTTTTATTCAAGTGTTAGCTTTTGTTGTATTTTTTCCTTATTCTAGTTTTAATGAAAATTTTAAGAATGTAATGAAAATATAATCCTAACGTTTAATTATGGCATTTGCTTGTAGGGTTTATGCATAACAAAAATGTCAAGGCCCATATATTCTACTGGAAAACCTTACTTTTAAGCAATGAGATTAATTATTCTTGAACATCTCGGGAGTTTATTGCTTCAGATATAAGCATTCAATGCAGCTTTTTTACTATGATTTCTCAAAGACAAACAATGTAAAATAAAGATAATTAAAGTATCTTGGACACACTTTTTTTTTTTTTTTCTTTGTAATGAAGTGTGTTGCCTTAAAAAAAGAACCTCCTTAAACAAATTTACTAGAAACCACTTTGCACACAAAATTTTATGCCAGGCTAAATCATAATTTACTTTATTCTGTGCCTTTAAATACACCATTGTTCATTTACACTGCTGATCTAGATGCCAGTTTAATTATCTAATGTCAGCTTCTGTGAGACTGATAAAACTATTAAAACAGAAAGTCAGTGCTAGGGTGGAATAGCACTACTAAAATTGAAAAATAGCCCTTTAGTTCTGTCAGCAATACTGACACTGCTAAATTTCCTTCTAATATAAAAGGTGTTCAGTGTAAGTGCTACTGAATGGAAGGAAGCCCATGACCATATTATGAAGACACATGAAGCTAAATCTGAGGGCTGTGCCTTCAAGAATTGCACTAAGCTATTTTACTGTGGTTAGGATTTTGACACTAATGTGATTGACTGCTGTATGCATCTTCTGGAGGAGGAAAAAAAAATCCATTAAAACGTTACACTTAAATAAAAGCCCCCAGCAAATTACTTGCTGCAGTGACATGTTTGCATGAGAAAGAAGCAAGGACATAAGAAGCTTTTTCAAAGCAGTGGTATACGTTTCCTGATTAAATGTGCAGTTCTTACCTTCTCATTGTGCATTTTAGTCATAATGTCTAGTTATAACAAATTCAACCTGATTTTTATCAATTTGATTTAAAAGTATATATCTTTTCCAACAGCCAGATGTAGTTTCTTCTGGAGCAGCTTTTATTTTGTTTAATCAATGATATTGATTTCCCTTTAAATATAAGGATTGCACAGTTCAACACTGGATGTAACAACAGTATTTTAAAGATGAAGTGACTGCCTGGTTTGCTAAGGTCTCTTCTCAATAAATCTCCCTTGGTTTAACAATTTTGGTTAGAATGAATCTTCATGAATTAGTGTCTTTTGATCCTTGATAGTGAAAGCTTTATAATATGGTAAAACAAAGCTCATAGCTTTTCTGTATATGTTTTAGATTATTTTTTTTCTAATTAATTTTAACTAATTAAAAACTATGATATGGAATTCCTGGGCCTCCTTGAGTTTGCTTCTCTTATTCTTTTAAAATATTCTCTTTTTTCTTCCTCCTGTCGTTTATGGAATTATGAAAAATTACTAGCCTATGGTAAGCTCCTCCTTGTCTCACTTTTCTAAAACTTTCTTGTAAAAATGTTGGAGAAAAATCACCACAAACAAACAAAAAATCCAAACTGGATCCCCAACTCATCCTCTTATTATGTTAGGTGTTTTTATTCAATGCATGTAAAGGTCTACTTAATATATAGGAATATATATATATATATAAAGGTAATAAATAGGAATGTATTCTCAGCCATTCCTAGTCCCCATTTTTCCTTCTTCTTTTTTTTTTTTTTTTTTTTTTTTTGGCCTTCCACCATTTTTTCCTGCAATAAAATAAGAAAAAAAGAGAATTCTTTATATTTTCCCCATTTCATTTTGTTACAAGTTTCTCCAAAAGAATTTAAGACATGTTAGATAGTGGTGGTTGTAGTGAGGGGCCTCTGTGCTCCAAATAACTCTAATTTTCCTACACAAGAAATTGAAAGGACCTAAGCTTTTAATTCAAGTTATTAGACTGGAATGCATATGAAAGAAGAATGCCTATTTCATTCTGGATTGAAACTTCTGAGAAACCTTTAATGGAAAATTTCTGAATGGATTTTGAACACCAAAAAGAACTACAGGAAAAAGAAAGAGGAGCATTTGACCATCTGCAGCATGACATGTTGAAGTCTGATCTTTTTATCCTTCTTGTAAAGAAAGGCTGAAGCCTTTTCAGGAGAGGTATTTTCAGTTTCTGCCGTTCATGGTTTCTGTGTGCTGCTTTAAGCTGAGTTCAGAAATCTGGAGGGCTAGAGATGTTCATTCTTAAAAACATTAATATTTATTAGATGTAATTAATGCTTTTACACACTACTTACACCTAATAGAAAAGATCTGTGAGCTTGCTACAAGGTGTGAAATGCATTTATTTATAGTATTCAGAAATACATTAAGTACTTTCACAGCCACTCTACATAATCAGCACGAGAAAAAGGAAGTTATAAGAAAACAAAGAAACCCAAAGCTTTTGAATGAAGCTCACTCCTGTATGGAGGGGTGAATTAAATGGGGATTCAGCGAATCAAAATCCTTGCACTGATGCTGTGCAAAGGGGTAAAATTCATCATAGTGGAAATAGGAGGGAAACTATAGCAAGACTTGAATTTGGAGATATGAAATTACACCACTAAATTTTATGAACTTTTAAATTCCAAATAATACATCTAACATAAAAACAACAACAAAAATGAAATAAAGGAACCAAAATATTGGTTTCTGACAGAGAAAAAAATTAATGAATTATCATGGCAATGTGAATTGCTGAATATTTTTGCTGAAGGTAAGACAGGAAAAGTACTGGTCAGAAGATTATCATCCTTTCCCATATAAGTATCTGGGTTTGCTCCATGCTGTCCTGTACGGAGCTGAGTTGATTACACTCATCTGAGAATCACTAGAGCAAGCTGTCAGTAAGACATGAAGTGGGAGTTAGAAACGTTTGCTCTCCATATGCTCTGATTTGAGAATATCTTCAAGAGGATGACTGTGAGCAAGGGCTGTGTGTTTGGTGACTTTGGGTCTTCCTAACAGAACAGCAGTTATCATAGAAAACACACTGTGCTGATAGCAGACTTACAGATTGAATGGCATATACATATTAGCACAATTAAGCATGCTTCCTTTAACATCGATGGTTTGTATGAAATCAGTGGACCTACTCTGATTTATTCTACCTGGAGATCAGGATGATATGCTTTTGTACAGTCTCAGGAAAGAGAGCAAGATCCTGTGGTTTAAGTTTAAGTACTTTAATGTAGTTTAAGTAATCCTTTAGTTTCTCTAGCTCCCAATTCATGCTTGTGGCTTCCTGTCTTTCCACTTTGTCCTGGGACCCTCAAAATTGTCTTTCTTACATCATCAAACCCTATTAGTATTGCCTCTATAGCATAACACATTTGATATCCTATAATTCAATAACAGTCAACCGGTCTACTTTTGACATCTGAATTATATTAAGAAAGGAAAATCATTATAAAGTGAATATGGTGAGTTTCCAGAACTCTGGATGATGCCCTCCTGAAGGCTGCTCATGTGCCACTGAAGCCAAGGAGAAAGAAAGGGCATCACAAATGCCTTGAAGATTTTTTGACAGTCATAGTGTTTGAATATGAGCAAATTCTTATTTACTTTGTTCAGTGCCACAATTAGTGAAAATCAAAGTGTCCGTAGCTGCATTTTATACTGTAAATTATTAGGTAATTAACCTTAATGCACCCTGCTCAGACTCGACAGCTTTCAAACATAGCCAAGAGCATCTTTCAAATGCAACAATACATATGACTGCATCACTGTTTAATTATAAATAAAACAAGCCTCTAATGCAATGTGAGGGATTTGGATGGTGCTAATGGAGAGTGCAGGAGGAAGAGGGAAAAAGAGAGATAGAGAGAATGAAATCATCTTTCAGCAGAGCAGAAAGACAAAGATTCATATCACAAGGATGCAAATAAAAGAGCATCCAACCAAAGGATGCACACTGATTTATTTTATTATGTTCATTATCTTCCACAAGGGATTCTGTTTATTCTCTTTCACATGCAAAAGTGTTTTATATTTAATAAAACATGGATGATAAATAATTAAACCAGACTGTCTATAAATAAAATTGAGATTTTAAAAATCTGTATCAGTGCTATCCATTTCTGGTTTTATGTCAGAAGTGGGCCCTAGCAATGCCAGGGACCGCAAGACTAAAACTGGTACCTTCACAAGGATTTTCACAGGGAAGCAGCTAATGTGATTAGGTTTAATAGAGGATCCTGCCTCCTAACAGACAGTAGGAATGTACATAAAGTAACAGGACCTGCTTAGATTTTCCAGTGTAAGAGTGCTGATGTACTCCTGGAGGTCGAAATATTTCCTTCTAAGTGTACCTACTGTGTTTGACAGGAGCAAGACAGCATTAATCCTAGCTACTGGAATTATATTATGTGTATTAAATAAATTATTATTCTCTGTATTTGAGATGTAGGGGAGAGAGAGTTTGTATCACCGCTGGCTATGTAACTTGATTTCAGTTTGAGGCACTGAAGTTGCAGTACATGAAAGTTTTACCCTCCACATCAAAAAGCTCAGACAGGGCAGCGCAAAGCAGCTTCACTTGCAGTGAATTTTCCCCCTCCTGGACAAGATGGGGTTTGTCCCCTAGATCATTCCTTTGCACTTCACATCTGTGATAGCTGGAACCCTATAAAGAGCAGTGATACAGAATAACCCAGGAGGGATGCACAACATCTGTAAGACAAAAGTGTTACAGGTGGGGTTAGATGAGCTCTACATTAGGTAGAAAACCACCATCAGAGGCAGAGCACAGGAGGGCAGACTCCCCTTCTCTTGCTGCAGCAATGTATCTTATCCCAGATGTGCTCCGCCTTGTCTGTGAAAAAGCTCATCCAGATTTGTCAAAAATGAATGTGTTACCTTTTGGCTTCAGCCTTGCATCTGGAGCTGTTAGGTGGAAGTAGCTAAATTATGACTTACTATCCAAATAGTATTAATATGAGAAATGGGGTATTTTCCCAGTGAATGGAATTGCTGTGACATTGTGTTTGTATGAAAAAAAAAAAAAAGAGAAGGAAAAAGAAAAAAAAAGACACTCATTTAGTAACACGTTGCTCGCCCCATGGCTGTTTCAAAGGACCAAATATAGGCCATTCTTGTGTAGTCTGAAAGGGGAGGAAGGAGGAACAGGTCTGATGACACAGATGAGATCTGTTGTTAAATTACAGCATTAAAAAGAATATTTCAAGATTTCTGCATGCACACAAAGAACTGAAAGGGCTATTTGTCCCTCCATGGGTATGAATAACGCCTATTGACATTAATGTCATAGGTTTAATTTATGCTCTGCACAGCTCAAGGGGTGAGGCTGGTTTATGTGCTGAGTAACAGTGGTGAAGCTTGATGGAGGAAGCAGAATAATCTGAGAGGAGCTGCTAAATTTGGCAGAGCCTTCAGCTCCTGCGTGCTGTTAGCAATGCTGTACTGTGTCAGCTCTCCACAGCCGAGCAAGGACTGCAGACTTCTTAAAACAAGGGACTTGTAGCTGCAGGTCCCTCACTGTGAAAGCAAGTATAAATGCAAGTGTCAACACAAGAGTACAGGGCTATGAGGAAATGACAGGAAACAAGCTTTTACACAGCAGATTATTCATCTCCTGTGCTGTAGCTTTCTATCCTGTGCGCTGCCATATAATATGACTGCAAATATTGCACTGTTCACACTTTAAAATACACTAAATAACATTTATAAAACAGTCAGAACTGAGAAACAGGATTATGGATAAAATTCAAGACTTGGCTCTGGATCTGTTGTACACGTGGATGCTGCTGCAGAGGTTGATGCTCTGCATGGCATGAAGAGGAACGCAGACCGGTGCCCAAATACCAAGCAGCAGGGTGGGTAAAGGCTCCCAATTTCAGTGGGAATTTTCTCTGGAGTCCCAGGGATGTTTTGCCTCCATACAAGCACTATTGTAAGGGGATAGGCAGGATGGAGGACTTTTGCCAGTTCCAACAACCAACCACAACTACTGCTACCTTGCAGGACTTCTCTTATAACTCAAGAAGTGATTATTCTCCTCTGTTATTTCAGTTGTCACTAAACAGCCAAAGCCAGCAAGCACCTTGTGAGTCACAGCTTCAAAAATGGCTCGTTACAAAACGGCTATTCCTCTAAGAGCTGAGCAGCACAGGTTAGGTCCAGACGCTGTCTGGGCCTTTACATCAAAAGGCAAAGAAGAGGGAAAAAGGCTTTTCCCTTGTGATCTTGATCCAGTCAGCTGTATTTTTGCTCTGTGTGAAAGAAAGTACCAGACATGCTGTCTTTCCCCTATCCTAGATCTCACTTGGAGGCTCAGCATCTTCCTCAGCATCAAACACAGCATTGTCCCACCTGTGAGGGGAACAATGTTGCCCACCTGTTTATCCCACAACTCCACACAGTTATAACAGTTATACTTCTGGAAATGTTGTGCCAAGACCAACAGCTAATATTTCATTAGGACTCATTAGGACTTAAACAGGGAGAGATTTAAAATTGCCAGGCTACACACACAGCTCCAGCAGCCATGTCACCTTACATCAATGGGATATCTGAGGCCAATTTCCCTAACCAGAGGTCATTGACTTTTAGCACATAGAAAGGGAACATATTTTTCTCCACTTTTTTTTTTTTTTCCAAATTAGGTGTGTCTAAAAATGTCCACAGTCATGAAAGACAGCTCAGCAGAAATGTACAATATATTATATAAACACACTAGAACACAAATCAATTTGAGAGGTTGAATCCTCTGTGCAAAACAAGGAGCTCAGTAACCCTCAAAGATGAGTCACAGAGAAAGAAGCTGCAGAACTGCAAAAATAAAAAATATAAATTTATCTCAGAATAATCACTATTGTTTGATTACAATTATAATTTAATTATAAACCCAACTTTACAACAATTTTTTAAAGCAGGCAGTTAGCATTAAAGTATTTTATATGCCATTATCTGCTATTGAACTTCCTCATTATACAACAATTTTTACACAGATTTTCCCGTTGTTTAAGCATATTTTTTGCCACTTGCAGATTTCAGTTGTAATCTGATAATATAAACTATTTGATCCAAGATCAATGGCACTATTTTACATATCACATTGCGAGAAATGGTTGTTGAATATTTGATATAATATATATTGATGGAGAAGCTCTTATTTTTTCCTTTTGCATGCAGATGGACTGACAAATAACAAACTTTTGGATATCTGATAGTCTTCCGCACCCCCATAATCTTTCATCTTAAAAAACCGAATCTATTTAATAAATCAGAAGTTTACCCCATGTGAGGGCCCCTACTCTTCAGCGGAACTTCTAAGTAGAAGAGGAACTTCTAAGAGCAGAGCGAAATCCTAGATTAAAGAATAAATGATCTCAATTTCATGCGCTAATCCAACTGGTTCAAACCACTGAAGCTTCACTGACTTCAGCAGAACCAGGGCAATTTCTGTTGTTTGAGGATCTGTCACCTAACTTCTAGAAAGAGAATAAATTTCTGCCTCTTGCAGTGCACAAAACTAGCTTATCTCACAGGTGTGACAACTGGGTCTCCAAAATCATCAGCAGCTATTCCTTTGGGAGAAACATTGCCTTGTGGTGCAGATGCTGTTCTGGTAGGTAACATCATGCAATCAATATGTAGAAAAGGACCTCACATTTCATTTGAGCTTGCAGGAGTCTGTAGGAATTATATTGTGTAGGGACTTTCCTATGATTACATATTGACTCTTTTACAATATGATAGAGAGAGGAAACTATTTCATTTGATCTCACTGAGAGAAAGGGGAGGAGGTAGAACGCAGATTTTTCTCATCAGGTGTTCCCAAGGAGGCTCTGATTTTTTATTGTGTATATGGTAATAGCTTCGGACAATTTTAGCAAATGGCATGAGTTGCACCTTATGGGGAAAAGGATAAAGACATTCTTTCACAAAGAAAATCAGAACATATCAAGCTATAAGTGTTTGGGGATAGTTGCGAGCACATTTTAAATTTGGGTGACTTTTTGTTGAAACTGCCACATTGTGGTCTGCAGTTCTGAAAGCTACAGAAAGAAAATCCTGTGTGAAACAGGGCCCCGGCCGTAATAATCAGTTCAGCCCCTGAGCAACAGTGGCTTAACAGTGCTATTGAGAGATTCCTGAGGCTATGCAGAAATTCCTCATGCTTTTCCACACTTTCAGATGTGTTGGGAGAGGTGTTTGGTGAGGCTCCCAGACATTTCTTCAGCTCCACGGGAAGACCCAGTCAACACGTGTCTATGAGTGTTGCCAAATCTATTATATTTGCAAGCACAGAAAGGCAGGGAGAAGGCGAAGGGCTGGGTTTCCATGTGGCATATGCTCTTCAGTTTTCCTGCTCTAAACTATCATGCAGAATGATTTAACAGTATTGGAAAGACTAAAAGAAATTGATTTAGCCATTAAAGAATAAGAAGAGCTCTCAGTGTTGTATCAGCTGTAGCTGGAAGGAGAGTTCAGGCTGGCACTAGAAAATTTATTAAATTGTTAGAGTCCACAGAGAAGATGAACTTACAAAAACTCAGTGGTTGATCTATTTTAGTATTGTTGGAGAGCAGCAAAGTGCTCCTCTCCTGAAGTACCAGCAAAGATTTCAGGGAGATTTTTATACAACCATAGCTCTGCTTTAGCAAGAAGGGTAATACTGACAATAATAATATATACAGTTCTATTATTTTTTTTTTTAATCTGAGCTATGAAAGGCATGAATATCCTGTCCCCAAACTGAGATACATCATTTGGCTTCCTAGGGTGGAGCTGGAATTGCTCCTAAATTCCACTGGGATAAATCAGAGAACAAATCTTTAAGTTTTGAATGAAAATGCTCTTCATTGAATATGATTGCGTTTAATAGAAATAAAACAAACCCACAGACATACTAAACTAGGGCAAATAGAACTCAATGAATAATACACAAGTCTTTGAAGTGAAGCTTCCCACTCAATTTTTGTATCTATTTACACTGATACATTAATTAATGCTAAGTAATTCCTAATTGTAGTGATTTGATGGCAAAATTTTAAGCATACTGAAAAAGGGAAGAATAATAAATAAAAAGAGGTGAAAAATTTCCAGTAGCCTGAACTATTTTCTACTAATAATTTCACTTGAATGTAAAATACTACACAAAGCCAGCTAGTCAATTAATTAGCAGTTGGTGAATAAACATACATTTTACTTCTGGAAGATATATGTAGTTATTGTGTAGCATCTATATTCAGGAAGCCATTGTAACACGAAAATATACCTCACTGCTGTATTAGTAAGCATAGAAATGTTATTCTGTCAGCATTATAAAATATTCCTAGTTGAAATTTAAGCTGGTAGGATGCAAGCAGGTATGAGTCAGGGAGTTCTGGGTTCTCATATACTTGAGTCGCATTTGAAATAGGCGTATAAGCACAGATTTCTCCAGCTCTTACACGTGTAGACATTTTTAATGCTTTCTGCTCAAAAAAAAAAAAAAAAAAAAAAAAAAAAAAAAAGAAAAGAAACAGAAAAAAGCTCTGCCCTTTGTGCTTCCCATTGTGAACAGAAATTGTTTTCCCTCAGATTGATAACTTATTGATAGTTACCTTGCTAATCTTGTGGAGTTACGTCAGCTGAATTCATTTAAACAGTGCTGTTCACTAAATCCCTCTGATCTCAGAAAGAAAGCAGGGCTTGAAGAAATCAGAAGGCAGCAAAAAACTCCAAATTAGAGAGAGCATCTGATCTATGGATGATGAACGTCTACTCCTTCAGGTCCTCCTGGATCCATCTTGAGCAATACAAGACATAGACTTGACTCTGATTGTCTGAACAAATGACCACCAAAGGGTTTTTGCTTCAGGAATAGCATAAGCAATTTTATAATCACATATTACAGACTTATACGACAGGAATAACATGGGAGATATGATCATCATAGCTTTGTACTGTTCTTTCATATTTAAAAGCACAGCTGGAAACTTTCTGGGGATGAAAGATATAAGATTCAAGTAACAAAGTACAAGAATCTTAAAGGTATGAGATAATATTGCATATATCACAGAACAGTCACTCACTGTCCCCAGATTAGATAATTCAAGAGACTGATTTCCATGAAGTTGAGATATGCAGTTCATAAAATGCATGTGTAATTGCTTTCCTAAACTGATTAAGCAATTCCCATGTCTGTGCATCCCAATCAGTAATTGCAGACCTAAACATCCATTTGCATATTTTCTGTTACCCACTCGGCATATACAATCACTGTGCTTGCAAACTAAGAGCAGTATTTTACATCCTAACAATTTGAGAATCAAATCTCTAAGCCTTTTTCTTATCTAACTTTTGTAATAGGTTTCACATTGTTATATTTAAAGTGGATTTTGGCCATTCCTCCTTCAGAACAAATAATAGGAGTCTTTCACTGTAAACTGAGATAATGAATCAGACACTTTCTGGAGAGGTTTCTGATAAATATCTCCTGTAATTAATAAACCTAAATGAACACGCATTGATCTGGTTACTTCTTGTCCACCAGTGATACCAGAAAAATACAAAGTTTGCGAGGAAATTTGAATATTTATGTAGGAAATTAATAGAAAAATAATAGAATACAACATTCCTTGTTTCTCATTCTTTTCATGTCTATCACCTTCTCTTTACCACACTCTTTTATTCTTTTTGTCAGCTTCCTCTCCCTCCACCCCAAGCCCGCTCTAAAAGAAAAAAAGAAAAGAATTAATTATTATCTGTTTACTTTGTCACCTAAGGTCTCAACTGCACCTGCCCCAAACTGCATGTAGACAAAAAACAGAAGATGGTTTTGGAATGCCTCTCCTCAAGGTAAGCCTTTGCTCCACCCCATGTAAACATTAAATCTGCCTCTTGTTCAGAAGTGAAAAGCTTCAACAGGGAGAGGGAGAGTAGCACCAACTTGGGAACAAGGGCACGTTCCTGGGCCTCTGTCTTAGCTCCCCATGCAGAGAGTGGAACTGAGCTGGGTAGGTGTGCTCCATCCAAAATGAGCTGTGTTCTGCTACCCTTTGTTTATTACAGTAAAAAAGTGACCCTTGCTTCCCTTTAAGAAAAAAAAAAAAAAAAAAAAAAAAAAAAGATTTTTACGAGGTAACTCCTCAGGTTACCACAGAGTAACATAAAGCAAGAGAGGCAAATGCTGTTCTTTCCCTTCCCAACCAGTACTGGCAACCCCCTTACTAATGTGCTGTACCTCATAAGACTTATTCTGAGCTGTTCTGTACCTCCCCTAAGCTGCAGATGGATGCATGCATAAATCCAGAGGGGACAGCCACTGACAGATGAGATGCTGTGATGCTTCCTGATGCCAATGTCCAATGTGGATACGCTTATTTGTTGTCTTCTCAAAAGCAGTCAGAATTGCTCTTCTCTGAAACTATTTAGGTGGTTCAAGATGCAGATAATAATGACAGTGTTTTCTGGTCTCTAGGAATAGATCCAAATTTGGGATCCAGATCCAAAAGTTAAAGTGTTGTAGGTATTATAGTGCTCTATCATCACCCATAGTACACATAGGGAGGAGATGGGTCCCCACCCTGTCCATCATCAGCCTAATGCACAAGATTCTGAACTAACATGAATCAAAGCTGCAGGAGATTTTTCTGTATTTGTAATTTTACCAAGTCAGACTTTATGGATAGAGAAAATGAATAACCTCATTTTTAAATGGGTCTATATCTCTGAGATTGTAAATGCATAAGCCACATCAGTATTAATGGAAGTAATGTGCATGCATGTGTAGCAGAATAAACACATTAAGTGCTGTTAATCATCACTTAAACACAGAAATCTCTTTGAATAACAACAGTTCTGGCAGCTCCCTTGACTACCACGTTTTGGGATGCGGAGCCAGAAATGTCTTTCACTTTTTAATGATTTTTGAAATTATGTTATATTTTATGGATTAAACTCTGAGGAGGTGTGAACTGACTTAGCTGCACTAACTTCTATGGAGTAGTGCCAATTCATTCTTTAAGGCAATCTGTCTCTTCATATGAATAAGAGGGAAGCTCAAATGTAGATAATATGGCAGAATCACCTTATTTTTTTAAAATACAGAAAAAAATACTTCCTCACCATATTCTTGAAAGTAGCCTTTTGTAGTAAAATAATTTAGATTTTTTTTTTTCAAAAAGTTGATTTTATTATACTATAACAAAATATACTATAATATACACTTATGATTGTTCAAAAATAGTTTTCATATCTTTGAAAACAGCTGCCATCTTGAGTGCTGCACGGAAAGGTTACCATGGACAACATTTTCAGCCTTCCAAAGTTCAGTTTCATTACAGCTATCCTACTTAATCCAAAATTAAGCTAATGAAGCTTGGGTCAGAAGCACCACAGTTGATGCAGTAACAGTAGATAATAAGTTGATATATGGGAACTGCATGCAAGGTGGAAACCTCAGGCCAGTGCAGGAATAGTAGGGACTTTATAACTGTTAACAGCCTTGAATTTTTTCCAAAGCCATACCCTACTATATGAATTTATGTTTCTTATTGATCCTTTTACATCATAGAGAACCCGAATGTGAACAAGTAACAGGAGCTACTGTACACTTCAGATCCAGTGACTAGTTACGCATATGTGTACACAGGGTCTGAAGCATGGACTCATACCATACTTCATGCCCGAAGTATGAAGGCAGAGTTAATTTCAGTGTCTTGGTTGCGTCCCTGTTTCTGTTTGGTACACAGAGCCTGATAGAAAAAGACATTCTTCAAAGACTCACTGAATCACTTTTTTGAGTACTTTAGAGCTTACACATTTAATGCAGGGTGCTTTCTCCTGATTTCTTGACAGTTGCTGGCTACAGTCCCAAGGAAAGGTGGTAGAAAGGGAGAAGATACAATCCAAAGAATGATCCACCCTACTCAGCCTTAATCTCCTTTACTCTCGAACTGTATGGTTTATCAAAACATGTGACAGCAAAATAACATGGCCAGCCTATGTTTTAAGACATAAGAACTTAAATTATTTTGCTGTATTAATTATATTCTTCTAGGTTCAAAGGTTATACTGTAACTCCTTTAATCATACCAAACTGCAGAAGTCCAAATTACCTAGGCCTTCCAAAGCCTTTCAACCCTTCTCCCAGCTTTAAGTTCTACAAAACTAAGATCATTAATATAGTCAATGTTAGGATTCAGATATTGGCCAAGGAGCATAACATTTCGGTCTTCTAAAACACAGATACCATCTGGAGGCCCTAGTTGCCACTGAAGTTAATACATTCCAGGGTAAGATGTGTGAGTCAGCCTCACCACATCATGCCACTTTGAGAGCTAGCTCCTTCCAGATGAAATGTATTTCTGTATTCTGTGACATGTTATCTACCTCCAGCTCTTTGAATGAGGTTCAAATCAGACTGAGACTGTCAAAAGGAGAAATAAACAGAGTTTCAAGCTCAGTTTTTCTAATGCAGCACTGGACTCATCACTGCCAGTGCTGAAGGCTGCCAACTCCTCCTGCAAGTCAGATATCTCAGATAAAGTCCCAGACAGCTTTTCTTTGAGGTCAATACATAACCAGAATATAGCTGCAAACCTTATAGGGTTTAATTAATCAACTGTGATTTTTGAGGAAAAAAATACAGTCAACGACCCCTTGTTTTTTTTCACACAAAAGATTTTATATGCAGAGACAGTAAATAATTTTATATTCTTTCTCCTCCAATGCCTTTGGTGGTCCTCATGAGCAGAGCTCATCCAGAGAGATTCTGTTTCCAGCAATAAGAGATGAATGTACCTTTGATACATTCACTATTTGGAGCACGCTTTATTGCCAGTCTGCACTGTGTATTTGCTTGCCAGGGAAGTTATAACACAACTGGGAGCACCAGAGTGACTGTTTTATGCACAACCAGGATTCAAGTGTGATTCCATTCCATTGGGCTACTAAGGAAAGAAAGAGAATGAAATACCTGCTGAAGTGGATAGCCAGAATTTCTTGTCTTATACAAGCCATTTATTTCTGTATCATTTGTGGGGTATGTTTTGAAAGGATAAATATTTTTAAAACCAGTCAGTATTTTACTGCATTGTCATAACTTATTTAAAACCTCAAAGCAAATTTTTTACTCTATTACTTTATATATGTATATATACATATATAGAGAGAAGACAGCTGTGTATCATCTGTAAAAATATCACTCACTATTAGTTTCCTCTATTAAAATGCAACTTTATTACCTACTGCAATTGTGAGAAATTTAGGCTGGTTCATATATTTTCCAATGTATGGAGAATGACATCATATTATTTTTGCTAGTAGACAGCAATGCATTGTGCCTTTCTCATAGCTAAATCTAAAATTATATACTAAGACAGTGATTCCATTACAGAATATAATTTTAAGATATTCTTCTAATTTTTTCATTAATGGCTTGAATGGTCACAGCAAATTCCAGATGATGTGTGGTAGTAACTGCTCTTCTGGTTCAGATACGAACCATCACTTAACCTAAGAATTTCTTTCAGCTCGGCTGTGATTATATATACAGAAGCAGAGAAAATAGTACTTCTATTAGAATTAGTGACAAGCTAGCATAAGTCATTGGGACACATCAGCGAAGATCACTCATATGAGAAAAAGCTTTCTGGATTGAGTCCTAAATCTTTAGGATGAAATTCTGGCCCCACTGAAGAACTGATCTAAATTCTACCTGTGCGTACAAAGCAGCTTCTCTCAAAGCAGGTATTTCTATGAACCTACTTCATTGTTTAAAAGTCTATTTGCATTTTCTAAACTCCATGGAGCAGACTGAAGAGAAGAAATATTTTTAAAATTTAAACTACTGAACTTGAAAAGTTTTCTGGATCTCATGCAAAGGGAAGTTAATATAAATAAAACAAGACTTCAGTACCTCTGAATTTTTTATTATAATAAAACAATTTTCACTGTGTTCACAAACCTGAGGCAAAATATTACTCTCAGTGATGTAAATAGGAATCTTTTCAGTATGCATAAAAGGTACCAGCCAAGTCCTAAATTCATGTTTTTATTAGAGAAAAATGATCAAAAAAGCTGTTTTTAAACATTATTGGGTTAGATAGCAACATCATGCATTTCCATCTGATAATCTAAAGTTATTTCTGAGAGTTCTGTCTCCCATGCTAGCATTGCAGAAGTATCCGCCAAAGGTCCTCAATGTTTTTAATTTAAAAAATGCCTGAAAATGCATTTTACTGAATTTGATGCTGTCACTTCAGGAGCAACAATGTTCATAGTGGGCTGCATTCATGCTTGATCAGTGAGAGATAAGAGTGTAACCAGGGGGAGGTGGAAGACAGGCAGATTTTGGGTCTGAGAGCAACAGGAACAGTATTTCTCCAGGACATGTGCCAGGGAGATGGAAGAGGCGAAGCCTTTTAGGCTAACAGACATTTGAATGAGCAAGGGATTGGACTGTAGACCCGAGCTGAATAGCCTGCTTAGTATCCAGAGAGGGGTTTGACTGCGGCTCTAACAATTTACTAGACCCTTAATTACTCGAATAATTAGTAGGTGATCAATTTGATGAATTTGGTCCATCTGAAGTCAAGGCACTCTACTTTATTTATTTATTTATTTATTAATGGAATTAAACTGTGTTGTGATAGATTTTTCCACTTTGCATTTGTAACTTATAGCATTCCACCTAACATAGAGAGGCAAAAGTTATGTTAAAGCAAATCAAGTATAGCTCTGCCTTCCTTTTCCACTTTTTCAGCTATGGAGAAATATATTGCTAATCAACATGAAATGCAATTTTGACTGCATGAAAAGTACTTTTGCAACTTTAGGCAATTATAGCAAGTCTATTGAAAAAATTTCACTCTTGCGGTACTATCAAAATGCGGTATTTTTCAAATTACACACTGGATACAAACACTGTATTGAACTGACTTTTTCCACTACCTTGGGATGGACTCTTATGTCCTTATCCCTGCTGAATAGGTATTTCTTGAAGAGCAAAGCTATTGACTTCTGAGGTGCTATTTGCAGTATCAAGTTTCAAGAAACTCAAAAACTCATCCTGAAGCTATTTTCTCCCCTTGGTTTCAGACAGTTATTAGACAGAACTGAGAAGGGGCCCAGGATCTTAACACCCAGAACAGCACCCAGAGCTCCCTCAGCTTCTGCCTTTGCTAATTCAGAAAGTATTTCACTCAGCAAAAACTATTTTCCCACTTTTTTCTAAAGTCAGTATGAAAGCATTCACAGGGACCTGGAGATTAAACTTCCTCAGCTGTGATTGTGTGGTCTGAGAAACTGGAGCCTGGGCAGTTTTCAATGCTGAGAGTAGCAGCACAGGCAATGCACAGGCCTGGAAGAGGTAGAAGGAACCCAATGTTTGCTGTGTTCTGACCCATCAGGATCCAAACTTTCTCTTGCTTTGCCTGCAGAAGTCTCTTGAGTTCCAAAACTGAGGGAACAAAAGCTGATTTTCATCCTCTGGATATATTTTCTGATTTTAAAAAAGCTCATTTCCAATGTGATTAATTTTAAGAATACACTCAACTCCCATTGCATTCAGGGGGGCTAAGAGCATAGTCACGGCTTTCTGGATTAAAAAAAAAAAGGACTTTACCACTGCCTAAGAGCTGTGATTTACAGTTTTGTTAAACTACAGGATTTCCCACAATCTCACTGCCAATCTCACTCCAAGTTCAATGAGCACCAAATTAGGCAGTGTTTGCATGCAGTGGTGCACACACTGCTCAGTGACTGTACACAAGCTTCTGCTATATTTGCCAGCTATGAATCACACTCCAAAGTGGATACTTGGTTCATCACACTTATTGTGCTGGCAGGTTACTGTTGCTGGAGTAGGGTAGTATTTCTTATAGATGATTAAAATGATGAATGAGTTAGAAGAACCAGAAACTGGACTGGGAGCTGAAGTTCTGTACTCAAAGCTTATGGGATTATATTTATTGGGATGTAACTCATGAAAGACAGGGGCTCTTTGGAGTACACAGGGGGAAGAAGCTCATCTATCTCAGGTGTGAAGGTCCATAAAGCAACAGGTAACAAATCACTGGCAGAATTGTTGGTGGACAGATGGGTAACATGCACCAGCCTGCATCCACCATCCACAGAGTGTCTATCCTTAATGGTCTCTGTCTACAAATCTGGTCTTTATTGCTCTTAACGTTATTCATAGAAGAGAGTATGCAAGCTGTGCTGATGTATAATTTAGAGGTTCACAAGTGTAATACACACCTGGCTTGGGTTGCAAAATTATGGCATTTATTTCCAGTATATAAGGAGCGGCACTTGATATCCTTTCAATTAAAGGAATACTTGTACATAGCCCAGAATCTTATTACACAATTCAGGGCTCCTTAATCTTCTCTAAATTCTTTTTTTTTTTTTTTTTTTCCTGTCTTCTTCCAAGAATTGTTTTAGTCTTCTTTCTTATATTTTTTGCTTTAATTTTCAGTTTTATTTATTTTTATTCTAATTAAGCTCTGAAAAGCCTTTCTTCATATTATATTCAGATTGATAATTAGTTTGAAGGCATTCATCAGCCTTCGTTATAGAGGAGATTTTATAAAAAAAATAATAAAATATTGCTACCTTCTCACTCCTGAGAAGCCTGTAATCCAACTTCCACAAATAACAAGGAATAAGCTCTTAGTCCTGATTTTATATCTTTTAAGCTTTCGTCTGAGACCACAGAAGATATATAGATTTATATAGTCAAACAGACTTAGATTTATATTAGTCAAACACTGACACACATTTAATGGAAAACAAGGGTAATTCTAATAACATTCACTTAATCTACAACAGTTAATACTGACTTCCTTTCTTCCTTCTATTTCCAGAGTCAAAGATGGGAAATCCAAAAACACAAAAAAATTTCTCCCAGTGTATTAGCGGTAGTGTCAGGTTATTTGACCTTCCCACTATCTCTGGACAGATTTCCCCAAACATAGTAGGACAGGAATAGACCCTTGACAAGAATGCTAAATTAAGTAATCCAGCAGCCTTGCAAGTAGTGTTTCAGATATTTGTTTGTATTTATTTATTACCTTACCAGAGCTCGTTAGAAGACTCTTACCAAGGGCAACACTGAAGCTGTTCATGTCCGTGTAGGGAGGCCTATGTGAACACTGATTCAGTGGGGCTGTATAAAGTCCTACAGAGCATTAGTCAATGCCTACCACGTTTTAAATCCCTTTATATGCTGCCATGCACGCAGCTCCAATTGGCTCTCTCATAAGTGAAACTCCTTGCAGACATATAATGAGGATTTGGTATTTTCTTAATAGAAAGTACTAATACTGAAACAGATGGTAGAAGAGGGGGAAAGTATCAAGAGAGATTATTGAGTTTTTATCTTGCAATCTGCCAATAATCGTGAACTGGTGCCCTGGGATGAAGACAATGAAAGAAATCAGAATTAGCAGGTGAGGTCAGGCCTGTGAAAGCAGAGGGGATAAAAGTGCTCCCCCACTCCCCCACACACACTTGACACTTCAGGAATCAATCTATTAGTCAGTTTCTTTAGGGAAAAGCAACAGCAAAAAACAATTTGCAATTAATTTTCCTCCTAACAAACTTTATAATAGTCATTAATAGCTATTTATTTTGGCAGTTTGATGAAGAAATAGTCCTTGTTTCATATAGTTCCTGTGGTTACTGCTGAGCACCCAGCGGTGCTCCCCAGCACATGCCCTCCAGATGTGCTGTGCTTCTGCTGCACTGAGCAGCCCAAGCACTGGTTGGCACTGGAGCTCCCTCCCAGCACTTTGGTGTTCTCCCAAGGAAGATGAGGGCCTGTACAAAGAAGGAGGAAGATGGGAGAGGCCACAAGTTTGGACACCAACAGGAGCATCCACTTATCAGTATTAATGAAGGTACGTGACTCATAGGAAGCGTACGAAAAATGAACCTGCAGATTTCATCCTTCCCACTGCTAACACAGAGAGTCAGAGCCTGCTATGACCAGGTAGTAAGAAAAGTAGTTTGAAAATAATTATTGCCTAGCCTCTTGAAGAATCAGGGAATAAGACAGAGAAATATGCTGTGGCCCTGAACATACATTTTATAAAAGCCAAACAATATTCTGGCTTCAAAGGATTTGGAATGTGCTGTAAATCCAGAATAGGGTGTATGCGTTTTTCCCTTCGTGAGAAGCAGCTTCTTAAATCCAGTCTGAATGTGAAAAAATTAGTCAAAAATAGGCAGGTTGCTGACTGTTAGAATTAAGGAATTCTGATTCCTATGGATTTGTGTTGCCTGATTAAATAACTCTGCCTGAATTCTACCAAGGTTTCCTGTCATCTGCATATACCACTTTCTGCATGCAGCTACAATCTCCTGAGTTAGATATATTGATATATATCAACCCCTGCAACATTTTCTAGCATAGACAAGCCCCTGGAGTCTGGCACTGCTACACTTATAGAAGAGTCCTGAGCAGCTTGGCTTTACCCAGCCTCTCACAGTTCCCATCAATAGTGATTTCTGAATGCTAGGAACTAAAGCAAACCACAATCCCCTTCTTCCCTCCAATCCCATCAGCCCCAAGCACTGAACAGTCCCCAGACTCACCAGTTAAGGCCCTTATGCAGCAACAGATGTTTCTCCTGGCTGGTGCCTGGTGTCTTCACAGTTTGAAAGCTGTTTTCTCTCAGGTCACAAATTCACCCCATGTGAATTTGCTCAGGAAGTTGTATGTCTGTGTAAAGCTTTTCCATTATTTTGAATCTTGAAGTGTTTATAATGCTGCTGGCTGCTGTAGATTCTCTGGTGTTTAATAAGCTGCAAACTCCCACTTTTCTCACTTTTTTTTTTTTTTTTCTTTTTTTTTCCCAGAGAAAACTGAAATGAAACAATGGGAATTCTTAGAAGTGAACACAGAAGGACAGATGTACATGTGTAAACCTCCCACCCACCCCCCAAAGTGAGGATTTCCTCAGGGAACCAGGCTCAAAATGAGAGAAAACATCCTTAAGAAAACCCCCAGTGTTTTACATATCTACAAGAGACTGCAGTGCCTTGACTACAAAATGGTTGTCTACCTCAAAAGCCAAAGGATTCCTTAGAGATTGAAAGGTATAACATACAGTGAAGGAATTTGTAGTAGTTATCTGGCTCAATACAACATTCAAGCATTTTTTGGCAGAATGAGCTTTTCTATTTCTGCTTTAAAAGCCATCCAAGAGCAGAACAATCCTTTAGCAAATGTCAGCAGCAAAAATATATATTCTGCTTTTTATTAAGCTAGTCTGTGCTAATCTGTTTTAGACACTGGTTTCAAATTCTTTAGCCAGAGTCTTTTTTGTTGTTGAGAATGGGGTGATTTGACATGCCAGGTGCAGAAGTGTCTTTTGCATACTCAGACATAGTCTGAATCTCTGCCAGCACTCAAAGAAGGTCCTGCTGAGACCGTGCTACAGAAAACTGCTTCTGAAGCTGGAGAGCTTCTCTTCCACAGCTCGTACAGATGGTTAGGGCTCATCTACTTGACTTGTCAGCACTAGGTACTGTCAGTTGTGCACTCACCTGGAGTTTCCCAAGGATCAGTAAAGCCTGATTGACTATCTGGCTCATGATTCACAATAGAAGGAAAATTCTTGACAATGTTACCCAACTACCCTCTCATTCCCTTATTTTGATGTGTGTGCATTTTTTTAGGGAAAGGGGTTTTCATGCCAACAGGCACAGTTGGCAGCAGGCTGGAAGCCTCCTCTGCACAGTGCTGGCAGCGAATTAGCTGAAGATCACAGCCTCCACCGAGCCAAGGAGGAGTTCAAAGAGACAAGGACTGCACTCCCTGGGAAGCTGGTGTAGATAAAAAGATGAGGGGTCATGTAGTGTTTGTAGTTTAATAATTTAATTCAGGAGATCTTAGAAAAGTTTGTGATGTTTCTTTGTCCAATCCAAGCAGGTTGATAATGGGACATGCCTGGCATTCCCTCCTTAAGTGGCCCATTTGCCCTCTGTGTGAGACTGGGCAAACCATGAGGGACAAGACTTTTGTGCAGTTCTGAGGTTTGACATCTGTGGCTCTTCATATAGATCAGAGTTTGGCATATTGAAACAATTGCCAGCCTAATAAACCTTACCTACTGTGAACATGCTAGACTTTACTAGGAGATTCACAGAAATAGCTATATGGTTTGTCTCACAACTTAATACACGAAACAGCCATTACAGCCATTCTAATCAGTCAATACTGAGAATTTTTTTCCCCAAGATGTCAGCTCAGAGCAATAATTTTGGAAATAAATGTAAACAATTCTTAGCTTCTGTCAGATTAAAGTGGTTTACACTGTGATACCAAGCATATCTCAAACGCACCAAAAAAAGCCAACTGTAATAGTCTAACTAACTATAATTACTTATATTTTGCAAAATCAGAGATGTTACATCACATCTAAAAAAAGAAAAGCTCATCCTTTTGCTGGCTGCAGTATTCCCTGAGTACTGTTTGTTAGAGACTGAACAAAGGCTTCAGGCATGAAGCAAACAGCCAAGAACAGACCTATCTAAATTACGGTACTTTTGAAAAACAAAACAAAACAAGAAACCCCAATAAAATCCAATCCCAATTTTATTAAAATACTTATTTGCATAAAATTTTCATTTCACCTTTAATGCCTATAATTGGAAGACCATGACATATTGCCAAGGCCAGTGTATATCTCCAGAGTTTGCATGCCATGCAGAATGAGATGCACTATTAGGTAGGGCCACCAGGCTTGTGTTGTATTCTTCATCTGTGACACGTTAATAGCATATGTCTAGTTAAGAAGTATTGCTCTGTATATGCGAGTTGTAGCCCAACTACAGCAGGGAATTCTGCATATGAAACAATTTGGAAATTTCATATTTTTGGTAATGCTTATTGCTTATTTTAGAATGGAGAAGCAGCACGTCAATGTGTTTGTTTATCCAAGGTGTGTGTAAGCACCTTGTGCAGGGATGGTTAACCTGTGAATGATTCACAGTTTCCCAGTAGATCAAGAACAGAGGCTGTATTTGTTGTTGTTGTCACCTGTTGCTACATGTCCACAGTATCAGGAAAGTATGCTGATTAGTGGGTTTTCAGAAGAGCCAGAATCTGGCACCCAGTGCATTTCATAGAGAAACCCAAGGTGGAAGGAACAGACAAGGATAATTGAGTCCAACTCCTATTTCCCAGTTTCAGTGGGAATTTCCTACTCTGCTAGTAGCCATTCTCTGTCCATCACAGTATATAGTTACCTAAAAGTCCTTCTGTCTCTCCGTTCTGTTCTTTCTTCAAAGTCAGTCATTTTTCATGTCTAGAGACTAAATAGAGAGATTTTGGACTTTATATTACAAGCACCCAACAGTCAAATACATGAAAGAATGGAAGTCCCATACAAAATTACTTGACACACACAGATTTTCAAAGATTTTGATTTTAGGGCATTTCCAAAATCCCACGGTTACATACATTGGGTTTTAATTTATATTATTTTCTCCTACATAAATCAGAAATAATGCCACTAGGGTCAGTGGAACAGCAAGGATTTAGAACCATCCTTAAAATAATACATATTGAAAGGTTGCATGGAAGCACATTCTTGAGTGCAAATGTAACAGGAATTTGGTACAAACCCTTACATAAAACACTCCTTGAGAATCAAACTATTCAGATTACTTCTGTGTCTACTTTTCTAAAGCTTTGCCTATCAAGCTATATTGGAAATGGCTAGATTGATTAGAAGTCTTGGCAGACATCAGCAGTATATTGTTGAAGGTCTTTTGGAGATCAGCTCATTTTCAGTAATCTTTTCTTTCTCCATGGACCTGAAGGGTCTAGGTTCCATGATATTAAGTAAAGCTAGTGCTTTAAAATAGCTCTTTAAATGTAGTTAATGTCTTATTCCCCAGAAGTTTATGCAAGAAAGTAAAGTAAAAAGATGAAGACAGTCAAGAATTTTCAATGAGAATGGTGGTTTAGCAACCATCATTTCCTGTGAGAAAATATAATTTTCATCAAAAATTTGATGCATCTGGCATCTGACTCTTCTCCAGGAAAAGGGAAAAAACATAAGCCAAAATGCCCATTTGATGTCTCTTTAAAGAGTTTTTTTCTTTCTTTCTTTTTTTTTTTTTTTTTTTTTTTTATGTAAAATTGGAGAGAATTCTGTTTGTTTGGGAAAGAGTTGTTTTGAGTTTTGTTTTTGTGGTTGGTTGTTTTCAATCCCACATTAAAAATGAGATAAAAATTATGTTTTCTGGCCATCACTACTGGCTGACTTCCGTATGTATCTTATTTATTTTATGATTCTACATTCTTTCTTTTATTGCCAATATAGACACTTCCATTACTGTTGAATACAAACTAAATGAAAATCTGTGGTCCATTGTACATTCCCTTTTCATTGCCTAGGAAACCATGAAAGATTAGCAAGGCAAACTTGTGAAGACACATAATATCCATCATCTGTATGGCTGTGTGAAACTTTATCTCAGGTATTAATGCTTCTATGACAGTAAGACAGTGGATTTTTATATCCAAGGCAAAAGGATGTCAGTAAATCCCTTCTGAAACTGCAAAAGTGAATAGTTCAGGTGATGTGGCCTTGGATCTGGTCTTCATTCCCAGCCTTGCCCCTACTGTGTTAGCCATAGCAAGCCACTGCAACATCCTGTAAGTAATATTATCCTAGGCTTCTTTTTAGATAAAACTTTATTCTAAGGGCTATCTGCTGTCCTGTGCCTGCTTTCCCCTAGTGCATGCAGATTCTAATTACAACTGAGGTGTCCAGACAGTGCTGCAATATCTGAATGTAATGAAGCACCATGCAAAACCAAACATATTTTTTTCCTCTTCATTTCCTTAAAACCTTCCTCTTCTCTGTAGACATCATCTCACCTAAAGTACAGCCCATCTGACTCAACACAGCCTTCCAAGTCTTGTTGAACTCCTGAAGCCTCTGCCTTTGTTGTACAGAGGACTGGACCAAGCAGGGGTATGTCCTAGAATATCATTTCCTCTGCCTTGTCTTACACCTGTCTACATTGAAACATGCCATGGGAGCCATTAAAATCTCATAAGTTGCAGTATCTCCTTTTTAAAGTATAAGAATATGTTACAATTACTGCAAATGCCTAAGGCAATGAATCCCAAGCTTTTAGCAGCACCCATTGTATGTATGTTTTACAGTCCTTTTTTGCAAACCAAATATTTGACGGAATTATAGTTCTGGCATCATGAAAGGGAATGGTTATCTGTTACTTTTTCAGTGTTTCCCAGCCTGGGGCATCTGTCTGCAGATGACAGCAATAACACAAAGAACTCTTATCCCAGTAACCTGAAGTGCTCTGGATCTCAGACACATTACAGATTTACATTTACACTTTGTTGGTACCCCGATGAAAAGAACTGCAAACTCATCATTATAAAGAGATATGCAAATCCCTCTTTTGTTTTCAAAGAAACCATTTAATTGTCTATTTTTCATCCTCAGATTTTTCCCAGCAGTTTCATTAGCTGACATGACAAAATGCCAGCTCATTTCATATTTAAATATAGGACCAATTTGAAATAATATATCTTTACTTTGGGAGCAAATTCATCTGTTATTATTCTATGAATAATATCCAAAAGAAAGAACTTAAGCCCTTTTCTCCTATTTGCATTATACCATAGAAATGCAGGGTAAGTTGACAGACAATTTGTAATTTCTGTAATAAAATAAGGTGCTTTTAGTTGTTTTCTTTTTTTATTTTCTGCAACTGTAAATGTTTAAAAACAATTATCAGAAAAATTGAAAGAATCCTATAAAAATAGCAGCAACATTTTCTCCAAGCACCCACATTGACTGCCTATTTTAATGCTCTGTGTGAATAGTAGACATGTCTTAAACCTTACATTTTGATCCTCAACCTTCTACTGAGAGAGAGATAGGTATACATATGTATCTTCCTCATTCTCCTTTTCTTCTTAACCAAAAAGCCCTTTCAGAGTTCCTTGTTATAATATGCATCCAAAATAACCGGGCCATCATTCTGGCACTCATGTTTGTCCATGAAAGTGACTAGAGCTGACAAAAACAGTTCTACCTGCTGTCTCCACGCAGTGGGCTTGCTAGTACTGGAGCTTGGAAGTGAATGTTGGTGAGTGGCTCCCCACCAAGGTGGCTGTGTGAGTGACAATACACCATTGTCCAAGGCAGCCTGCAGCACCCAACAGCTGTTTATAGATCCCTGGGTCTTTCCTGACTCACGAAGAATCAGTGGGAGCCCTGCTAGGTTTCTGAGAGGTTTTGGATCCTTCATTGTTGGAAGAGTTTAATTCACTCCTCCCGACTTTTTTTTTTTTTTGTCTTTAACATCTGCAAATATAGGGGGTGTGGAGCATTGTGCTTCTCCCTGCAGAATCCCTGTCCCTTCCTAAGTGCCGATTTTACTGCCTTTTAATGTAAGTCTCCCTCTTTCATGCATGCACAAAAAGGAAAAAAGAAATGTAATTACATACATTGCTATTGATATTTCCATTGAAGTGGTGGATTTTTTTGCTAATAATAGACAATAAATGAACACAGTAACAATGGATCCCATCTGAACTCTCACTTACACCAAATTGATAAAAGCAAATTCCAATTTCTTTGCTATTTTTATCAGATACTTTCAGTGTAAGTGACTCATACGGTGGATAATGGTTTCCAATCCCTGCTGCAAGATTAATGCCTTAGTGAAGTCCATGAATTTACAGAGAACATATTTGTAAGGTTTGAAGCTTGGTTTTATTCTTAAGAGGGGACACAGAGAGGTACATCTTCTAGGTTCATTCACAGTTCTACTCTTACACAAGTACCTAATGATTTATGTCAAAAGAATTAGAGGAACATGCAGGCAGGAAGCCTATGTACTCTCTGTCTTACTAAGACAATTCATCCTGAGACAAAAAATCTGTAAAATGGTCTGTGGAGTTACTTTAACCCAGCTTTAAGCACTTTGAATAATAGAGTGAGGGGCTCTGTGTGATAACACTGCCATTTCTTAAAACAAAAGAAAGCAAAACAAAACAAAAAAGTTTTCCAGCCCTGGCCTACAACTTACAGTCTGTGAAAGTCCACAAAAACCCATGGAGTTCCTTCTAAAAGGAGCAGAGTGCATTCATGATCCTTTTACATTTCCTTCTAGGCTAAGCAGGTTTTTCCAGGAAAACACAAGTCAAGCAGATATATAACAGGTAGGAGATGTTGCTTTCATTCTGAAAAATCACACTCTAGATACTGCTAAGCTGGTTCACCCGGGAGTTGAAGATGAAAATTTTCTGCGGAAAGTGAAATAATTCCTTTTTACCCCCACCAGAACATGTTGACTCATTGAAATAGGAACATTTTCCAAGTTCAGTTTAACATTTCTAATGAAAACATGAGAGAGAAGGAACTTACATAAGACACAGAAACCCTGAGGTCATATCCCGCCCTGCCTTATTATGTCCAGATAAATGTCCTAATTGCAGAGCTATGGGTAACTGGGGCAGATCTCACTTTCTTTTCTGAAAAATTTCAAAAGATCTGAGTTTCATTCTCTTGGAGAACAAAAAAGTCTGTTTCAGAACTCCTGATATTTTACAAAATACATATTCCCAGACAGGTATAATGCCTGAAATCAGTGAGTTTCAATTTTTACTTCAAGGAGGACTTTAGAATATCAACCACCTCACATAACCTCCTCAGTTGCAGACATACAACAGCAACACCCCAGCCTCACGCACATCTGCCCACTACGGTCCATTTTTTGTAGGAACTGTGCTATAAATATCTTTCCAGAGTAGTTTAGCCTATGGTTGAGTGCCAGCTACGAAAACTGCAAAAAAATCTTATTTCAGCCGTAACATCACAGGCAATAAAATCTGGGGAGAAATCTAATGGGATATAGCATGTGCAATGCAGTAAAAAGACAGTGGCTGTAGCAGTGTGGCAACAAACCTAGGTAGGTGACTGGAAGGCTTCAAGGCAAAGCCCTGCCTTTGTGAGAGGCAGTTAGATGGCATGTAGTTTTGCACAGCCGAATATCATTCCTGCCTATTCTATGCTACATTAAGTTTTGCTTTAGCAAGTCACTGAAGAACACACTTCAGACCAATCATACAATCACATGCTTCCTTGAATGAAAGCCAGACCTTCTGTGACCTAGGAGTTTTGTACCTGGAAGACTTATTTTCTATCCATAAATGGTATTAATTTTTTGCAGTCTTGAATGTTTTAATTGTTCTCTTTTGCTTTTGTTGTGCCCTTAATTCCAAGCAAAGCATTTCCTGTTGTCATTACCACAAGCACCTTTCACGATGCACTTAACCTTGGGCACATATCACTGTCAAAAAAAAGGTATTTCAGTAAAACTGCATTGTCAGTAAAACAAGCACTGCTATTTTCATAAATATCTGCACCATGATATTTCTGACAAGGACTGACAACAATTCCACTCACTGACAGTCCATAGCAGAATAATATAATTTTATAGGAATGATGAGGAGTAACATTATTTCACTGTTTGACCCAAATTATTTGGTATTTGACCAGATATCTTCCTTCAGTATAGCTTTTATTTCTGTGAGGGAAGGGAGCTCTTTTGGGATTGGCATGCACTGAAGTTCATAACTCATCAAAGATAATGTAATCATGGTGTTGTATTAATTGATCTTATTCAAAATGACTGCTGCATGTCATGCAGGCTGTCCCTTAGCTAAAGCAGACAGTAGGATACTCCTTGATATATTATTTAGGGCAGGAGAATTCACTTCTGACAATGCAAGTTTTTATTCTACCCAAGTTTCAGAAGCTCTTGTTTGGGAGATATTCAACAATAAGGCAAAGCTCTGATCTCCTTTGTCATGAATGATGGAAGAAATCTTAGATTTATTGCCTAAAATTTCCACTTTATTAAGCTGTCAAGTTTTGCTTGCTGGCCTACTACAGAGTGAAATACTAAATTTGATTTAAAGGTCAGAGGAGATGTGTGGCACCTACAATCTGCCTTTGAATTGTTTTTGTAACACTAAATAGAGTTTACAAGGAGAGAAAATTGGAACTGGTCAGCATAAGTCATTCCAATCACAGTGTCTTTGAAAAGACAGCCCTACTTTTAACTACACTAAAGGAGATAAAGGAAATGGATACATTAGTGTGTTGCTCTGGGATTTATGAAACTCCGAGCAGAATTCTGTGACTGTAATTGTAACAGCTAAGTAAAGGAAAGGCATCAGGAAAATGGTTCAGGTTTTACTATTAATGCAGCAACCACAATTATAAAAAAAAAAAAAAAAAAAAAAAAAAAAACACAAAAACAAACAAAAAAAACACACAAAAACAAACAAACAAAAAAATTTGTGGAGATGTTTTAATCTGAATTTACTAGAGGTTTAAATAAACTTGCAACAATAAACTCTGACCACTCTCCCAACAGACCTTATTATTATCTCTGCTTCTCTACATCTTTTAATTCACAAGCCAAATAGGGCCCCAGAAGAAATTACTTTATTTTAAAATGATTTTACCACTGATGCTAAATATATTATCATGTTAATTAAATACATGAAGTATAACAAGGGCTGAGATATACATTTGTGGAAGAAGGAAACTTAATTTAATGTCCACATCTTATATATAAAACTCTTGAAATATAAGAACTCCTAATATCCCTGTTTACCTCTTAGTACAGTCCTTTATCATGAACATTTCATTAGTCACATAGATAAAAGAAAACAATTACAAACTAGCTGTTAAATCTATATGAGACACTGCTAGGTAACAAAATTTGGTATTATACTAAGTGGAAATTTGTGTTTCAGCAAAAAAAGAGAGGCAATTTCCTTCTGCCTCGTTAAAGGAAATAGAAGTTCACTCATAATCACTATCTAATTCCCTAAAGGTGTCAGACTTCATTTTCTGATTTTCTTGTTTGGAAATGTAGAAGAGCATATCTCTTGCCTTGATTAAGAATCCTGAAAAAGAACTAAACCTTCAAGGACTTATTCTGTTACATTGCTCCTCTGCAGATAGAAAAAGAACAATGGCAACACTGAAACAAATGAGAATATTGACATTCAGCTGAGAAAGGATCAAGGAAGAAAATTTGTCCTAAACTTGCCAATGCTACCTCCTGATAGAGGCAGTGAAACACAAAACAACTTGGGTTTGCTGCCTGGGAGCACACTGCTCAGATCTGGCATAATCCGAGATCAGAGTAAGCAGAAACACACTAAGGGTGCTCTCTGTGTTTTTATCTGACAGTTGCCATTTGGGCTGTGTAAAACTTCATTTTGGAAAGCTCACACTTCTCCTCTCCCCAACTGTTTTACACAACTTTCAGCAAAAATGTCTGTAACTATACCTAGCAGTACAAACATTTTAGCTTCTGTACTCGAAGTGCTGGTAAATTCGAACGTGACTGCAACACGGTATATTTTGGGACATGTTGGGAATAAGACGCTGTAAAATTAGGAAATGGTCACTATTTAAAGCTGTCCTGAACCCATCAATAAGTCACTGATCAAAGGATTACACAAATTTTAGCCAACCTTGGCAACTTTAGTTTGCAGTAGAAATGAACAAAAATTAATGTCTCTGAGCTGGGGGGAGAGAAGTAATGAAGCAGAAGTAGGTACCATTTCTAAGTCTTTGTAATAACGAGTCTGACATGCCATTATGTTGGTTTTAGAAAAGGAACTCACATAAAGTAAAGTAGGTTAGAACTGAAGAACAGCACCAAAACAAGAGCCCATAACAGCGAAGCCTGGATTTGGATGCTCGTTCTGGAATGGCACAAGAGAACCTTTGGTGTTTGCTCTTTGTTTGCTGCCAAGATCTCTCTGATACCTCTCAAAATTGAGGCCAATTTCTCTGCTGGAATCAAAGATATAATGTCACAGAAATGCTTCCCAGAAGTCTGTCTAAAGTGCCAAGCTAAACACATGCTAATCATCCGTCAGATTTCATTTCTTATACAGAGATGGATTCTGCTAAAAGGTGTGAGTTTAGGAGTGTCCTATAGGCTAAACAGTGATGGAGGGATTGCTTTTCAAACAGAGAGGGATTTTTTGATAAATGGGGCTGGTGGGGTCTGGACTTTAAACAGTAAAGTGGTTGCATGCCAAGTATGGCAAATTGCTGAGGAAGACAAAAATTATAAGTATATCCTTTTGGTTCATCACTCAGTCCCTTAGGACTGCCCCTACAGCAGTAAATTCTGCATATAATACATAGAAGTTCTACAAGCATTTGAAAGATACTGAGTGCCCTCAACTTCTATTGATTACAGTTCTGCATCTTTGCAGAATATAAATGATGAATTGCTTGATTCAGTAGCTCTAAACAAAAGAAGAGCCTAGATGGAAAATGTTTAGAAGAACCCATTTAATAAGCTAGCACAGAAAAGATGTCAAAGCTTTCTTCATACAAATACTTTCAGCAGCAATCATAGAAGCATATCCATGGATTTATGAACTCTCATTATTTTGATGTATTGCTGCATTTCTGCCTAAAAATAAAATGAAATGTGTTAAGTTTGGCCTGAGATGAAATACTGAGTTTCCCATACTAAAATGTTTCAATTATTCATACTGAAAGATCAGGAAACTAGCAAGGAGATAAACATTGTTGTTCATATACTGACAAAGTGTGCCAACTGTTAGAAACATGTGTTTCTATTTCAGAATAATCTAATTAACATTAGCAGGAGTGTCAAGTCATTAACATATTCTTCTGAACAAAGTTATCAGGCTCTGATTTAAAATTCACTTTCACTCAATTAAATGTATAGCTAATTTTGCCATCATTCAAGTAATACTCTCTTTTTTTTTTTTTTAAAAAAAAAAAAAAAGGAAAAGGAAGAGAGAAAGAAAAAGAAAATCATACATCATACACCTGTTACTGTAGACTTCAAATTTCTATATTAAAATGTCATTTTCAGGAGTTCTGGCCTGAAGTTTTGATTCATAGCTATCTCCACATAAGAGTGAGCACACGCAAATCAGAATGGTGTTAGAGAGAAACCTGAGAGCACACTTGAGATACATACTTCAGAAATATCTTCACAGGAAATAACTCAATAACTAAGATTAAACAAGTTGGGGTCTGGTTTAAAGTAACCTTGGTTATATCTCTCTCTTTTTTTTTTTTTTTTTTTTTTCCTTTTATTTTTTTATCTCTGTTTTCCAGTTTATCATTAAACTTTGTGAGAAGGCTCCTTTCATTTTGCTGCTGAAATTAAACCAAGGAAAGAGAAGATCTAGTTAGTAGTCAAATAAGCACTATTTATACTAGAAGACAATATTTTTCAAAACCTTTGAAGACTGATATTCTCACAGCATGAAGGACAACAACAATGTTGTGAAGTAACTACAACTAAGGATTAGTAAGCAAACTTCAATGATCAGCAATCCAAAGTTGTTGGAAAAAACATTTACCTGTCTATCTCTATTTATTTATTATCGATTATCATTAATTGTAAAGCCTCTGACTACTGCAATATCTGACTGATCATTTTTCATTTTTCAGGAAGATCATTAGCATATTCATCTGGATACTGCAAACACTTTCAAGTATCATAACTCAGCTGCCATACAGATTATCTAATTATACAGCATTCACCTATAAAGAAAAATAACTCAGATATGAGAACTATACTAATAAAGGCAACAATTCACAGTCTGATTGGAACTTTATTTATAATTTGCAGAGACGGAAGTAAAAGCATACTCAAACCTTTGGAAATTCAAAAACAAAGCCCCTTGCAAACAGCACCTTCAATTCAAGATAGCAATGCTCAATCTGCCACCTGTGTTTTGGTACATAAAATGATCAGACTGTGATTTTTCTTTGAACCTGAGTATTGATGTTTCTTTAAGTTGGGGTTTGTACAGAGCTTTTATGATAGTATCTCAAGAAAAAAAAAAAAAAAACAACAATGGGGTAATGGGAATGTCTTCAGTTATCTCATAAATACCGTTGATCAGTTCTAGTTGTCAGTGAGGGATGACATGATTTGCGAGCCAATTCCCACACAGAGGTTGGAATTGGGGGCCACTGTGCAGAATGGAGATACTCAAAAATTGTACTCAAGTTTTTTTTGAAGCTGCTCGGTGCCCTGCTTATTTATACAGCAGCTACAGTACTGTTATGGTTTTCTTTACTTTCATCTATAATGCTGAAGTATGTCAACACATCCCGTAATAGTACTTTCAGCACCCTGAAAGCACTCCCTGCTGGAAACCTGCAGCTTTTTGTTTCATCCTCATGCTTGGACGGATGCTCAGATAACTTTATGGTCATCTTGCATGTTACTTGGCTTTCTGATGAGACCTCTTAAACCATGCAATGGCATCAGGATTCAAATTCAAACTCTCCTTTTCCAAAAGTATATTCTAAACTGAATCAACCATTAGTGGGGCAACATTTGAAAAAGAGGATGGTTTGTACAATTGATGGAGCTCACCCCCTGTATCCTCACTAGTTTGTTTCATCTAAAAAAGTCCATTATATATAATATCATATACTTTTGCTGAAAGTTTAATAAGAAGTTACTTCTATGAAGCTCAGTTAGAATAGCAACAGTAAAACAGAAAGATCCCTATCAAACTACTGAAGCAATGAAATATATATCAGAGTCCCAAATGACCTTCATAAATCCTTGTTCACCAACAGTGATATTTGTTAACAGCAAAATTAACTTTTATTACTTTCTTTCTCTGACTTGTGTTTGCCAGCACTCATTTTTGAAACTCCTCAGATCAAGCAGAACAGATAAATTAGATTAAATTAGTTTCAGTGGCCAAGATGTGAAGACACAAACATAACTCTGAGGTTTATATTAAGCCATGATTTGAAGAACTTCATATAATGTACTATACACTGGAGGCTAATGGAGAGAAAGAAAAGGAAAAGAGCTGCTCTATCTGATGTTTGTACAACATCTTCTGGATGCTCTATACATAAAGAGCTACCTCCCAACCTGACACGCAGCATATAGTACTCTGCATGGGGGGGGGGGGGGGGAAAGCCTAAATAAAATCCAGTCTTTCACTGATGAAGTGGCAATAGGACCATGCTCTGAGTAAATACTCTGGACAAGTTTTCAAAATAGAGACAAAGATGAGACTCTGAGGCGCCAAAACAGCAGCAGGCACAGTCTTCTCTTGATTCAGATGAGAGTAAAAAATGTCAGATGCAAAAAAGTGTTTATTATTTCAAACAGGAGGGGAAATAAAGTGTGAAGGTCATGCAGGTGACAACAGTAACAGATAATCATTTTTGGAATCTTTTTTACTGGTTACCTCAATAGCCACAGCCATGAGACTGTTGAACCTTGAGTACAGAACTGATGGGCAGGCCATGGAAAGGCCAGAGAGATGCAACAGGTGATCTGAGCTGATCTCTTGTGGTGGGGGTGGGGATCAGTACTTCCCACAGGACCTGAGGGTCAAGAATGAAGCGTGTCCCCCTTCCAATCACTTTATTGCTTCCTCTTTTCCCATCACTCATGGATCCCTGCAACCTTTTCTGCTCCAGCCTTTCTCTGGGGGTACCTGAAGGGCCAGGAAATGCAGGGAGGGAGAATGGTGTGTAGACACACCTGGACAGCTTGACACACCACGGGGTAGGATCATGACACTTTTTATAATGGTACTGTTGCTGACTACTGGGCATACCTGTGATGTTATCATGACACCAGTATTGTACCCCTGCAAGGCACTCATCTAAGTGAGAGCTATAGTGTCTTCTGAGTCCTGCAAAGGTTACCATGGGAAAGAGCCTCAACTAGGCTAGTTTACTTGTTTCCTGTTGTTCATACTGGTGTCTCTGTCTCAGTGCCAAGGAGATAGACTTTAATACAGCACCACTGAACACTAACCTTGGCCCTCACTGTGAAAAAATTGCTAAGTGATATATAACAGGGAAATATGATTCATTTTTATCCCATCAAGATTGTCTACAGGCAACAGGCAATATGTTTTTTAACATACTGCCTTTATACTGAAGCTTTCCTTGACATGTTTGTGCTGTTTATGAAGAGGAGAGGTTAGGATCCTTGGCAGAAATGTAAATTGCTTTAATATTTTCTTAACAATTCTTTGGCTTGAATTTATGTGAGAAACCAGATGTGAGGATTTATGAAGGACACTTGTGACAGGTCTGCTCTGCAAAAACTGAAGAGCAAAAATCAATAAATAGCATTAAAATAAATAAATAAAGACAAAATAAAAGTTGAAAGTATCTCAAAACCACTCTGCTCCATCTGTAAGCAAGTTCCTAGAAATGCACAAATATCTTCTAGCGCTCTGCCTGTGCATTAATCAAATTATTTGAAATGAGACAAGAGACCAATCTGAAGTGCAAAAGAAACTAAAGAGATAAAATTAATCTTGCTCCAACTTGACTTTCTATGATTTTGCAGCTGCTCCAGTATTTTGTAAAGTTCCTGAGGTTTATCTAGTGAAAATAACTATGAAGTACCCATGGGTAAATGTCAATGCTTTAGTGTAGATTGGCATGAGGCCTTACCCGGCTCTCCCTCTGATGATGTAAATCCTGTATGGGGTCTTGCTTTGGTCCAGTGAAGGGGAAAATCACTATAGCCTGACCTGGAGATGTGTTTGCTTGGTTTGCCAAGAATGCAAGTGTGCAAAATTTCTTAAAGAAGCTTGTTCCTAAAACATAACCTCTCAATGTGCAAAAGCAAATTATCTGTGAGTCCTTAATTTGGATGGGTGACTTTTGGCATGGGACATGTGGCCTTTGAAAGCAGAGGGTTATTTTTTAAAAAGTTAATACCCATATATATATACATGTGTATGGGTATATATATACATATATATATGCATAATATATTTATAATATATGTATATATTTGAGAATCTCTATCTACAGATAAGGAAAAATAAATAAAATCTTGCCTCATGGAGAAAATAAAAAAATGGCAGAGCTAGGAGAAACATTATTTCATGGATATCAGAAACCTTAGTCTAAAATGACTGTTGCATGAAAATATTTTTACTATACCAGAGCAGGGTGCCCAAGGAGCTAGCTCAAGGCTCCCTGTAGCTTTTTCCCAGGTCCAAGAGACTGGTATTTCTAGAATTCCCAATTCAGACTAACGTATTGTTCTTACTCCAAAACTTTGGTGCTTGTCTTTCAGTTTCAATTGAGAAGAGCCCAGTGCTGCAGTCCCTGTCCTGGATCCCGGGCACAGAGCTTTGATCAGCTTTATATTTCACTGTGAAGCTTTGTGGTAATGTCAGACCCAGAGATGTTCTCAAACGTGAAATATTAGAGCCAGACAATAGTTGTTTGGAAGACAGAAATATGTGCTCTATGCCGAGACTGCAAAGCAGCAGCTGCACTTTTAATTAAAACTTATGTCCTATATATCTTTGTATGTTTGAGTGTTTCTTTGTTTTTAATGAATTTTTTAGATAAAGGGAGCTTTTTTAATTATACTTCTGCCTCCTGGTGCACGCCTTCCTTATTCATTTTTGCTATCATGACTTTTTTTCAATTTACGTTAACAGATTAGGCCATATCAGAGCTTCTGAGTATATTAAAGGTGACGGCAGCAAAACACAGCTCTGTTTCTTGATCTATTCAGTAAGAGTCTCTTTAGTCACCCTTCTTTGTGCCCCTCCCCACCACACACACTGTAATTACTGTGACATATACGGATCTTAAGCATATTTGACAAAGTGTAATGAATGAAGTCTCAACGATCATCAAGAAAATGCCTCAACATTTGCTTAAATTAACATTGCCATCATTCTGGGGATCTGTAGGTTAAAGTTTGGGATTTTTAATTTGGGTGATTTGACTGTAACAGCAATTCCTGAATAGCTGTTGTTCCAATGGATTTCCTCACACAGAACAGTTTGAACTTTGGAAGAGCTGAACTCGTGTCCAGCAAAAGTCAGGGGAGATTCTTTTTGGCTGCTTGAAATCAAAACCTTAGATCTTTCCAAATGGGCAAACATGAGGAACAAGGAAACTAAAGGAAAACTCTAGTGGGAGCTGGAGATAAAGCAGATGGAAGCCAAAAGCTTTAAAGTGAAAGAAAATAATTAACCAGGAGAAGAAAGAGTTGAATCTAATGTGAAGTAAAATTGAAATTAAGAAGCAAATCACAAAAGAATTGAGAAAGATAGCATTAAACACAATACATGGATGATGGCCTAGGTCTCCAGATATGGGACTTTGTATTCACTGTTTGGATGATACATGAAAGAGAATTCCTTGCCATTAGCTCGATAACACAACAAGAGGTGATAGGAATTTGTCTGCTTGACAATTAATAAATAGATTCAAGGAAACAACTGAACTATATTAAAATGCTGGCAGCTAATTTTTGTGATGTTTTCTATCTTGCTTGCTTTTTCTTGCCTATGCAGACAACTTCTTTAGTTTTCTTTTTACAGGCTAAGACAAAAAACAAATCTTCCTTCCTATGTAGAAAACAGAACAATTTTAGTAATTCTGTCCCTTGAAAAACAGGAAAATTTAATTTAATTTGGTTCCAGAGAACTAGGCAAGAAAAAGGATAATTGGGATGAAGTAGACTTAGTTCTGATTTCCCAGTCTTGAGAGATTTTTTTCTTTTTTTTCTCTTCTGTCAAGACTCAATATCTTACAAGCTGCTTGCTACAATTTTATTCTTCATGCAAAATAATTGCTGAGCATAAACTGTGTTTATATCAATCATTGTAGAAATGTAAACAAAATAGAAGCAGTAGAATTATGAATGAAGACTTGATTAAGAAGTGACAGCAAAGATTTGTGATAATGAAGGGATGAATAGCACTTGTTTGGTTATGTGCCAGTTACTTGCAATTAATTTTGCTAGCTAGCGAGCAGGACACCTGCTGGCTTGCAGTCAGAGTGGGCATTTTCTACTCATGTTGGTATGCATCTATCGATTTTTCTGTACTAAGACATTTGTAATTATTTATGATTATGGGCTGGAATAACAAAAGCACAGAAGGCCTAACAGCCCTGACAGTAGTTCCTGTTGAATTTAGGTGCTCTAATCATAAACCGTTCTTTCCAGACCTTAGAGCCCTGGCTTTTCACCACAGGTGCTCCTGCCTGCCTGCTGACAAGTATGCCCAGAGCCCCCACTTCATGGGGCTGACAGAGCAAGCTCTCAATTCACAAAGTAGTTGGAGGGTGTTCATCTTTCATAAACAGATAACGGGGCACCCTAGATTGATCTAGCAAAAGAAATCTACACCTTGCAGATGTGAAATGAACGCTAAACCTTATTATATAGTACCAGTCAACGGGAACGATCCTTTGACTCATAGGAACATTGTCCAATGCGTCAGCTGCTTGCAGCTTGGACACAAGCCTGGGGAGCAGGCACTGTGCCCTGGGTGCACTGACCTTATCACAGAAAGGTCAGATTCTTAGCGTTCTTAGGGTGAAAATAAGTGTCACAAAAATGCCATAGCACAGGGTAGTCACTTGAAAAGGGGCCGATATGGGTCCTGGATCCTGCTCAGTAAAATGGTTAGCCAGGACCAAGAAGCCTGGCTTTTCTTCCTAGTGAACCCATTTGCACATAAAAACAGTTTTCCATGGTGAATTCACGAGTTTTCGTTTATAGAGATGGATTAACTGAAATGGATAAGAAGAGAAAATGTCGTATAATTTATTTTTTTTTTTTCTTAAAATCATGCAGCAGAGTGACAGACCAGGACAGCATGCCCGTGGTGTAATGATACTCTAGTCTCTCCTGATCACATGCCTATCTTGCAGCTCACTTAAAGAAAACCAAACAAGCCTAGATCAAACCTCTGGAAAAAAAACACATAGCACAATGTGTCCACATGTTCAATGAAACTATTCCCTTATGCTCCTTAAACAATAAAAAATGCACATTTTTATCTACTAGCTGAAGTATTTAACTAGTCCCAAATGTAGGGTGATGACTAATCAATCCCTGGCCAATCAATCTATTGAATTCAGGAACAACCAACAGCCCACCAGTAGCTTTGCAAAAGCTAGTGTATGAGAAGAATTTCAAAACAAGATGCAAGTTTGAACAGGTCCAATGTTTCTTTCTGTTACAGACAAATTACAAAGAAAGTTGTCTGAATCATAGTGTAGAAGGTAAGATTATTAAAATGCAGTGGTTTTTTTTGCTGGTTGTATGATTAGGATCATGAAGGAAAACTAGGATGTGAAAGTAAAAGCAGGAAACCTAATGATTCTTTTAATTAAAGGGCTGATTAAACTTGAAGACTTGTTAGACCTCACATTTTCATTAGCAAACATTTCTATTTATTTACTTATTTATTTATTTTTCTTCATTTGTTGAAACTCTTCCAGATACTGCATGCAATTTACTGAGTGTGATTTATGGACCCAGCCCAACCTGTGCTGAAATCCACAGGAGGCTTTACATTGACAAAAGTCACTGCAGCCATAGCTTTGTGCATCCCAAATGTTTTTATGTTAAAGACCTTTGATGTCACAAAATTTTAGGAATGCTTTCCCCCTCCCTTCCCTCCCCCCCCTCCCCCCACCCAATATTACTTAGATGTAAATAAACTTAGGACCTATGAGTGGAGATTATAAATTTCCTTCCCTGTTATTATATCCAACTCTATGTCATTGTAAACACTGGACATAGTCAAATTATTGAGATGTCTTTCAGAGAGCCAGCTAATATAACGATAACTGCTAATTTATCAGAACAATATTAGCAATTAATGAGGTTGCATTTAGTTGGTGCCAAGTAATTAAATAGAATGTAATGAAGTGCTAAATATATCTAAAACTTTAAGCTTTAGTATTTTAATATAGAAGTTGTGTGTGAGAGAGAAAGCAGGAAAGAGAGAAAGAAAGAGTCAATATCATTTAATCTTCTATGCTTCTGTCATTTAATTTTCAGCAACCCATTCACTGAAATATACTTAACTGCATAGCCGAAAACTAGAGAAATGAAATATATGTTTTAATTTGTAGTTACAGTGAAACTTTCCTGAAACTCACAGATTTAGCTCACCTGAAGTTTTAGACAATTAAAACTGTTAAAACATGGTTAAAACTGCATGTACATGTTCATGCATACATCCATACTAAATAATTACAGTTTTAAAATTAAGTTTTTCTCAGAGGTACCTTTGCATACAAAATTTCAGATATCAAGGTCCAAAAGACTAGGTGAAACTTCCCCCAAATCTTTGGTCACTAAAGTTTGACAGAAAATCTGCAGAACAGTGAAGCTATTTGTCCTGTAGAATTTCCTGGCAGATACAACTCAAAAGCACCCTCTGTTTTGGCACATATAGCTCAAAATGGAGCAAGAGTAAGTCTGGTCCTGGGAATGGTCCAGTTCGGGATCCATGCCTGGCTTTTGCTAGGCAGGAACTGGAAATTTAAAATGCTCAGTGCTTTCCCTACCTCAGGCTGCTGCACATTCTCTATTTGTTCCTGATTCAGTATCTAACAGATACCATTTTATCTTCCCAGTTAGATAACACTATGTAATGTGGGTGAGAAATATAGTGATCATGTACATGATCATGAACACGTAGCTAATTGCAGACTGGAAGATATTTTGATTCCAGTAGTTCTTTATGGGTTTGAATTAGGTTTAATCCTGCTCAGAACTCCACTTTCAAAATCTTGCTTCCAGTATTTGGGAATAAGTCCACTATCACTCACTGCTTGTTAAAATACATGCATCAGTAAAGATTCTTCTTTAATAAAATTTCATAGTTTATATATGCAGAAATGCATATACACTAGAATATATGTGCTATATTTTAAAAGCATTAAAAACACACCATTTTATTGATAAAAACACTTAAACTCTCTCCCTTTCTCTCTCAGTGCTTCTCTTGGGAGCTTTAAACTCAAACGACTCTGATAAAATATGAAAGCTTCCATTGATTTATTGTTAATAGCAAATAAATAAATTTAGGGGAGAAAATGTACTTTAAGGCATTATTGTCACTGAGGGACCAACAATATCTTCAGTTTTCACATATCTGTACAGAAATCTGTTGAGAATCTCTTTTGCATATTCATGGACATGATCATTCTAGTAAACACTATCTGTAAGTAAAACTTTTCATTCCTTTACCATACTGCCCAGTTTATAGAGAGAGAAAAAAAAAACACAAATATTAATATTTTTTTTGGTAAAAGGTTGATATTAAAAATATAATTTCTAGAATGAAGCAAAGAGGATGCTTATACAAATTATTAAAAAAAAAAAAAAAAAAAAAAAAAAAAACACAAAACAACAGTATCAAGATCATTGCTTTAGAGATTCTCTATGAAATTAAATTGCCATGTCTTTTTGTCACTTGATACACAAATGCATGTTGTGCCTTTTTTAGTGTTATTTTGCTACCTTTCCTCTTAAGTGTTGTTATTTCTTTGAAATGTAAATTCATTTGTAAAATTATGATAAAGACATACTTAAAGCATCCTTCAGAAGATTTAAAAGCACAAAACTTTAAAAGCAAACCTTTGCACCTTTTCTATGAATTGTGAAAATAATGGAAAGAAGCATACCCAAAGTTTTCATCTGCTCATGTGTATCGCACCACTGGCTTCCTGCAGCCTAATCTGCACTAGAGCAGACAGCAGTGGCAGAGTCTGAAAGAAAGAGCTCCTTTTCATTTCTGAATCAATGCAAAGTTGCCAGTTAGATTTCCATTGGACCTCTTGGGTCTCCAAGGGCACTGCAAAATCCTATGGTGCGTGGATGTTCAAACACAGGCAGACAGTTTTGTGGCATGGTGAAGGAAAAGTACTTTGGAACACCTAAGGAAATTATCTTAGCCTGATTTCAGAATCAAATGTCCAAAGCAATCCAAACACTATGGTTGTACAAGAGAATACAGACCGTTGTCAACTGCATTGCTGAGTGAGATTTAGAGCTAGCAATCTTCAGCAATTACCCCATTCTAGCAGCCACTACTCAAAAGTAAGAATCAGACAGAGAAACCTCACTGGGGTAGTCAGTTTTAGTGACAGCTGTGAGTTTTCCTAGACATTTTTTTCCTACCAATTTATTGATCATTTTGTATAACATAATTCATTTGTATTAGTTGGACCTTTGGATGGTGAATGTTCATCAAGACCTTTTGCTTTTGGCAGAGACTGGGTGAAGATGACCAACTCCTGCTGCTTACTCAGCACTTAGCTTATGCCTGAGACTAACAGAGACCTAGAAATGAATTTATCCTTTGCCTACGTCTGCTGAGGAATGAAATGATGAAAATGATAATGAAAGAAAGGTATTGTCATGGCACATCTAACGCACTGTTATAAGCTAGTGTCCTATGAAATCAACTGGATATGCGCACTTTGTTACTTTTTGAAATAGGACCCCTAATATCTTGGTAGAACACCAGAGTAGTGCAATAAGGCTAAGTCAGATTGGTTGAAAGTTGTCTTTGGACTTCACAGGCTTTGGGACTTTATATATGTATGCATATATATATATATATTTATATATATATTTACTTTTAGTATATATGTGAATTTGAAAGGATTACAATGTCTTTGAACATTTGGCCTTCAATGACGATATGCCCCCATTTACCTATCGGTATATTGATAATGATTACCTTTTACCTTTGAGGTCTGCAGATCAAAGAGACCTTCTGAAATGATCTCTAAAAAGAGATCCCTATTAACTGTAAAAGTTAAAGCTTACAGAACCCAAATCAAGTTCATATTAAACATAATATTTTTATGGTTTATGCAATGCTGGCTCAATGTTTCCTATAACTTCTGATTTCTCTAAGAATTTCTTGGAAGAAGAAAATTCTTCAGAAATCACCGTTTCTGACCAAAATGCCATTGAAGACTTTTTTTTTTTTTTTTTTTTTTTTTTTTTAAGGGCCTTTGTGCCTATTAAAAATCAGTGCAATCAATTGCTGTAGCTCTACAAGGTTTTCCTTTTCTTATTCTAATGTTAATAAAAAAGGAACCAGGAATAGCTTGAACTGCTTTATTTGATAAGGGTATTACTGGCAATGTATTTGCCATAATGAGAGAAAAACCAACACCATTGTGGACTTTTGTTTTTCTTTTTCTTCTGTTTTGTTTATTGCTGTAGCATTTTAAAGTACTTTAATTTCAGATTCTGTGCTCAATTTAGGGCTTAAAGTAAATATTATGCTTTGCACTGCTGCTCAAATGAAACTCATAGTGTAGAACCTACTGGCAGTAGAGTGTGACTTATATTTCACATTTCACAAATGTTATGAAGTCTTACTTAACAGAAAATCAGGGTTTCACAGCCTAAAGCTTGTTATTTAAAACCAACCTTTTTTGGGTAAATCAAACTCAGTACAACACAGTAATAAAATTTTACCTCCAGTACCTCCATAATTCCTTACAGTTTCTGAATAAAAACATGCTACTGCAATGCCACCCAGCTTTGCCAAACATTAAGAAAATACATCAGAAAGCATTCTTTCTTTCTAGTTTCACAGAGATTTATGAGTGAAAAAGAGAAAAAGAAGCCCACTCTGTAATAACTTTTTGCAGCTGAAGGCTTATTTACAAGAATGTGATATTTGTCTTAGATTATAATTCACTGTAAGTAGAATTATTTCAAAGATTTTTCATGCAGATTGTGTGCTACACATTTTGCTCTAATCCATTTAAACAAGACTATCATTCCCGCAATCTAGACACAGACTGTGATTCACCTCATGTAATTTCAGCCCTGGAGAAAGATCTGGTTTACAGGGGAAGCCAGCGGCTCAGCTCCCTCCAGAGCTGAGGGAGGGAAGCACAAACCTCTTGGGAGCAGTTCCTCTCCTTCATGCAAGTCTAATGACAGGTGGAGAGCACTGCTTTCCGTCTGACTCGAGAAGGAGCCTAAATGCTGAGCTGAGCTCCAGATCTGGGGGTCACCTGCAACCAAACCTGCACATCCAAACCTTGCACAGGCATCCTTGCATCTTAGCAGCACAGATGTGTCTTCCTCTGCTGGTCACCCAACTGGGCCTTGTGTAACAGGGGCTGTAGGAAGTCCAAAAGAACAAAGAACAATAGCAATTTACTTCATTAAATGATTAAGAAGAACTACAGTCAAGGATTTATGTTTTCCAGAATCCCTTGCACTGGTAAGCTGTAGCCAAGCACTTATATTATAAAATCCTTGGACAGAAATTGAGACCTGCTTGAAGTGCACTTATTACTGCGTGGTGGTAGATGACCTTGGATGAGGTGGCTGGGTACCAGTTCAGATAAATATTAAGTGGAACAATAAACTTAATGGTTCTTTTGAAAAATGCAGTGTGGCTCAGACTCTAATATGGTTTGTTTAACAGTGAAAAACATTTTCCCTCATAAGCTTCTTTTTTTTTTTTTTTTTTTTTTTCCCCTTGCATGGACTTAGTTCAATTGGAGACTTCTAACTCCGTGCTACAGAAATAAAATGACTTAATGTGTACCTTTAAACCGGGTCATTAATCTTCCATCATTCACCTCCTGTATTATGCCTTAGCTTACAGTTAATGGAATATTTAACTGCCTTAAGAGGAACAATAAATTGAAGTCAATGCTTCCCTTCAAGTTTTTATCCATAATTTCACAGAAATAAAAGAAAAACTGTTGACTGGGAACCATTGTGATGTTTTCTTAATAGCATTTTTTTGTGAGCATACAGTGAAATTCCATTTCAAAATGTGTTAAAAAAAAAAAAAAAAAAAAAAAGATGGTTATAATTCCTCGTCTTCAAATGCCTCAGAGTGTAATGCATAGAAGGGTTTTTCCTTGGCTATCCTGGAAGACCACATGCTTTTTAGTGCTTGATGCAGGGTTCTAAAAAGAAAAGCTTTTTTCCCTTGATTTTGAATAATATATTGTTTAAAAAATAAAGCATATCTTTGAGGACAGGTATCCTCAAAACAGTTTCTAACAATAATGAATTCAGAAATTCCTTTTCCACTGCTCACACCCAAATTTCTTTCCCCATGGAGGATTCAGATAATAGTAAACCTTTTCCAACCAAAACCTCACCCCAAGTATTGAAAGATGGAGCATATCCTGAAGATAGCAACACACCAGGTAGAAAACAATCCGTAATGATTTTCTACATAGACTACAGATCTATTGGCTGGTACTTCACACCTACCACCAGCCCTCCTCTCACAGGGAAGTCCGTGGGGTTTCTGCAGTCAGGAGGGGTGAGTCCCTCTGCTCCTACAGAATGAGCACATGGGTGGCATCACCAAAGAATTGTTTGGTGGAGGTGTGGGATGAGATCATAACACCATGAAGCTAACTCCCCTCTGTTCCCAGTCACTCACAGGGAACCTATTTCACACTGGAAGAGCCCCAGAGTCCTATTCGGGCTGCAGCTGTCCTGGCACACTACCTGCAGAACAAGACCCAGCAAAAGAATGTTTTCATCCTATTACAACTGCCAAAATCATGCTCACATGACAGTTATGGTTTTATTATGCCCTGCTTGACCTGCCGCTGTGCCACAGTTTTAGAAAAATGAAAACAGTAAAATCCCAAGAAAATATTTCAAAATGCCACACGTAAATACTCTGGCAGCTTTGAGATTCATTTTACCATGTGCCAGGATGGTGGAGAAATGGCTCTGCCAGTGGATTTCTACGGACATTAAGGAGACATGCTGGCTGTCAGCTGACTCTACTGAACAGCCTTTTCCAGATCAACATCCTTTCCTTTCTCTTTCTTTCTCTCTGTCATTTATTTATTTTATTTTTTTTTTTAAAGGAAGAGTGCCTACAACATTAACAAATAGCTGTCACTTTACGTATGCCATACCTCTGTGCCCACCAGAAAGATGGGATGTGCTCTGATGCACCCAGACAATGATAAAAAAAACTACAGCAGGGCCAAAGGGTCTGTCTGTTGCATCATTATTGACCAAAATTTTTTGCATTATGACACGAAGAGAAAGCAGTCTCTTGCCCCAACCCAGGTGAAGAGGCTGACTGACATTTGCCACTTGGACGTTTTGCTGCATGAGACTGGCCCTTCCCCGGTTACTGCAGGCAGCAGTTTCCTGCTCTGTAGGTTTTGACCTTGTCCAGATGGCCTTCACAAGTTTCAGATCCTTTTACTCATTCCTCCAGGAAGTACAATTTCTGGTGGCATGTAAGTGCCAAGAAGTAGGATCAAACTGATAGGTACATGGAGCGCAGTGTGTAGGCTTCCACAGACAGCCAGGTCAGTTGCTCTGCTCTGCAAGCTTTACATATAAATCATGGTTATTGTTATTTACCCTCTAAGCAGGGAATCTGGCAGAGTTAGGAGTGAGTCCAACGCATCTGAACCAGATGGCCTTTGAAGAAGTTGTCCAGGAAATCATATATTTGTATCAAGTATCATTTTTTCTGGGAGATTGCAAAATAGAATCCTCGCCCAGATTTCTTCCCTTTCTGCAGACAGCATACAAGATTAGTCCTAAGTGTGAAAATCCAGCAAAGGGTAATACAGAAATGAACATACCCTTAGTGTGTGCCAGGGACAGGGTTGCTCAGGGCTGAGGTGACACGTGCTCCTGCTCACCGTGAGGCTGGTGGCTTTAGCACGCCTCAGGGATGAGCAGCCACAGTGCTGTGCTCAGCACCTGCCAGCTACTTTGTCAGGCTCCGCAGGCTCGTCAGCCTTGGCGATGCCAGGGCAATTTGTGCTGACGCAGGTAAAGATCACAGAAACCCTAGTCACTTCTCTTGGCAACCTCTGTAATCACAGATGTGCAGAACAGGCTGGGACAGGATGGGGTGTCAGGAGTCAGAAGTAAGGCCAATTCAGATCATTAGGAACTGTTTTCCTCTGTCCCTAGTTTCTGTACATGGAAACAGCTCATCTTTTAAGGCTAACCTTTCTGTTATCAGGGAGTCTCTGGCCTCTTTAAGGACTTATTGGGGGAAAGCATTCCAGAGAGGTATGGCTATTACACTGTTAGATGTGGAAAACCATGAACATATACTACAGGTGTGTTGCCAGATTTCAGTCCTGTGTGAACAATTAGAGTTGCACACATATTCAGTGCAGATATTGTTAGAGTTTAAAATGTGCTTAGTTTGCATGCTGACTGGAGGCACACTGCTTGAAAATCTGCCTTTGCTCACATCTTCTACTGAAAAGGAGAGAGTAAGGTGTTAAGACACAAGCCTATATATATATATTGCATATATATATGTATATATGCAAATTTCATGCTTTGCAAAGGAGGGTCAACATATAGGCTTCACCAAAAGGAAGCAGCTGAGCCCTCCTGAAAGGGTGCACACCTGCAGTGCTGCCACACCAACTCTGAACTGGATGTGGTGGCATGGGGGAAGCACGCCACAAAATCTGTGCAACGCACACATGGGGCCTGCCACATATGCTCAGCTCTCATCCTACCAGGACTCTCTCTTGCTTCAGGGAATCAGGATTTGTCTCTTAATAGTGTTTGCTCCATTCTTTGCCACTGCTATAATGTAGACCTTAAGCAAAGTTTTGAATAAGACCAATTAGGAAAGCAACATTACTTTTATTAAATCACATTAAGTATTAAGGGATCATAATTTACACATAGTCAGCATACATAATCTTATTCCTAGGGCAAAAAGTGTAACCCTAACTCAATATTAAAACCAGAGAGAAAATGAATCTGCATAATATCAAATTATTTAATGCCTAGACACAATAACACTTTGCAGGTAGTGAAAGTTATCTGGGCATCAGGCAGTAGTGAGTCAGCTTTAAAATGGTTTATACTAATCCTGGAAAATCAGTAATTCTATCTGAATTGGTATTTTGTTTTCACAGCTTTTGTTTGGAAAAATAAAAATTTTAAAAAGGAAAACCATTTTTTTTTTTTTAATAGTATCATAGGGAGTTGAATAAAATCATTCTATTCTTCACTAACTATAGAAGAGGTGTTTTGGTTAGACGCTTATCTAATGTCCTCCTCTTCTAGATTTTGTATGTTGTGAATGTTTGAGTATCAGTTAGGAATGGAATTCCAGGTGGCATAATGGATGTAAAAAACTTCTATTCGAGTCCTAAGGATAGCAATGACAAATTGCTGTAAAAAGGTGAAATACTTTGTGACAGTTCATCTCACTAGAGACTGAGTAGTTAATGAAAACCTTATCCAGTTGCACGTTACACTCTTCCCTGGAAAATTTTACTTTTAACTTCTCTCACCCCCGTGACTTTTACAGAGCAGGGATTTGCCTTTCCTCCAGAGTTTAATGAGATAGAGAAGGAAGCAGATGAAGATGGTATGTGACATGGGATGGACAAGCATGGAAAATATTGATAGTAGCTCAGTATACACAACAGCAAAGGGTCAAATGGACAAATACGTGCTGGCATTAAGTATCAGCATTTCCAGCATGTAGATAGCACTTTTCAGAAGCAGAGGGCACAGTCTGCCCAGCCCCATGCCTGCATTTCCATTCTGAACACTGAGAGCAATCACGTAAGCTCTGATAGCATTTTGGTAGGCATGGCCTGTTGTGATGAGTTGTAATCAGCGTTTACTTCACAGATAAAAAGAGCTCTAAAGTCAATGACAACAGAAACACAATTTTTCCTGTTGATTTCTTTCCTTTTGTGCTCCTAAAGTGGCTTCTTTTCATTTCAGCCCAAAGAGACCACAGCTACGGTTCACTTCCATAATGACACAGCTAGGAAAGAGCAACTCATTTCAACCAAATCCTGCTTCTCCTGGAGGCCTCAGACACTTAACCCTGGCAGTCTCTCTTTGAAGGATAAATTATCGTTATGCTAGTACTACTGCTCAGGAAAAATTGTGTATAGTAGGGTTTACATGCCAAATGGCTGATTCTAATCTACTATTATCATCGTTTAGTAATCATAAAGGTAATAGGTCTGTTAAATCTAAGCATGTTGCATGAGTGTATTGTGTTTTGGAAATCCCAGCCATATTTCCTGCTCACCTGGTGCATGCTATAGGACAAGCAGATGTTGAAATATCAGAGTAACTATTAAATTTCTATCAGTTAAACCAAAATAGGGTGCATGTTTCTAGTTTGAGGCCCCTGCTATTTGTTCTGCATGTAGAATGTAGTTATTTTTTTAAAATGCTGTTTTAAAACACAACATCGAGCCATTCTAAATGATTACCAATACTTAGCAGAAGCCTGGACTCTGACCTTTCCAGGATACACTACCACTAATGATACACCTTAGAAACTAGCAAAGCTCCTTTATCCATTATGATTAATGCAGTTTCACTTTGACCATACGCTGTTCTTCCAACATTAGACAGATCTGATGGCACGAGCTTAGGAACTGGCTTAACTTTTAAAGATATAAATAGCCTTACTGAAACCAGGGAGAGCCCAGTACACACTAAAATAAAGCCTGTACTTAAGCAGTATTCTCCATTAGGTTTATAGGTGTGAGAGAGAGAGACTGAAAGTTAAGGTCTCATGTGCAAGAGACTCAGCTGAAACATGTGTAATGGGCACAAGTGAAGAAAGTGGAAAAAAAAAAAAAAAGGGTGTTCAGGGCTGTACCCCACATCCCAACACAGAGCAGAAAAGGTGCGATGCTAGAGGTAAACCTGAAAGTAGCATTTAACTGACAAATGTCAGATGTATGTCCCTAAGTTTAGATCCCCAGACTGCCAGTTCCCAACACCACTGAGCCTCAAATCTAATTGCTGCAGGATTTACGTGCTGCTGAGGCTCCCTTCTTCATCTGGCTTGCAGAGGTCAAATTAGCAGGCACTTTCAAAATGAACCTAGCAGAGTAATTTTTTGAACAAAACACAACCTGGAGAGCAGAAAACCAGACAAAGATACTGCTCTCGTATCAAAGCAGCAGTGTTTTGAGGACCTGTTACTGCCCCACAGCTGCTGTGGCCCCAGCCCGCAGGTGGCTGAGCAGAAGGGACAGTGCGTGGATGCAGCCAGGGAAAATGGTCACTTTAGAAAATTGTGCTCCATTCCTACCCCTTCATTGCAGCATCCCTGACAGCTGAAGAGCTGCGATTTGATCAGTTTCTGCACTGATATTAACAGACCTGCAGTCCAAGATATAAAGCGCAGCTGAGAGAGGAAAAAGGAAAAGTCCAGAGGCTTTTGCTTGAAGGGCTGTAATAGTTTTATTTCTCCTGCACAGATTATAGAACAATTTCACTGTCTCAGGTTTATACGGTGAATAGAAAATTCAGTTTCAAGTGATTGGGTTTAGATTTCCAAGTAGCTGTTAAAATAGAGCCCAAATATAATGGAACATTGCTGTCATCTGAGGGCTCTTTGGTGTTCTTCATGAAAGGAGCTCAGTTCAAAAAGGAATGAGTACCTACAACCTAAAATATCTCGGCACATTTGACAACCTCATTGAAAACCTCAGTGGAGAGGCCTATTCTCAATTTTACAGGTGACAATCTAGGCAGAAAGTGTAGGGTTGCGTGAATGTTTCTTCTACTGATGTTCACAACTTTGTTTGAACAAGTCCTTGCCCAACAGTTTTGCTCCTACCCCATATCAGCAAAGCATTTGGACACATTCTGTACCTTAACGGTGTGAATTTTTCCAGTGAATTCTTTGACAGTTCCCTGCCCTACAAATCTTTGAAGATTCAAGGCTTGGATTCACACAGAATGTGGCATGAGTAAGAAAGAAAAATATGTGATGGTTTGTTTCTGTATCTGTGGCATTTCTACTGCCTTATAAAAGTGCTCGTTATCACAGCCTCGTCTACCTTGTCATCTGTACTGAGACAAGGAAAGAAAACATTTGCATATATAATGAAGAAGGTACTGAAGGTAATGAAGAAGCACTGCCCTGTAGGTTCTTCATGGGAAAAACCTAGGATGCTGCTGATACTGTTGCTCCTCTTTGGTTGTTTTATGCGAAGATTCAGCCATACATGTCAGAAATGGTGCGTGGGTGAGGAACTAATCAAGAGCAAGCTGCTGGAGAGCACAATACACATAATACTTAAATGGTACCAGGTTCCAGAGTCTCACAGCATAGAGATGTCTCATTAAAACAAACAAAAAAAAAAAAACACACCACTGTATTTACTAATCACCTCCTCTTCTCCTTTCTTTCTCACTCTCAGTGCTTTGGTTTGTGACCTTCTTCCAAAAAAAAACAAACAAAAAAAATTAAAAGAAAAAAAATTAATTCTCTAGCTTGAAAGCAAGAAATCAAATTTCAAAGTTAATACGTGTTTCTCACCTTCGTGTATATTTTATTTTGTTGTTTTCAATTTTAGCTGCTGTGTAAATTTTCCCCTCTCCCTTCAGAAATTTTGCTTGGAAACAGACCTGAAACTTCATAGCTTTTATTCCCTTTTTCCTGACTGTCCTAATCCTTACAATACGTAACTTTGAGTTCTTTGTGGTTGTTGAGCTGCTTCTCTATTCATCTTTGAACCACCGCGGTGGTTGATAAATAGCAATATTAACATTGAATAACAGTAAAATAGAGGTAGTAAAAAGGCTATTGCCCCCAAATTCCCAAAAACATAGAGCTTTTTGTGTGTGTGTGTGTGTGTGCGTGCGCGGTAGCATGCTAACATACACTCATGAATGGAAAGCTAACTAGAAAACTAGAATAAGCACAAAGAATACAGCTTTGTTCCTAAGGCAAAGATGATAAATATGGCAACACTTAAATTTCATTTCTAAATGAATGGAATGAAAGCATTTCGCTACCTGTCATGCCTGGCTACTGCTTTGGCTGGTTGAATTCAGCTCTGCTTGCAGGCAGAACTGTGCCAAGGGTGCTTGGGTACCTCTGCCACCCCTTCTAGTTTCCAGCTGGCACCCAGTGTGAACGTTCCCAGGGGAAAGGCATTTCAGACAACAGGAGCGGAAAACCCAGACTGCCTACTCCCCAGTTTTCAGTGTTTGAAGAAAACCAACCTTGAGCGGACCATAGCCTTTTCAGTGTTCAGCCTGCCAGTTTTCCCATAGCAATGTATTTCCAGTGGCAATACAGGTCCAGTCCTATTATGTTCTCTTACAAGGACCAACCTGTGTTATAATTTGTTTAAAGAATCCATACCGTTATTAGCTGAACATATCCACTTTTGGCTGACCCCTACCCATTCATAGCAGAGAGAACCAAGGGACAAATTATATCCTTCTGCTTCTGATGTAGATAAATATGATCATATAAAATTACTCCTTCATTTACGGAAATTGCCTTTCAGTCTTAAAAGAGATGTGTGTGTCCATTGTACCTCTTTCTTGATCAGATATTATTTGAATCATCATCTCTGTGATTCACAGTATGCATCCTTATAATTTTTTCCAGATACATCTCTTAGTAATATCTCCAGAGAGAACTAATTATGCATGCAAAGACGACTGACAGAAAAACTGTTGCTAACAAATCATCCAAAAATCCCAATTCTTAGCAAGTTTTTCTCTTCCTGCACTGATATGATCTTTTTGTTTCAACCCTCTAACTTTTAACTCTTTTACCTCCAGTCTCTCCTTCTCCAGTATCTTTCAAAAGGAATGATGCTAATAACAGATGAAGTTCAGATCAGTTATTTTTATTGAACAGATATCAAAACCTGTTCAATAAAGAAATCTTTGCCTTCCCAGCCTACTCAAGGAATTATCTTGAGGAAGTGTGATTTGTCTGTGATGACAGAGACAAAATTACAGAATGTACTAAATAGTCACCTGTGAGAAGGTGGGATTGGATTTTTCATTACATTTTTAAAGAATAAAAGCCCTAATCACTGTTCAAAAGAGAACCATCACAGAACCTTAACATGATTTTACATCTGGTCAAGAGATTGCTCAGAAATGATATGTTGATAGAAGACATAGAATATAATGTGCCACACAGGAAGAAATTCATATTGCTTGGACCATCAAGGAAAGGTTTTAATATTTTTAATTTCACGAGGTCTGTATTTGGTAACTCAAGCACATGTTTTGAAGACAGCAGACTCCAAATTAACTGGGAAAAATCTTGCATAAGAATCAGAATATCCTTGTCATTCTGAAGAGTCCATAGAGTTTCTTGTGAAGTAAATATTTTTAGAAAAATAGTTTTACTCTGATGTTACGCAGAAGCAGACTCTGAGAACTTGTGAACACCTCCTTTGCCATTTCTTGCCAGATTTGACTCAGAAAGGGCAGTGAGTACAATACAGACAAATCCCCCAGTTTAGCAACACTACACCTTACCCATGCCACTTGTTGGGCACTGTACTGCTCTATGGCTTGTGTCCTTGCACCAGGTGTTCAGAGGCTGGTGCTCTATCAAACTGCCCATTTTACAGACCCTTTCTGTTCATCTTTTTAGTGATTTTTTTTTGTTCTTTATAGGACCCAAGGTCAGAAGGATTGTTATGACTAGAGGTGCACAGCTAATTCTTCAACTTATAAAGTTCATTAATATAATTCATTTTTATTTAATAATAAATGGCTATTTCAATTTGCATAAATCAACAGGAGTATCTGATGCCCTCAGCACTCACAGGAGAATCTGAGAACCTAAGAACTCATTAGTTTAAAACTAAAGGCTTAGACTGGAGTTCTTTGTTGAATCAGTGTGCAGAGGGACTACCTTCCTTGTAAAGCTATCCCAAAAGTTTTATTAATAGTAAGAATTTCCTGTTTGGCCTCACATTTCTGACATTTTGTGACAAGGGTTTTTCATATAGCCCTATGATTCCTTATACAGATGAATCCTGACTGCTGATATTTTCAAGTCATATTTAACACTATTGTACAACAATCATTCAAAAATGTGTTCACATTCTTCCTTTTCTAATCAATAGCTAAAGCAATTGGCAGTAAAAGTCAAATAGGAAATTATGAGAGCTTAAAAGAGAAAATTGCCCCAGTATGCCCCTCTCAAAAGTCTATAAGAAACTGATTTCATTATAAGTTATTTCCCTAGGTTTGGGCTTTTCTCAATTGCTGATGATTGATGTGGCAAATTTTATTTTCACATTTAATAGATTTTAATCTGTAAAACATTTCTGTATCAAAATGAATCTGGAGATGCTTTTTATGAGGTTTACCTCCCAATAAACTCCTGCAGAATTCTCCCAAGCTGGCAATGAGCCTGTCATTTCAAGTTTAGCAGCATATTCTCAGCAATAGTTAGAAAAGCTGTACCCTTGTGACAGCTTTACAGTGCAATAATATCACTTTGTCCATAACCTTGAAGAAGCTGCTGTCCAGGTTACTACTGTCACATTGGAAAACATTTTTCTTCTTTCCTGTATTAAGTCTATAGGTCTGCAACTGAGAATAATTAAACACAAAGCTAGGGTTTGGGGCCCAGTGCACCACCTAGAATAAGCCAATATAGCTCCTTTGACATAAACAGATATTCATTACCTCTCACACAAAAAATCTTGCCCTCAATATATAAGAATTTATAAAGAAAACAAATAAATCAATTGCAGAGGCAATCCATAGATTTACAATATCACTAAAAAAAGAAAGAAACATCTTTTAGACAGAAATATCTTGACTGCAATGGAACCACCATTCAGCAACACCTGCTAATGTCCCAAGCAAAGCTAATGGAAAGAAATATTTGGTCTAACTTTGAGATTTTTTTCTTATTTTGTTCTGAGGATTTCCACAGTGGAAGTTAATGTCTTACCCTAAAAGTAGATTTTCTCTCTTTACAATAAGTAAATAAATAAAAAAGAAAAAACCCTACCCAGCAAAGAACTTTACTATGAAACTGAATTGCCCTCTCAAAAATGCAGCCACCAGCAAAAATGGAAATCTTGACCACAGCCATTTCTCTTGGCTGCACATCTCTTAACAAAAAATAAGAGAACTGAAAGAACAGCAAGAAGATTAGATATCAAAGAAAGATTTATTTGAGTGTGAGCTTTTCCATATCTATCTTTGTACAGAACCACCTAGAAAGGGACAAGTTTTGTGTTTTGGGAAGCAACCTATAACCTTGGTCCATTTCCTACAGAGGCATAGTCTACATGCCTATCTATGACCCTTCTCAGAAAGTCAAAGCTCTGACATCAAAAATGGGAGAGCCTCTGCAAGCACTAGATCTGAACATTTCTATATGAAAAGAAATTTTATGCAAACAACTGTGAGAGATCTCAACACACACAAATACTTGCTTGTACAAGGCCCTAGTGAGATAACAAGAAAAGATACAGTATTGTGAGACAATTCCACATACAACTCCAGCATTCAAACCTTTAGAAACCCAGGCAAAGTCCCATGTTTCAAGTAGTAGCTGTTATTCTATTACACAGCCAATAAATGTAACTAACATATCTGTCATTGTAAAAGGATATTTTGAAAACCCCAAATTTATAACTCATATTATTTGACCTTCCTTTAGCAACACACACACCAAGTGGAATACTACCCATATTTACCTGTGAAAGCTGTATTGCTCATCTGAAGATAAAGGAAAAAACCTGTCTTCATAAAATTGGCAACATAACTGAACAAGGGGGAAATGGCATTTTAAATCAGATGTGCTACAGTTTTCATGGTTAATGCAAGTCTTTAAACTTGATTTAGGTAACACATGCCTGTGTTACTGCAGCAGGGTCTGCTCTGAGATAGAAAGGGCATTGTTTGATTGACGGTTTGTAGCTTTAAATAAGAACAATTAAAATGTATTTGATGATTGAAAACAAACACACTTGTTTTCTTTATTGACTTTTAAAACCTGCCAAGCTGCTACTATTGAACCTGTCAATGGGCTCATGCGATGATTATAGACAGGAACACAGTGACTTTATTTTGAAAATATACAGGAAATGCTCTTGTTCTGGTAACTCAATTTTAAGATCAATATCATTCAATTATTTAGTGTTTTAATCTTACTGATAGTGCAGAGAGTACTACTGTGTGTAATGGAGGGAAGCTCTATCATTATTTATTGGATATGGCATGCTCATGACAGACTGGAGCTCAAACTTGTAGGGTAGCTTTGAATAAATTTTATAAAGATGATCCTGACTCATCCTGGGAACCTGTGTTTCTGAGCTGGTGGCAGAACCAGCTCTCAGCCATTCCCACGAGGCATCATTGAGGTGTCAGCACTAGGGCAGCATGGGACCATAACCCTGAGTGCTCAGCGGCAGCGGGGCTTGCAATGTCAGAGCAACGGGGGGGGGGGGGGGGCGGGGGGACATTCTGTCAGCCCTGTGGCTGTCTCTGGGTTGCTGGTCCCAAGAGTTGTTTGATAGCATGGCCCCAGATCAGCAAACATGCTGGGAAACCAAACAGAAAAATGGGACAAGTGACTAGCAGAGAAACGATCTGTGAACAGTTAGTCTCAGAGACTTAGCTTTGAAGGTTTTCCTGGGAAACAGGAGGATCTGAACCTTCTCCCCACACTTACACTGAGGCAGAAGGTGTAATGGAAATGTCTCTGTGAAAGGCTTTTCATGGAGATTTTCTGTCCAGGGATTTTCTATGGGACAGCATTATCACTTGTCACTAAATATTTAAGAGTATTATGCAAGAAAATACATACTGTCATTACAACTCAACACAGCTACAGTTATCAATATTTCACAAAGAGAACTGGCACAAGCCAGAGCTTGAGGATCACTTGACGTATTTTTTTTTTAGCTTGTTATTTGTCATCAATTAATTAGAACTCACAACTTGGAACCAAGACTTTAAGAACACCCTGGAAGCCAATGGCACTAGTCATTTCATAGTTTTGTGCCTCCTTTTCCCAGCTGTACAACATTCAGAAAAGTATTATATCACATGGTAGATGCAAGCTGAATGTTTACCAAGATTTGTGGCAGGATTATTTTCTGTATATTAAGTATATCTTGTATTTGGAGTGGCACAGACCACTTTGAATGTCTGAAGTGAAGTTTGTGCTCTGCTTCAGTGCTGTAAAAATAGCACTCAATTTTCACAATAAATGAATATACTTACTACTAAAAACATAGAGCAAGCACTCTTACACGCTGCTTTAAGAGCTTCTAGAAAATAGTTTGCTATACTGTAATTTGAGAACAATATATATGGGAATATATTGGCATGACCCAAAGTGTGTACATCTGCCTTGTTCACCTGATTGGCACCAGGCTCCTCATGCAACTCATACCCACTTTGGCTCACTGTACAATTTTCTCCTTTAGAACTGGGTGGCACTTCTTTCCTGTGCTTCTGTGTTTCTGTTTATTACTGCATATCTAGAATCTTTGTGCTTATAGACATTATTCAATTTAACATCTGTTCAGTTGAATGTAAAAAAAATAAAATAAAATATCTACTTGTTTAGGAGAAGTCAGGGGCTTTATCCATTGTGAAGCTTCTGTTTCTGGACCCTTTCATTTTTCCCATCATTTAAGTTGAATTTGCACAATATTGAATTATTTTTCCCTGAAATTAATGTAAATGGATTTTGAATATATTGTAAATTTACAATGAAGGCCTTGCAGCACTTTCTATAAGTGATCAGATTCTGGATTAATCTAATTCACTCTGGGAACCCATTCCACAGTGAAATCTTCATTACTGAAAATACCTTAAAGATTATTACTGTTTCTTTATTGATTTTACAGATGATGAAATCCTTGAAATTTTGTGGCTAAGGTCTGAAATGGACTCTTTCCTCTCTCTTGGTTAACTGCAGCTACAAATTGTATAATTCATGTCTCTGCAGTGAATAAATATGATTGTGTTGAACTATAAATTGCAGTTAGGAATCAATATGTTATATCCAAGAGTGTTTATGGAGAATGCTTATATCCTTCTAAAATGATGTAATACAGCTGCATTTTCTTTCCTTTCCTTTTTTCCCCCCCCCTTCTTTCTTTTTTTTCCTCTCCTGTTCTCAGATTTACTGTCGTTTGATTGCAGTTCATTATGTGCAAAGGTTCTGCTGGAATTTGCTAAGAAAAATTATCAGGACGTTCCTTTCTCTATTGCTATTGTACTGAACTGCTCTCAGTAAAATCCCAGGGCATACAAATTGAATAAGTTTATAGATGTTAGTAATCTCTGTCTAGAGACTACCAATCTCCCTCCTATTAAACCACAATATCCACACAATTAATTGATCAGTTAAGGAGGAAAAAAATCAGTCTTGCAGTTCACTCAATCTAACTTTTCTGATAAGTACTTCACACAGAGTTGAAATAGAAAGAAATAATTTTCTACTTAAAAATCTTCCCATGACATTGCATTATTCTATCAGCTACTGAATTATCTTAGTAACTTTCTTTAAAAAAAAAAAAAAAAGGAACATGTTAAAAGCACAGTTGCAATCAGTGTTAGACAATAAACATAGATTGCACAGAGCTATGAAATGAAAACAAATTAAAGAGTGCTTTGTCATGCTACTTGATTTTAGCAAACATGAATATCTTTTCTATTTGTAATATTCCTTCTGAATACTGTTTCCATATTAATATTAAGTGGTAATATAGAAATATTGTATGGCTGAGAAGTAAAAAAGACGGCAAAGTATAACCAAATAGATGCAGTCATGAAACCTGCCCCACTGAAATTGTGAATTTTGCTGTTTGTTTCAGTAAGTCCAGGACCACCAGTACTAATTTTAAATTAATCCAGATATATGTATTCTTCCTGACTTCAGTAGAGCTGAATCACTTGCCCTTTAAAGGGAAAATAATCCAGTTTTGACAGAGCCTTTTTTTTTTTTTCCAGAAAAGATTTTGACAAATAATGGTAGTAAGTTGGGAAAGAAACAATGAATGTAGTGCTCCGTGGCTAATTGTATGCCTGGAGTACAAAATCTTTTTGTAAGAATAAAATGCTATAACAGTTTAATAGTTGCCAAGTATAAAAATCTATCTGCACAGAGCATCCCCCAGAAATTTCTATTTTAAGAAATCTAGAACTTCTGAAATAACTGTTAGGTTAAGTGAATTATTTGCCCTAAGACTTAAAAAAAAAAAACCAACAACAAAAAAAAAAAAAACAAAACAAAACAAACAAAAAAACACAAAAACAAACAAACAAACAACAACAAAACACAACATAACCTTTGTCTTTACTCAAAAGAACTATTTTGCTCTCTTTAAAGTTTTATTTGTATTATGTGACTACATGGATACCTAGTTTACTCTTTGTTATGCTGAATAACTGATTTCATATCTAAACATTTTTTTAGCGAATGTATTTTTTTTCAAATCACAAAATTCTCAGTGGAAATGATTTTCAGTTGCATCCTGAGTTCAAACAATTCTAGTGAAATAAGAGCAAGGTTAGATATTAGTTCTAGTTATATATATATATACACACACACACACACATATATATATACACACACACACACTAAGGTTTATATTTGTAATGCTAATACACTAATGGATCTGGTTGCTTCTTGTCACAGAAGCCAGTTCTTCCAGTCAGTAATTAATTTTCATATCTTCATTGACTTGCAGGACAAAACATGACTCAAATATCACTAGGGTGCAGCTAGCATTGTGGCTAATGTTTGAAAGATTGCCGAGGAATTTGATTTACCTGAAACTGCACACACAATTGCAGTGTGTGCAACATTAAGGAGTCAAACAGCCAGGATTAGTGAAGGAATTCAATGCCTAGCACTGAGATGCTGCAGGAACTGGCATCTGAACCAACTCCAAAACTAAGCAAGCCTCCTCAACTTTTTAGGCAGCTGGGGAAAGATAACTGCTTCCAAAGGGCACTTCAAAGCCTCTGCTTGCTGAGCTGAGAGCTGCCTACAACTGGTCAATAGGAAACATGAAACTAAACCCAGGTCTCTGGACAGATTAATTACTTTGATAGATTTATATCCCAAGTGTGTCCAGAGGTAAAAGTCAAAGATACAGGGATGGGTTTCTGCTGGACACATCCTAGAAAGAAATAATCCTGTCTCAACAAAATCCTACAGCAGGCAAGCATTTTGCTCCTCTGTACCTGTTCAAATAGCATCAACACACAGTTCACGTAGCTAGAGACAAAAGCGATTAAGTACGAAACTGTTGCTTATTCAGAATGTTTCTTGCATGTAAGCCCAGTCCTGCTTTCCCCCTGCAAAGAAGAGCTGTGTGTAGAAGTTGCGTTGTACATTAGAAAGACAGTAGAGCACTCTTCTGGACAACTCTTCCTTCACTGGCTCAGTGACAATCCCCTGGTAGTTTTTTTTGTTGTTGTTAATCCAAACTTCAGGTTTTTTTTTACCTCTTTCCGCTAAGCTTGCAAGACTTCTAAACAATACCATTTTCAATGATTCACTAAATAATATTTAATATCTTAAAACTTTTATAGCACTTCAGGTTGCAAGCTGGAAGAGTTTTTACATCCTCTGAGTCTGCTACAAATCAGAGAATTCATTATACAGCAAAATACCCTCTCAAATAGAGACTGGTTTTGAAAACAAGTCTATTTTTTCTGCTATGATAGTTGCAAAATAAGTGGAGCTCTTAAGGCAAATAGACTCCTTCACCTATGAAATAAGTGTTAAATAATTTTCCAGGCAGACACAGTAGTGCAGAAAGGATTCCCACTGCCCTCCTTCACCAAAATGACCTAGGCAAAGATTCAGTTTTAATCAGCTATGGAGAGGCTGGAAAGGCTCAGGTTACTGCAGATCGGATGGTTCTGACAAGGCTATAGTTTGTTCCTGGGTGACCCTGGCTATTTCTCAGGTAACCTATTCAGTAGAGAAAGGATATATATTTTTTTTTCTCCAATATTTAGTTAAGGATAGGGGGGACATACACTTGTGCCCTGAAATATCAGAAGAGTTTAATCACATAAAAAAGCTAAAGAAATATAAATGGAAATGAAAAATAACCCTGGACTTAATGTTGTTTGTCACTCCCTCTTATCTTGTGCAATATCAGGAAGAGTGTGATTGCATTTCTGTGCTCCAACCAAGATGCTTCTAGGAAACAATGGCAGACAGAGTAAAGCAATGGAGATGCCAGTTACTTTGGGCAGAGGCAGAATGACAAGTCTTGTGGCAAAGCAAACTGATAACATTTCATTATTTTACTGTGCTTTATAATAGAAACTGAAATAAGCTTTGGTTGTCTATAAAGCAAGCCCAGAAAATACGTCAGTTTTATGCAGAATACTCCCTGAACCTCTCTGTTGTAGCTCTTTTCCTTGGAGACATGTAATTCCTACCCCACAAATCCAAGTTTACTCCTGGTCAGGAAAGATTCAGACCTGTCATGAGAAACTGCCAGGTTGTGTCCACCCTCTGCCAACAGTTAGGAGCGGAAAGCTCACAGAGGTTATACCTGGCAAGGACCGCGGAAGACTTCTCAGCTGAGGATGCCACTAAAGTGGGTGGTAAGTGGGTGAATAAGACATTCTCAAACTGACAGCTTGCATCTAGTTAAAGGCTGGATCCATTTAGCATTTAAGAATCGGAAGGCTTATGCTCTGATGGAGCAGTTGTGAGCTGTCAGCTTTGGATCTAAGAACATGCTTTTGTTGCCAGAAAGATTTCCCTAACTCCCATAGCATCTCTGTCCACTGCACCTCTCCCAAATTGTTAATGTCACTGTTCTTCTGTCATTTCCCTCCAAACTAAAACATCCATCTATTACTTATGCAATGAAGGGTCAATATTTTCCCCTTGATTTTGCAGCTGCTCTACGGCACATCATTTTGTGTCTGCTAATACGTCTTCTCCTTTACAACGTACCTAACAAAAACTGATTGCATTTGGCAAATCATGTTGTTAGCACAATTTCACTGCATTACTTCTCTGCTGAGTGTCTCTACATTACAGGAGATCTACTGCCATTAAGAGACAAGGATAAGAAAACAGAGTCATTTGGTTTAAAATGGGGTAGGAGATGAAAACACTTCACATTGCTCTTACAGACTTAATCTAGTTCCCTGGGAACCTTTCCTTTCACTTCCTCTTTCTTACTCTTTTACTAAGTCCTCAACAATCAGAAGTCTAAATAACAGAACTATTAAGCAACACACAATGAACTAAATAATTTACTTACTGAAGGGCTTCCTAAGCAGAGCTTTTTCTTTCTGAAGTTTAAGAGCTGTCAATGTACTTCAAAATCTGTTGCTTTTCAAGCTCTCCCTTGCCAGGAATACATCTGGTTTATCTAAGTGTCTGTAAATGTTGAGCTTTAATTGCTTGCTGGAAAGTCTGCATCTACAACCCAGGCTCCTTATTTAAAGGACTTCCTGAATATCTTTACTAAGAGAAAAAAAAAATCTCACTTGATCTCATGGCCTCAACTTATTTACATACTGCATCAAAAGAACAACAAAAAAAAATTATTTATCTTTGTTGTCTTCTGTTCTTTATTCTTCTACAGTCAAACTCTTCCAAAAATTAGGTGTGTGGGCATAACTTTAAATATACAAATGTATGAAGAAATTTTGGCAATTCTAAGGCTTCTAAGTCAAATTTCAGCTGTAAACAAAGATTTAGAACAAAATTTGAAGGGAAGAAATATTCTAAGACAGATCCTAGTATTTTCATTAACAAATGACACATATAAGGCATATGCCAATGACAAACCCATGGCCCGTGACCTCAACAGCACACACAAGTGCACAGCTCATGTACCAGGTAGGAGACAGATGATGAGATTTAATGGTAAAAAGATAAGTGAAGGTACTCAAGAACAGACCCCTATTCAGCCATGAGGTGGCAGCTCATCAGCAGAAAGTCACAAAAGAAGGATCTGCAGGGTTTAGATGCTGTTAGGAAGGACTGTGAGCAGCTGTGATTTAGCTGGTGGGATATCAGTTGAAATCATGGAAAATTTTGCCCTACTTCCACCTTAAAGTGGATGGGTTGCAATACATCCCCACCAACAAAAACAGAATGACAGCACATACGATTGTCTGTCCATATCTTTACTTGGTTTTTGTTTAGGCAACTATCTGTTACCTCTCTGAGAAGAAAATAAAGATCTTTAGTAACACATTATCCTACTGCCTTCTGTATTTAGGAAAGTGCTGCTCTGCAGCCATCTTCAGGTCTGCCTGCTGCAGCCCTTCCTTCTCAAGGATACACACATTTCAGTACTCAGAAAGTTATGGAAGAATTGCTTGAATTTGCCCTCATCTTGACCAGATCTCTTTGGAAATTTAATTCATGAATTTTAGCACAAGGTGGATTATAGTAACATGATTTTGGCTGATCTCTCAAAGGTAGTAAGTATTGGCAAACTACAAACAAAATGTTGCTGTCAAACACTTGACAAAGTACCAAGACCCTGATTTTGTCAGTTTTACATTGGCTGTTAGAGAATGAGAAGAGTTGAAAGTCAACCTGGAACTAATGTCACAGAGAACAGATCTGTGAATTATGAGTCACAAGTATCGTGTAAGTCATCTCCTTTTCCTGTTTACCCATTATTTCTTCTACAATAATATCCTGTGACTAACTCATTCATATGGTTATGTGGAAGTTTTGCTCCTATCGATAAAATTTGGCCAATTATTATTTTGTCATTTGGAGGCATTGATATAGACTCTTGACTCAGTTACATTGATAATTCCCTCATAGTACTACAAAAGTACATGGTTATTTTGTGGGCATAAAAGTTCTTTCCTGAAATCCTCTCATTTTAATTTACAACTGCTAAACTTTCAGTGAAGTGCAATTATTTCTTATGACTTTTTCCAACTATTTTTTTTTTCCCCCCAAAGTCACTTTAAGTGACTTCCCATATAAGAAACATTCACTGGGGGTTTACAGAATGCAGAGCTTATTTACTGAACTGGTTGCTTCCCAACCTTTGGAAGGGAGGGGTGATACAATGGTGCTATACAATTCTATAAATTCAGATTAGCATAAAATACATTATTTAATGCAGACTGTGCCCCACCTCCCAAAAAAAAGATTGGTGGAATATGTATGAAGCATTCCAAGTAATTGCTTGATTGTCATGCTAATATGAAAGAAGAAGAGTTACATTTCTCTCTCTTTCTTCCTCTTTTTGTGTGCATGTGTGTGAATTTCAAGACCTTTTCTGAAAGCATTTCCAGTTTCTAGTTATCTTTAATTTACCGGTATTCAGAAACATAAGAAAGAAGGATAGGGAGAAAAAGAAAGGTATGTTTAAGCTTCAAAAAACTCACCAAAAAAAAGATGAATGTCCAATTTAGCTCAAAAATGCAATACCATTTGATGTCAGATAAAAGGCTGGATTTTCATTTACTTTGTTAATCATAAATACAATGAAGAGAGGAGAATATCTTTCTTAATTATTTCATTTCATCACAAGTATGATTGCAGTGATGCAGATCATAAAAAAGCATTCACCGAGATGAACTAAAACCCTTTTACTTACATACTCAATAAAATCAGCAGAGCAAATTGTGTTATTGAGTTCTCTGCCAGCTGCCCATACCATCTTGGAAGCAGTGATCTGTGTGTCAGACGCTCATCTCCAAGCATGGTTAGAAGTATCAAGGACAGTTGGAAAAAAAAATGCTAAATTAAATAAATCAATAATAAACATACTGAAATGTAATCACAGATGATCTGAAGTCATGTTGTTCAGCTGGACAGCAGCAATAGGCAATACATGATTGACATCCCTGTCACCTTTATGCCAGATATTGCTGTCAGCAACATGTATTAGGTATAAGTAGCGTCAGTCTACCATAGGGGAATTTCTAAAATTTGGGGAATTCCATCCTGAGAAGAACCTGCAAGAAACCACAATTCACCATCTACGAGAAATGAGTCTCAGAAGTGGGGGAAACTTTAGGAAACAACAAAAAAACAGAAATCAAACCAAAGAAAAACAACAAATCCATAGAAAAAAAAATGACAAAACTGTCGTTAGCTTGGAAAACACAGCAAACTAATTGCACTAGTCAAGTGCATCTCAGGCAGGTGTTGTGAGCCCTGCACATCTTTGTCCCTTTCCTGTTACTGAACTCCACTTACACAATGCTGACAGTGGGAATACAGTCCTGAGGCAGCTTTGGGCCCAGATCACTCCCATACTTTGTGAAATGGTGTCTCATCCAGTTCTGGAAGCCCACTTCTCAAAGCAGCTTTTGCTCAGTGGCTCCATGGAAGCAACATTACACAAATTCCCTCTCCCCCCATCGCAGCCCTCTGCAACAGGGGTGTAAGGGTCCTTGGTATCACATCCAAGGGATAGTGGGAGCACCATGTTTTCTCTGTCACTGGTTCTTTAGTTTCTCCTTGTAGTGCAGAAGCACTGTTTGAAAGGACAGAGAAACATAAAAACATGACTCTGTCCTCAGTGGCCAAGACACCCTCCTTACCAGAGACTATGATTTCCATCCGTGAGACCTAAACTGCTCACATCAATTTAACCAGTTTCATATCATTTTTGCAGTTACGCTGGCTCACAAAGCATCAATAGAGGAAAGTGGAATGAAAAGTGGAAGAGAAAGAAGCTGTTTCAGTCTAAACTCCTGTTGCCTGAGGCATCAGGAAGCGAGGCAGCTCACTTTGGGCAGTGGCAGAAGTTCACCTGCTAATGTAGGTGAAGAGTTTTGAGATCCTCCCTCCCTGCTCATCGGTGCACAGGGGCAAAGGCCTCCTTACCTCCTGCAGCTCTGGTCCTCAGGGCTTACAGGAATTGCTCAAATGGAAGGCAGCAACAGAAGAACACAGAAGGATCAATGTATGGGGAACATACAACTCAGAGAAATCAATCTGCAGAAGTCTGAAGGAATCTTATTCCACTGTATGTTCGCTTTCTGATATTCATATAGAGAATAGCTGAAAAGCATGTTTAGAAAAAATCCCCATGGAAGGACTGATTAATATTCTGTTTATACCTAAAGAAAGGTATGGATCATCGAATGAATAACAGGATTTCAAGTGAGAAAAAACAACAAATAGTTTTTCCTTCTGCAACTTTCTCTCACTCTAGCCACATGGGGTTTCTAATTTTAATACTGAGATTAATCCTACTAAATCCTTGCTTACATGGGTAGAGTCCTTAGTTATACAGTTAGTAACACTGTGTAATCAAATTAGTTTTTTGATACCAGAAATCTGATAGCTACCAAAAGCAAGTGTTGGCAAGCCTAGGAGCTGCTGTCTATGTTTTTAAATCAGTTTCTGTGACCTTACTCCAAATTAAAGTGTTGCTTTAATACAGAGCATCAGCTTGTTAGCAGCCTCCGCCTTTACTTTGCATACTGGAACAACTGGGATGCCCAAATCCAGAACACATTACATGAACATCACTCCCATCCCCCAAACATTAATATCTTAAAATCAAAAACTAGATAAGCCCACATCAGGTTTACTCCTACTAACATGCAGCTTAGTAAAGATTTGCAAAATCAATATGAAAATAGTTTCTGAACCTACTACTTGTTTTTAATAATATTGGCTAGGCAGGCAAGGATGAAAGGCTTCCCTGGCTTCCACGCAGTTTGCCAGTGCTCTGGAGAAGACACACTGGCACAACAAATCCTGCACACACAGAGACAGCAGCTCACCATCAACAACCCAGGCAGCAGGGATGATGCATTTCATGGATCACTCACTATGGGCTGAGGCTTTTCTTAAAGCAGATTATCTTAGCGTTGCCAAAGAAGAAACACAGGTAGATTTAAAAAAGCTCAGACCTAGAGACACTGAGCAGAGGTTTTGTTCCAGTGTGTTGCACTGAGTACAAAGTCACAGCTCTCTTACACAAGATCACAACTGTGCAGCAGGGATTGTTTTAACAGCCTGATCAGCTGTCTGAACATTGGGTTCGTGTTGCTGCTGTATTACAAGCTTGACTAATACTGAAGAGACATGTCCTGAAATTATCACTGAGCAAATACAAATGGAAAGATGCGTGTTGTTCTCTGAGGACTCCAAATAACGCACATTTTGAACGCCTAATTTAGCGTAAAGTATTACAAATAAGAGAGGCATGAGAAATAAATGAAACTTAGCATAACTTTCTGCTGCTGGAGTATTGAAAGAAAAATACCAGAGACGTACATTACAAAAGGACCAGACAAAGATGAGTGGGGAAGAAAATAATTTGAGGGGTAGAAAAAAATAAATACAATCCCACAAGATGTGAATATTCATTGATAAACAGCAAAAGAGAATCAGGACGTGCTGTTGGAAAGTCTTCCAAGGTGCCACACCATGCACACAGAGGAGCTGAACTGGTCTTTGCCAGAATAAGACAGGTTTTGGGTGGACTCAGCTGCTTCCTGGGCATGCCCCTCTTTGTAGTCTGTCAATGGGGTGTCCTCATTATGGAAAAAGATTTTAGCTGTTGGACTGCAGGTGATAACAGGGAGCCTTGTGGGAAGAGGCACAGCACAGTTCTGAGCACAGGTGCCAAACATACAAGAGTTGTTATTGCAGGAGATTTATCTGAGTGTGCATAAAATAGTTATTTCTAAAGGAATCTGGAGAGAGAAAGGTATTTCTCCAGGTGCTGCAGAGTTTCCTCCTTAGTTTTCTGAGAAGCTTCACACATTTAGAGGGAACTGGATCAAGTCTTGGGAAGAAATCCAGGCATACTAAATAAAATTGAAGCTGAAGGGCATCTAGTAGGGACTGGCTGCAATAGCGGATAATTAGATATGCCCACGAGGGTACACAAAGGGCTGGGGCATGTAAACCAAATGTTTTGTCTTTAGTGAGAAATATAAAATATACGGAAGAATTTTCTATTTGAACAGTCACAGAAACTGACATTGAAAAGATGGAAGCATTTATGAAACAGTGGAAACTCCTCACTATTCAACATAAGCTGGTAAAGTTATTACCTGTGCCAGCTGAGGGGGGTCTGTTTGTGTCCCAAAGCAGGGCCTATTGCTGACAGCAGCAAAATTCCCACTGACTGTGGTTATACAAGCTCGGCCTTCATTTGTAATCAATTTTCAGGCAAACTATAAATAGACATATAACATCTCAGCAGATACAGCCTCACAGGGTACAATACCTTAAAAGAAAACACACACATGGCTGTCAGTCCAGACTGTGGGTAACAGTGCTGGCCAAACAATTTCTTTTGTTAATATTTAGCTTCTTCCTTCCCCTCCTTCTTCTCCTTCTTCTCCCCCCCCCCCCCCCCCCCATTATTGACAAACACACTTGTCGGATTTCATAATTAACTTGTTCATTAAAAATTATTTTCAAGACAGTTTATGCTAATGCAGAGCAGCCTGTGAATGTGCCATGCCTGCTGTTGCTCTAGGCACTCATTAGCAGCTCCATGCAAGAGGCAGCTCCCACCATAGAGCATCGCTCCGTGAGGAGTCGTGGCTGGGGCTCCCCAGGAGCCCTTGGGCAGGCACAGCCCTGGCTGAGAAATGCTTCCAAGAGAACTGCCTCTGCATCCCCAAAATCCTCCGTAGGAAAGCCACACTCATATAAATATTTACAGGAAACAAATAGAATGGATGACGCCTCATGAATGCAAAGTGATTTCTCTGTTTTCATCAAATAGTATCTGCAAATATTTTTTTCCCCCATCTGTCCCATGGAGATTACTTTAACTAAGAAAACTCATTCCTATTAGCTATCAGAGAAGAGTTACTACAAAGGCTAAAATGAATATTGTCAGGAGATTTGAGCAAGACATGTAGCTAACTTTAAAATGCCTTTGTAAGTTGCTGGCTCCATCTTCATCCATTAATAATAGTAGCTAGTGATGGAAATAGCCTCTGCGAACACATGGGATACCCCTACCAGTCCAAGATTGTCTTGTCAAGTGTAGTTTTGATTTTGGCAGATTATTTGAAGTTTTCAACAAGAGAATAGACCTCCCACCACCTTCCCTCATCTTTATATGTGTCAATTAAGAAATTCACCTGCTATTTATTAAAAATAAATACAATTTTTAAAAGTTTAAACAGGACACAAACTTGGTGCCTATGCAGTGTCCACGTGTCTGAGGCTACTCTGATAGCCACATCCTGAGTTCTCTCACTGCCATTTGGCAACAAAAGTGCATTTTTGCACCTAAAAGTGACTCTGCTCTGTGTTGGCAGTTCTGACCAATTCTGGTCTGAAAGCCAGTGTGCAAAACCAGAGAGCAAATTGAGGGCGACTGGAAATGCAGTCTTCAATGTATAGTTCCCATATTCTATACTAATACTCTTTATTCCTTTCTCTGCAAGCTAGCTTTATGATCTGGCATGTATTCATTGTGAAGGATCAGAAACTATTTTTCCCCTTGCTGAATAGGAGACAAAGGCTTACTTTTCACAAGCTCCTGTATAAGCTGAAAGCATTTTTCCTACCCAGTTGGTTAGTGGTGCAGGCAGAAACAGTCCTGCCTTCCCTATATTTTCTCTGAAAGCTGGCATGGCCAGAAAGCATCTATCAACAGGTTCTTGTCCCTTTCTTCAGGCAAATGAGCTGGCCAACCTTGCTGAGGCAATACAGAGAGGAAAGACACCACAATGAGGAAAGCAGTGCATCTGATGGCAGGAGCCAAGCAGGACTGGATGTGCTGCCCATCACCCAGGCCCCTCCACAGCATGGATCGTGGCTGGTCCTTGGGATGCACCGAGGAGCCCCAGCACCCCTGGGAGAACTCCTACAGCCTGCAAGGAGTTGTGGCAAGAAGCAGGAGGTTGGCAGCTGGCCCCTGTGATGGTTTCCATGTGATGGCTGCGGAAGCCCATCAAGTCAAAACTTTCAGTTCACTTTTTTCTCCTTCTGTGTTAATTTTCAGTCACAAGTTCAGCTAAGTGAACCATTAAAAGTGAAACAAACCGAGCTGAGCGACAAATTAAGATGTGCCTCAGGCAGCCAACACGTTTCTTTTTTAACTTCCATCTGTCGAGTGCTGGCGTCTGAGGTATGTGACAAAAAAATGCCTCTGCTTATGAACAGCTTCTGACTCCTGCTGCTAGGTGGCTGCACTGAGGAAGAGGAGGGGGGAGGCAGTGCAGGCTGTGGATCTTGAGTCTATCACTCACACTACTGAAATCTGCCGGGTGATTTGGAAATTACATGGAAGTAAATAAAAACACACACACACACACACAAAAACACAACTTCAGAACTGGAAAACTGTTTTGAATGAGGAGATTCATTTTCCTTTTAAAGAAATGTAACATGGGGCTGAGCCAAAGTACTTGAGCTTAACTTTTGTCTTTAGCCAGGAGAGAAATTGAGATGCTCCAAATACAACATAAAGCATCTGATATGGATGTTAAACATTAGGCAGTGTGAATACGCTCCTAATATCTAATATAAGAGAAAGGACATTTGTGGAACTGTTATTTACTGAATTGTAGCCCTAGTTAGAAAAAAAAAAAAGGAGTTTAGAAGTATAGTCCCTTCACTGAAGAGTTTAGAAATAACAGTGCTTCTCAGCAGTATGGAAATCAATGCATCCCTCCACTTGTTCATGACAAACCCAGATGCATTAAAAAAAATTATTGCCTGATAGGCTAAAAAACATTGAAAATGTTTCACTGGCAGCGCGAGAGAAATACCATTTCTGTTTTACAGAGAGCTGTGTAACGCTCAATTTTTTGGTTTTCCTGCAGCACATGAAACTAAAAGCCTCTGACAGCAACAAATGAAGGGCTCTGTGAGGGCTTGGTCAGAGCTAAAGAGGGAAGGCTGATTAATTCTCAGTTAAAAAAAAAAAAAAAAGGCTCATTGAAATCACCAGCAATAATTCCACCTGAAGATTACCAGTGAAGGCATTTATTAACATATTTATTAATTTAGCTATATGAACAGTAAAATGACAGCTGGTGAATCAGAATTATTCCTCTCCAGAAACACTATTTGTAAGGAAATAACTGAACAGCCCTGAACTGGGGGATGCTCTGCAGTTTGTCGGAAATGTTCAGTCCACCACGGGATTAGTCCTTGGAGAAGAAAAAACACAGCAAGGAAGTGCCACAAGTGCATGTGTTTGTGCCCAATTTTTGTTTAAATTGGATTTTCTTTTAGTTTCTTCAGTATTAGAAAGACCTCAGTGCACATGAGCTGCAGCTCTCTGGTGCAGAGTACAGGTTTTAGCAGTCCCCCTTTGCAAAGCTAGCTGAGCAACTGATGACCAGGCCTCTTAGGAAGACAGACTAAGGATTACATAGCAGGCTGGTTCACTCCCTTTCCAACAAAAGGCAAGCTAGTTTGGGTACAGGGAGTTTATAACAAACATTTGTATCTAGAAGTGAACATCTGCCAATGTGTCTAGTCTACCATGACCTTTCCTAGCTGGTGCTTTTTAACTAAATCTTTTAATCTTAGCTCTTTCTAAAAGCGTTTGGTTTTAAAACAGTCTGTCATTCATTGGTGTGAGTGCTTATATAAGAGCTGGAAAGCCATTTGCAGGCTACTGACTGGATACATCTGGTAAAAAGATGGATATAACAAAGCAGACAAAGAAAAAGTCCTCCAGGGTGGGGAAAGAAGATTTTCCTATCTGTTCCTTTAGCTGTACATTGAAGCTTACATACTTGGCCACAGCTTTGGCTGACCACAGTGACATTAGTCTGCCAGCCACAAGCTCTTGAGGTGCTCCAGAGAGCTGTTTTTGGGAGAGGGGCAGGATGCACAAGCATGCAGCTAGGGATCTACTTTTAGTTCACATTTTGCTGCAGCCCTAGCTGTATTCACAAAAGCCAATAGACACATGTTCCCAGCTTCTCACATTTAATACCATTCACATTTCAAGACAGTATTGCAGAGTTGCTGTAATTTCAACATGAATTACCCATGAAGCACTAGGTACTAAAAGGTTGGCTGAGGTTATAACAGTGCTAAAACAGTGCTAACCTGGAAGCTTTCCTTGCAACCTGGGAAGACAAAGCCATGTTTCACTCCACCAGCTCATTGCTGATTCACCACAGCACCCTTCTAACAGAAAGAAACAAGGACCTGCAGTTTCCTGCTGTCACAACCAGAGACAGCTAAGTAAATACTAGTACTTTGTAGACACACACTGCCAGCTCACATATTTGCCTAGTAATGCATCATAAAATGGATGTTCCCTTTTCATTGTAAAGGCCAGCTTATTTCTAAACCTTTCACAGAAGTGTGCAGAAGCACCTTTAGGTGCTAAGCATACAGCCTGGCAAGAAACGTATGCATTTCCAGCATCTGTAGTAGGAATTCTAATACAACAATTGTAACAGAAAGCCAAAGCACCAGAAAGGACATAAATACACTTGAGATGTAAACTGAACACAATTTATAAAAAATGCACTAGTCTGCAACAATATGCACACAATGCTAAATGTTGGATTCACTGGGGAGTTAGTTGTTTTAGCTAACTTGTTTCCCAATTTATCATTAACTTTTGCCATACTAGTTTGTTTTAGTTATTCTCTGACTAGGTAAAAAATGCTTCTGTAGATAGCTTATAAGAGATCTCATCTGAGGACAGTACTACATAGAAATATATTTTTAATTTGTTTTTAGCATAAACCCATATTATATACAATTATTAAAACCTTTTCCAAGTGTTGAATTGAGGCTGATTTTGTTGCTTGGATATGGAAAAAAAATGGTTCAGAGCAACATCAGATCTACTGGTTGTACTGAAATATTAAAAAGTATAAAATATTTATATACAGACACAGAAGAGATATGAGTTATTCAGAACATTACATAGATTATATACAATCCTCGATTTAAGTAGAAGCTTAATCTGATAGAAAACATCCACCTGAACTTAATTTCTTTTTTTTTTTCCTTTTCCCTTTCTAAAAATCAATACTAGACTCATGCTTAGAAGAACAATATTGGAATTTTAGCTCAACACTTTGAAAGTAGGTTAAAAAAAGGCCCATCAACTATAAACATTATCTCTGCCTCCCTATAACAAAAACAATTACATTTACTGAAGAGGAAGATGTACCTTGAGTGAAAGGGAACACCAGGAATTTTACTGTAGTAATAAAGATCTTCATGAGTTTTGAGCATACTCTGCGGGACAGCTGCAGATTGGGATGACACCCCAGCAAAGTCCCAGCTCTTTATGGCTCTTAGCAAAGCTTCTTTCTTAATTACGTTATAGCACTGATTTAGCAGCAAAACTGCATAATAGATATATAAATCTACAAAAGCTTTCCTAACTGTTAGGTTTGTTCTATTTAAAGAATAGTCTCTTTTGCTTTGCATTCTTTATTCAGGCTTTCTGCTGGGACTTCTCAGAGATCTGGATCAAAGCTACAGTTTAATTTTATTTTGCATTGGGCTGGATAACTTACCACAAATAAACTTGCAGCAGGGAAATAAACATCCCCTCACCTTAAGTGCTCATTTATTGTTCTTGATCTGTCACACTTGATTAAAATATAGAGCTTGCCTCCCAGGCTGAAATTAGCTTTTCATTTTAAATGACTAGCATTCAGGTCTGAAAGATAACAACCCATTTGTTTCAATATTTACCATGTCCATTCAGAAGGGGCTTACATTATGGCCAATTAGTAGTTAATTGTGATCCATAATTCAAACATTTGCTTGCTATTTGGAAGTGCAGAAATTGGATTGTACACTCCCCCCCCCCCCCCCCCCAAGGCTTTGCTCTTCCATTGAGTGATGAGTCACAGCATAGACCCAGGATGGTGCAGCACAAGGGCTGTCAGAACTTGACGTGTGTTAATCTTGGAACAGGGAAAGACAGACAGTGTATAATTTGGATAGGAGCACAGATCTATTTGAAGAAGCGACCTTACTCTCCCTTTGAGTGCATGTTCTCAGGCTATGTATGTGTCCACTGCAGAATCCAAGTTCAATACAGAACACATTGATCCTTGCTCTCTACTTACGGGATTCCAACTCCTCAAGCAATATCATCAGTTATGCTTCCTTTTCTGAGTATGTGCATGGAAAGGGATAGAAACAATTTCACTGCGAAAATATGTTCAAAAAGGAGGCCCTTACATGGATCCTACACTGAAGAAAGTAGGAAAGTCTCCCTAAGGTGCAAACATCCCTACAGTGGTTATGGTGAACCAAAAGGCAGGAGTTCACTTCATCTCATGTTCATCCAAAAGTCTGAAATGGACAGTAAATGAGCATCCATAGATCCCATCTGACTGATCTGGATAGCCAAAGCTTTCATGTTCAAAACGGAAATCCTGCGACCAGGCCTTCTTTAAACAAACAGTGCTTAGGAAAAATAAAACAAAACACCTTTTTGTTTCATTGATTTTCATAGGTATTGCTCTTCACAAGAGTGTTCTGCACTACTTACAAGCTGCGAGTGTCCAGCAACCCAGGAAAGGACACCCCTCCTGTCTCAAGAGCAATCACATACAGATGAACTGGGTGCAACAGGATTTATCTGGAGGCCTTCTCCACCACAACAATTGCCTCAAAAAAGAAGCCGCCTTTTCAATAAACTTTCCAAAGAAGGCTTTCTACACGAGCTCCACATATAACGTCACTGTCTGCCACAGCAGAATTTGGCCAGTTCCCAGTGCCACTTACCAGTGGTCACACACAGCGGTGCAAAGCCTACAGGGCCCATGCAACAGGACTTAAATTTTATGCTGGCAGTTTACTGTTTTCCATTTAAAAATACAATTCCTTTGGATTATTGTCATTGCTACGGGCTATGCTTTGTGCTGGAAGGCAAGGAGAATAACAACTTTATTTTAATGGCTCTTCCAGTGACCTGTAGTTCTGAAAACAATTTTGACAAAGAAGCTGGTAACAGGATTGAATTCAGAGCAATCAGTCTCCCAAATGGAAGAAAATATGAATAACAAGAGAACGAAGTATACCTAAGCTGTTTTCCCAATGCTGTTTTACTCATCTCCTGGCTTCTGTTCTTCTCTCTCCCTCGTCTGTCCCCATTTATTATTGTCAGAGTTGTTTTATATGAAGAGAGGACTTCCAGAAATGTGCCCTCAGTACCAGGCTCTCAACACTTTCTGAAAGGACTGCTGCTAATTCTGCATCATAGTCAGTACTAAAACTTTTCTGAGGTTCTCTTAATAAAGGCCTGTTCTAAACGACTTGTGGCAGAGTCATAAAGCAGCTTAAGAACTAAAATCAATGTCACCTGGCAAAGTAGCCACTGAGAGATCATCATTTTAATTACACATTTTAAGAAGCGACACTGAGAAGCTGAATTTGTGACAAAGCTTTATGCCTAAAGGAGGGGATTATTCAGCAATGATGGCTTTACCCTTAAACAGTGAAGCAATTTATTGAGATGTACTGTGACAACTACCACATTACAGCTGTAGAAGCGCTCATGTGAAATAACCAACCAGAGAGGATTTTCTAATCAGTAGCATCTACTCTTTTTTATTAGCACTGCAACCGTGATGCCTATGAAATGATAGCATTGCTTGTCTGTAATACAGGATTTTTTAATGCATCTAATCTGTGGGACCTCAATGTTTTACAATATATTAGTATTTTATAGGGCTTTCTTGCCATCTCCTCCCAATTTTGATACAAAAATGAAGGGTGGATGATGTATAGAAATATGAATTTTAAACATTTTTTTTCCTTCCACCTTTTTTAAGGAAGGTTCTTTCTAACACCACTAGGTCTTGACAAAGCAGGTAGTGATATCTTAAGGATCTTAAATCATAATGTAATCAACATTTGATCCCTTCCCTCCCACAATACATGATTTTGGACACTATAATTCCCCCTTCCCTGCCTTTTGTTTTTAAATATATTCTAAAAAAATATTACAGAAAATAACCTGAAGCGTGAGCTGATTTAACCCAGGATACATATTTGACCAGCAAAAGAGCATGGCAGAAAAGGAACACAGACTTTTTTCAGACTTCTGAAAGTATGACGGAAGCCTGGAAGTCTGTAATGCTGAACAAACAAGAATCAAAGGATGGGATGCAAGACAGGACATCTAGAGACCTGGCCTAAGAAAACTACTCCTTGGCAGGTAGACATGGAGTCCAGGCCTGGAGGCATTACTGGAGGGGAATAGTCTGTTGCAGGCCACAGGGCTACAGAGAGATATGAGTAAATTTTAAGGAGTTTTGGAAGTGGTAGTGTCCCATGCCAAATGGCTGTCTCAGCAGCTAGAAGGGGAGTGGGACGGGTAGGGTCAGAGTGTGTGCTGTGCCTATTACCTCTCTTCTTCTTGCTGGGCTGGATCAGGGTGGTAGCCTCATGATGCAAAGCCCCCTCATCAAGCTTTAACTCTTATGTAGAAGCAAGCAAGACAAACTCAGCTTGTATTTGAAGAAGGTAAAATTTGTTCTCTAAAAGGCAAACCACTTCACCCCTTCTCCCCCATAATAATAAAGACAATTTAACCAACTTTCATTGCCACACAACTTTTTGCTAAGTATATCAAATATACAAGCACTATACTTAGTTTCATAATAACTTGGGGAAAGAAATTAAAACATACAGCTGCTGAAGCAACTGCAAATACTTAGAAAATGGTATCTTTCGAGCTTGAATACAACACATTTTTACTTCCTGATGCTCATACCTAAAGGATTTTATCGTCTCTGAAGACTAGAGATAAAAACATATTAGCTCAACACATTTTAACTGATAACTTAACAAAAACGTAATTTATGAATTATAATGAATTTCCTACTTTCTGAAACTGAAGAGCTCATCATCCAATACTATCATATACTAGACTCCAAAAAGCACTGCTCCCCCTGGGTAAGATCATCCTCCTTTTACATTGTTTCTAACTGCTTGTTTCACAGATGAAGGCTTGCATGGGGACACACACACAATTAATTTCTTGAACTTAATGAAACCCGTGTTTCATCTCTCTTTCCAAGAGAACTGTCCCAACAAGAGCACAGATGATCCACATTATCATGAAACATTTATATTTTGCAGAAATTTCCTTCTACTCTGCTCAATATAGGGAGCTCCTGAGCTCCACACTAGCTGTACCTGTGCTACAGGAGGAAGTACACAGCAATTTTCACCTTCTTCTTCTTCCCACCCAGACTTTCTGCCAGTGCAAAGCCCGAAATACAAGGAAATAGCATGTGCTCAGGCATTACCCACATAACTAGTGGGTGCAAGGCAAATCGCAGAGTGCAGCTACCCTTATGATATTGAGGGAAAAAGTTATTGGACAGTAAGCTAGATTCAAAACAAACAGGAGATTCCCATTAAAAAAAAAAAAAAAAAAAAAAAAAGCACTAACAGCACTACAAATAAATTAGGATACCACAGCAGTTCCCCTCAGACTGGTCCTAAAAGGGCAAGAAAATAAAACTTCTTTCTTAAGAAACGCAGAGCTTTCATTTCTTTCTCAAAATACAAAATCCATTTGAACATCTCTGTGAGCAAGAGAGACAAGCCACCTACCAGAAACCAGGTCCTGCCAGGCTGAGGACACCTGTGGATCACTACCTCCAGATGACCACGTTGCTTTTCTTTGGTTCCTGAGAAATAACACGGTCAACAAAATAAAGCCCATCCAACTAGAACTACTGCTTAAATTCATATCCCAAAAGTTTTGTAAAACAGTAATAACATCCAAAGAACTAAGAAAGTTGTTCAAACATAGGGATTGTCTTTGAATTTACACCTTGTATTAGTTAGCATTAACATCTATGCAGATTCAAGCTTTGACTGAAGATTCCTAACTGATTGAGTATTTAAAAGGAATTTCTCTCAGCTTTCTCTGATGTCTAAAAAGGTATTAACTGATCCTACAGCTGGGATCAATTCATTAATTTCCATTAACTGGGTACTGAAGACCTTCTTTCCTTAGCAGAGCTGCCTATGAATGTGATTTTAGAAAAAGACTTTTAAATATTTTCTTAAAAATGGCCATGAAACTTAGGCTAGCTCCCCAGAAAGACTAATATTTAAAGACCGCTGAATTGCACCCTCCTTATCCCAACCTTTTATGTCATTTCTCTAAAGTTAATTTAGTACATATTAATGGGACAGTAGAAAAGAATTCTGTCATCTTCCCTCCGGCTGCTGTATGGAGCAGCCTAAACTGTTTAACAACCAAGTGGAAATTAATAACTCTTAAAAAATAAAAAAATATAAAAAAAAAAATTAGGGGAAAAAAACCACACAAGACTATCAGAAATACTGTGAAACAAATCCGTTCATGTGAAATCATGACATTAGCATTCAACAGCTGAAGATTTGCAAAGCATAAGAAGGGTATAATCAGCAAACAAAAGGAAATAAAGCACTACAGTGAGTTTCCATACCTTCTTAGGAGGAATTTGTCAGGCTTTTGATAGCAGGTGCTTTAATTTAGTTGACTTAATTGAGCTCTGTGTCTGTAAGAAGAGAGATTTTGGATTTTTAACACATTCTAAAGCATGGTCTTCCAAAACGGAAACTGTCACTCATGAAGATAAGAAACTTTTGAACAAAGGGTTAGTAAAGCAAGTTGAACACCATGAAAAGATGCAATTTGTGCCTTCTGAACTCCAATAGTTGCATAATTGGATCATATAACACTCCTTGTCACCATTTTCCATTTTTTCCCATTTTCTCTGGTTCTCTTATTTTTCTGTGGTTTCCTTTTCAGTTTAGGAAATTAAGAGGGAAGAGAGGACAATGAAACTGTTTTTAAATGGCCAAATGCCATTTCCCTTGCAGAACAGAAGTCATCTGTTCTGCCTATGCATGGAAATATTTTAATTCAACAGCATAATAAACATTTAGAAAACCATTAATATTTGATTACTAAGTGGTGTTATTATACTAGTGCCACTTCTTTCTTAAAAATATTGGCTCTAAAATTGTATAGATTAAACATCTAGAGGATAAAGTGTAAGCACTAGTTGAAACTCTCTTGAATAGCTTGCAGAGAGGGATTGCTTATTGGCCCTTAAATTAGGCCATATCCTGGATTTTAACAGCTCACAAAGAAAGCTTTAAAATTAATCAGAGGGTTTCTTGTTAGTAGTTCAGTTTTGGTACATAAAAAGGAATGATTAGGATGTGAAGAAACAAAACAGAACAGCGAATTAAAAACACAAAGTGGGACAGCTCCAGAAAAAAATGCAGAGAGGGTGTGTGCAGGGAAAATCAATGGACTGCCAGGCAGAACTTTCTTTTTCTTTTTTGATATAAGGAAAGGCAGAATAGAGAACCAAACCTCGGAGCCTGAATTTCAAACACAGGACTGATAGCAATTCTGGAATATTCTTACTCTCATGTTTTGAGTAGAAACACTAATATTTAAATGTCTTTTTCTGCTGTTCGTTTTCCTCAGAGAAATCCATTAACAAAGAAAATTTAATAGAATTAAGTGAAAAAAACACATAATTCTCCAAAAGTTTTGGTCCAGAAAAACTCGCTTCCCACCATGCTGTCCTCCAAAGCCATTTTATGTGCCAAACATTATTTTATATGAAGTCCTGTAGGGAAACATGATGGACAGTCTCACTCAAATGCAATAGATGGTGCTGCTCAATTACGGTCCTGCCCCGGAGGCAGTCATCAAAGACTCCCATCACAGCACAGCATTCCCATTGCTCTCAGACCTCTGTGGTCACCTTGCCGCTCTTCTGTATGTCTTGTTTCTGTACTGAAGTGGTCATTTAGAACTTTTTTCCCTGTTCATCATGATTCAATGAAATGCTGCAGGGAAAAAGAGGGTGAGGAACTGGCATTTGGGATACAGAGACACCTTATTTATTTATTTATTTAGATTATGTTTTTAAGTATGTTATACTGCACAGCCAATATCATGTCTACTCTCTACTCCTAGAAACACCAGGAAAAGTTTTGAGCCAAGGACATCAAACTGAGGAGGAAAAAAAAAAAAAAAAAAAAAAAAAAAAAAAAAAGAAGGAATAAACAAATGAACAAGGCGAGGATTAAACATGAGCATGCCGGCAATTGCAGTGTGGTAGAATTGATAGTCCTTGTGTGGGTGTTGTGTTAGCACTGTATTTGTGCAACAATTATCCTTTGATTTTTATGTCTTGCAGTTCTTTCTTTTTTACTACTAAGCTTGTTTTTTGGTAATTCAGTCTTTCATTCACGCTATGAAAGTGCATCTGTTTTGTGTGAGCACAGACACAACACAAGTAGTGAAGAGTTTTTCTGAACATTTATTTAGTTTCACACCTGTAGTCCAACTAAGGTAACATAGAGAATGCAAAATGGCAGCTATATCTGTTCTCACTAATGCACTGGCAAATATCACTCTCTAGCACTAAACACTCAAACCCATTGCACTGATGACTACGGATTTCTCTTTTTCCTCAGAAATAAACATTATTTCCATCCAGAAAAACATTATACGTAATGTTCAGACCTAAAGAACACTAGAGTAAGTAAAATAAAATAAAATAAAATAAAATAAAAATAAAAAGCATCTCTATTCTCTGGAGATCCATCAGGAACGATTATTTCCCCAGCCTGGGTTCAAATGAGAGTCCTTCCAGTACAGGCACACGTATTTTCCAGGAGAAACCAAACATTTCTGCTGGCTCAATGCCTCATAGAATGAGGCGTGAGGTGGGGGAAAGTGCAGGAAAGCAATGCTCTGTTGTGCTAAAGCAGCATATCACTGCTCTACACCTGCAGTTACCCTCCCTTGGGCAGCCCCAGCACATACAGGCAGGCAGTGGTCACTCTGTCTGTGGCAGGGAGACAGACAGACAGACATTTGAAATTGTCACAGCCACAAAAGTTCTGTCAATGGTGATGCTGAAGTCACTGTTTTTTATTTTCTCACATTCTCACTTTTTTTTTTTTTTTTTTTTTAATTAGCACAGACACATTTTCAAATAGACAATCGAGGAAAAAATATTTTCTGTAGCTTTATTGTGAAGCACTTGGCATTCTTTGTTCCTCAGTCTTTTAGGATAATGTGTCTTTTTATAACAGAGGGGGTCTTATGAATCTCCTGAAATGGTAAAATCTGATCATTTACATGTGGGAATTGCCAGCTGGAGAGGAGAAAACATACGCTTGTGTTCAAGAAAAGTTTCACATGACGTTAAAAGAAACCATCTGCTTTTTCTTTTTTGTTCTTGTTTAAGAACAGCTTGTGTTTGCAGATCACAATTTAACACATGGTAATAACCTACAGAACTTTGTGAAGCATGGATCTTATTTTCCTGCATGCATAAAAAAATATAAAAGATTGTGAGGAAGACATTTCCTTCTGATCAGTGTCTGTGCTTGGTTATGTTTTCACAACGTCTACAATACTGCAGTAAAACCGAACTGATGGGTATAAAATGTAAAGTAAGGCATGGATATCAATTTATACTATACACTCAAGTAAATCTGAGCATTTTGTTTTTCAGTGCACATGCAGCCAGTTTCTGATTATGATAGGCAAACAAATTACTTATCTGCTCGCAATATAAACTAAGGTTTCAATAGTGTTAGGACCTTCAGTTGTACTACCAATAAAAATATCCTTATCAGCCACAGAACTACTTCAAGGAATTCCCTCCAGCCCTTTCTAAAGACCATTTCATTAGCTGTCTGTTTCAGTGAGTGATTTTCTTCTCATGCTAACAGTAACTAGAGGTAAGGTACATATGATGCAGCATGAGTGATGGTTGGACCCTGTGGGGGCAGTTGAGCCTAACCTTCACACATACTGGCCCATTCATTTTTTTGCTCATCTGCTCTGCGGCATTTCTGTCTGAACCAGGACAGGTAGATGATTATAAACAAAATGCCAGATTTCCAGGCAGATTGTAATTCATTTGGTGGTAAAGAATTCACTTTCATTTCCTGTTTCAGCAGAGCTTTGGGGCCCAGTGTTATCTTTTCATAAGCCCCTTCTGGATCCCTTAAGTCAGCCCAGATTTCAAAGTGCCTAGCACAAGGCAGGACTTCTGTGTGCCAGGATTTTCAAGAAAATATCCTGCCATCCTATATGAATGACAGATTTAAGGGTCATGTATTTCGCTGCCTGTGTAGCATGGCTTAGAGTTTACCTCTTATTGTGTTTTAAATCTTTCTAGACATTTTAGTCATTGCGACTGCCTGCAAAAAAAAAAAAAAAAAAAAAAAAAAAAAAAAAGCAGAATAAAGCACTAACTGAAATTAGTGATCTTGAACGACTGATCTTTCTCTTTCTTTCTCTTAAAATGCCAGTCTGGCTGAATCTCTGGTTGAAATAATATACTTTAGCGCATTAAGAAAGGGGTAGGATATTACTGAATATTTCATTTCCCTTGTCTCTTCCCTATATCCCCTAGAACATCTGATGATTTGGTCTGGCACATGAATGATCCCATATGCACCATTATGATATCAGACATCTGGTACCCATCAAGATGTCAGCCTAATTTGAAAAGAAAACATCTCTAAAAACATGTATAAGCACCAGCCAGAATGCTTTGTGACCTTTGGATATTTACTTAAAGAAATTAAATGCACATCTGATAAAATCAGAATTATGGTAAGTGTGAAAAGACCTGGTGTGAGTTGGTTCCCTTAAGTGGAACTGTGAATTCAGGAACATTTTATTTTTATTCTTTTGCCTCAAAAGAAGAAGTGACCTTCTACTTTCCCAAATGAAAAATGACCACAGAATATCAGAGCCACTTGTTTACCACATGTTGCTCTGATGGAAGGACAAACTAGTAGATTTAGATGGTATAACTTGCCATCCATTGCATTTCTAGTAGATCTGAATGTAGAAAGTTGTAGAATAGATAATAAAACTTCTGTCTCCCCTCCTGGATCTCGTCCACTTCTCCAGAATCCAGTAAGATTCCCCAGGTTCACTCTTCTCATGAGAGAAGTATCACAAAAATATAATTTTAAGTATGCTGGGGAAACCACAGCACAAAATCAGGGGGGAAGGTGGTAGAGAAAATCCTGCTTTAACATGATTAGAGATCCTGGAGGGTCTTCTAGGTTAAAGTTGTATATGCATAGTGTAAAATCATCATTGTTTATTATTTATTATACATGTATATATTATATATATTAAAACTAATTATTTTGAGAGAAAAAAAAGCATGGTCAGAAATTGCATGGATGTTTAGAGAAAATCTTCAGCAAGTGTCATATGTAATAATGGAAGACAATAATACTTTGCAGTGGCTTTTGATTGCTATTAAAAAGATGGTAGTAGAAAATCAGACCAGTCAAAACACCAGTGTCAATTAAATGGGAAGAAAAGAACAGATCAAAATCAAAGGCAAACTCAATCTGAGAATGGAGGAAACCAGTTAATATGATCAAATTAAAGTGACAAACTCAGGAATATAAATGCAATACAGGGCTAACTGCTTTAATTCAAAGGTGCAAAATCAGCCTGGAATCTGTAGCCGAACCAGCAGGGAAACGAAAAGAAGAATTCCAATCTAACGGGTTGAAAAAAGCATACTGCAAGTACGTGAAAAACTGCTCAAAAGTCAAGCTGAGTTAGAATTTGCCAAAGGGTATTAAGGGGCAAAAGACTTTTTTTAACAATATAAATAAAAGGAGAACAAGAATAAAAAAGGCCTGCTATGCAGGAAGGATGGGGTCAAGAGCAAAGGTAATCTAGGTATTGCCCCCAAAATAGTGCTGACACATTTCAGCGTAGGAACAACAGCAGAATGGAAGATGGGTATGAATGTATTGCAATTCATTACCACATTTGAGGTGGCAGCAAAATCCTAAGTATTTCTTGCACTCCAGGTGAGAAATCCCATTAATCTCCAGCCCAGGCATCTGCAGGAAGCAATACAGGAAGCAGCAAGTCTGGTAGCAAGCACTGATGAAACCTCGTCTGGACAGGTACTGGGCTGGTCCCTGGAAAGGTGACTTCAGATGAGGGTAGATGCAGAACTGAGCTGTGACAGAGGATGAAGAGTGTCTCATAGGAAGAAGACCTTGGAAAGTTCAGCCAAGCTACAAGCAGGTTGTGAGGGTATGAAAACGCTCTCTGAGATTTTTTCATGGAATAAACATAAGGGAGGGAGAAGTGCTTTTAAGCCAGAGGAAAATGAGACTTCATCCAACAAATAGAATAAAAGCTGAAAGCATAGACATTGGCTAGGAATAAATTTCAGAGGGCAGTTAGGAACCTTCAACACTATCAGGAGAACGATCCCTGGTTGAACACTAGGAACATGTCAGGTATGATACAAACAGAAATCCACAAGCTTTATAGTTAATACTTTGAGGTTTATGAGTGCATTTCTATCATACCAACTGCTTGGATTAGGTGATTTAGGAAGTCCTTAATCCCTGTGCTATGAATCCCTTTAGGGCAGAAATCAGTAAGGAGTGCCAATGAAATTTGAATGCAATCTCACTTGCTCCCAACAGACTCACATAAAACTCTAATAGGGAAATACCAAGGTATAAAAGATTTGTTTAGCATTCCTGTAGCAGTGTCTTTTAAGGCTGAGCTCAGGTGGTATTGTGCTTTTCCTGGCAGAAGCTAGAAGTCTCAGGGGGAACCAGCAAGCACCTCTGCTGTCTTGTTCCCCTTCACCACAACAGGATGTTTTATCAGCTGCTAAGCACTGCTACTTTGCACAGAGGATCATCTCAATGCCATTTATCAGAGATATTTCTTAATTTGGGCACACAGGCTGACAAACACCATGTTCAATGGTCGTCATACCACTGGGACTTGTAGTAATGAACCATCATGGAGCTTTGCAGGTGCTGAGGTATAAGCTGGGAGCTTCATGCCCTTCTTGCCACATTACATGCATGCAGGGTTAGGCAAGCAGTGTGGGCAGGAAAGTGTCCTGTCATAAGATTGTACAATGTCCTGTGCTAAACTTCTAATGTACAACTGATCATACTTACAAGAGGAGACATGCCTCACTGTAGTAAACATTGAGGACAGATCATTTCCCTAGCTTTCTAGTCTGAAGAGACTTCACACATTGGATACTGCATGTCAGATTGGGCATATGGATTTGGCATGGCAGGTGAAGCAGTTTATACTCAGAACAGTGTCTGTAGGACACGTTGCTATTATGGAAACACCATCCTACCAGTCTGCCATACGAAGTAGCCAGCCAAATACAGCCCTGCATGGGGAGATGACTAACCCTCCTTTTCCATGGTTATTTTAATATTTGTGTGATGACATCTCACTACTTCAATTTATGAGAAAAATGACAAATGCTTCAAAGTCTAGATTCTGTCCAGTCTTTTGATTAATAGTAGAAAACTTATTTTTTCTGGCATTCCTTTCCCTTAAATCAATTTTAAATTAAACTGATAATTGGTATAAGCATGCTAATGACCAGAACAAACAATCTGAATCTGGTTTAGAAGTTTAGTTAGCTTTTTATAAAATGCTTCTGGCTTCTAAAGCCTATAAAATCTCACCATACTACAAACATCTCATTTTAAGAGGTTTGCAAGTTTCACATCCATGCCAGGGGATCTTATTGTACCAACCAGCAATGTAAAAATGGTGCACAAGCAGACAACAACCCACAGCAGCCCAATGTGTCTAAGCCTTCACTAATCAGAGATACCTGAAGATGTTTATCTCCTTTCCCCACTGGACTGTGGAAAGAGTTAAGCTCTCAGTTAAAGAAGCTTTTGTCAGAAAAAGCTCAGTTTGTAATGGATCAGATGTAAGCTAATTTCACAGGGCTCTGAAGACCCTGAAGGTTTGTCACAATAAATAACATATTCCCTGGCCAGCGAATGTTCAGCCTCCTGTTCCTCTGAGCAGCAGTGACAATGCTGACCTCCCCATAGTCGTTTTCTTCACAAATCTCATGGTTTGGAGTGGTTTGTTCTTGTTGAGTTTGAAACGTCTGCTAATTTTGTTCCCATATATTATGATGTACTGGAAATAACATGAATTAATTTAACTAGGTGACCTTTTACAACTGTCAGAGTGAAGTAATTTCAGCTTTCTTGATTGTCTCTGGACCCACTGAAAAAGCATTAGAAAAGGAACCTTAGTGTGGCTGACACTTTGCATTGTATCATGGATACGTTGGAGTCTTGAGAGGTTACCTGATGAACTGCAGCACCAAGAAAAAGAACAATCTACAGTAAAATGACATAATTTGTTTTTGAGACGTCTCTTAGGCCCTTTCAAAGTGAACAGTTCATGGCTGGAAAAAACCTTCTGTGTAAACTTATGTTAGAAACCTACTGGATTATACTTAACAGAAAAATAAATATAGGAATAAGAATATGAAATCAGATAAAAGATACTATTTCAACACTATTTCATGCTTCTTGCTAATTCAATTATGTTGTTAAAACCTGACAAATTGGAAATCAAAATAAAACACCAGCTTTGTTCAGGAGCAGTAAAGATTTGCAACTATATTAAGTAACTTCAGAAGAAAAAGAAATGGTCTTAGAATTTTGTTCTTGTTATTATAGTTTCTGTGGTCTCTGTAGGCGTAAATAATAGTAAGAATGCTCCACTTTTTGTTTTCACAGATACAGTGAATTTACCCTGATGTGTAAGTTAACCAACTTCATTTTATTATCCATGGTGAAGCATATCTGTCCAGACAGATCTGCTCAAGTTCCTAAAAGCAGAATTTGCAGTGAGTATTCACTGGCAAATTACTTCAAAGCCGATTTGCTTAACAGAAGGAGTCTCATAAAAGTCAAAAAAGTCTCTAAAATGAACCTAGCAGAAAATAGGAGAAGCTCTTTAGAAACTTGAGGCACACAATAACACACCTAAGTTGATTGGCAATTCTATGCCCCATTTTCACCTTTAATTCCCACTGTGTGTGTTCAACACAGCTAACTGTATTTGCAAGTAAGTCTTACTGTTTATTTATACTCATTTCTGCTCAGTGCGTGTGCTGTCATGGTTACTTTGCACTAGTTTTTCCATGCAGTTTATATCTGAAAATGCTGGGTGCATAAATATTTTAAAATTGGTAAAAATGTTCAGTCTTGTCTTCTCTTTCATTAGTGCCTACTTGACTACCTGAAAATTAGCTCTTCTATCTAGTGACCTGAGCCGCACTTACCTTTCCCTTATGGATAGAGAGGTGCTGAGCATTAAAACATCTTGCTGCAAAAGTACACTTGCTTCCATTATTTAAGTCACTCATCACAAGAAATTTTGGGTGATGTTACTTATAAAGCTGAGATCCCACCATAAACTATAACTCTGGAGGTTACAGTCTCATTTTAAAATATTTGTTGGGAAATATACTGGAGTGACAAGTGTCAGTTGATCTATTACTATCTGTTGGGCTGCTTGACTTTCCTGGACCTGAGGAGCTACAGAAAAAAATTTGTTCCCGCTACATATTCAGAAGCTTTGGAAGATTTCTCCTTTGCCTTGTATTTCTCCCACTATTACTGAGCAACCAGGGCAGTTACCTGGTCTGAATATAGACGTTCACACACACAAAGATACTCACACAATGATGACCCAAAGACAAGGCTGGGCCAGAACCGGTCCTTCCCTTAGCACTCAGAACAGGCCAAAAGACAAAATGTTGTGTTTAAAATTACGTTAGGCTGCAATGAGAAGGATTTTTAAATAAACTGCTTTCTTTCTCTTATGTCAACTAACAACAAAGGGGAAGAGCTAAGCTGAGACATCATCTTATGGATGCAAAAAGAAAAGATCCAAACATTGCAATGAGTCTTTCCGCAATGTGTTTCAAGCACCACATTAAAACTTAATTTGGCCAGCACGTTCAGCCTGAGATCTGAATGCAAACAGTTGTGGCCAAAATTATGTTTTTCAGAAAACTGCAGGCAGGCAGTTTTCTTTCTCTACCAGCTGCAGAGCAGATTTACAATGCATATAAAGAACATCTATGAGAGTACCTGTACATTCCTACTGCATGCACTGAGGAGTCCCCGTTCTCAGTGCAGGAGCTGGGGAGATGGCTCTGCTGACTGGAACACAGCAGTGCTGCAGGGGTGTCTGGGACTACCTGGCACTTGTAGCCAGCCCAAACATTTTTATGGCCTCCATAAGAATGCACAGAGCATCATTCGAAGCCAGTCAAAAACTAAATGACTCATCTTAAAAACAGACAGCCTAATCAAACAAACGGCAATGTTTTAAAATAAGAAATATTAGTTTTGTCACTACTTAGCAGCTTTGGAGTGCTCTGCCATGTTTGGCTGTCACCTCAGAAAATCCTGGAAGAAAACTAACACAAACAAACCAGTATTTTCAGCTGCCGTTGCAACTTCAGATCATTTTTCTCTGGAGACATTGTGATTCTGTCTTCCCATAGTAGTGACAGACAGTGCCTTATATTTTTTAACTGAATTTAATCTTTTACTTACCTAAAGAAATAAAGAGAATTCTTAAGTGCATCATCATGCAAAACAAAGAGAAAATGGCAAAAGAAGAAAAAAGAAAGACTCGAAGAAAGAATCTAAAAGGCTTTTTTTTTTTTTTTTTTTTTTTTCTAGTCTGTGACATGAGCAATGCTGCAGCTTGTTATGCCCTTTGCTTGGCATTCTTCTGCATAATTTTTCCTTTCATCCTATGCCGATATAGAAAAAGAAGAAAATACAAATTTAAACCCTTAACATTGAATTTTCACCTTAGGAACAGTAAGATGTGATTTGGCAAACATATAGCTGATTCTCTTATTAATTCTTTTTTTCTTTTCCTTTTTCTTCTTTTTTACTATGCTTAATAAGATTACTTATAATTAAGAGGAGTCTGTCAAGTAGGTAAAATAAAACAATTAAAAATATTCTTGCTCTTATAACTTCCCTCTTATAATCAGCAGACCTGATTTACATGAAAACCCCAGAAGTCACAACCCTGACATGGCTGGAGATGTGCAGCTGTGATGCTGTGTGAGAGCAGCTTCACACTGGTTGTTGCAAACAGTAGGGACAGGCTAGAATTGTGGGATTGTGAGTGGGATTGTTTAGCTCCATAGCTTGCCAAGAGAAGACTTGAAATGGTGCTTCACATTGCCAAGTGTAGCCTTGGAACCCCAACAGGAGCGCAGCCACCTAGGCAGGAGCGCTGGGGTTTTTGATCTTAGCCTTAGCACAAATCCTACTGACTTTGTGTGTGCCTGAAAGTAGTATCATCCTGCAGTAGTAGCTACTGGTCCCTTGGTTACTTTAAAAGTGGATATCTGCTACTGTCTTATCTTTACAATTGTTTCATTTCCAGTAAGTTTCTGTTATTTACAGACTCTGAATGTAACTGCTAATATTTTGGCATATTAGTATCAGAAAAATATCCCAAGACCATGCTATAGTCAAAACTACCCATAATTCATTCTACACAATTAACAAAACACAATGAGTAGGCCAGCATTACCACAAAGTAAAAAACAAAACCCTTATCCAGAAACAAGCAAAACCCAAGAAGGATCCATGAGAATGAGAAACCAGCATTATGAGCTACACCACAGACTCCTTTTCTTGTCAATAGTGCCAGAAGAAAGGTTTGAAGAGAAGCTTACACATCTAAATCACCCAGAAAATGGTGTTCTAACAGGATCTTGAACTCAATAGAGCTCACCATAGAGTCATAAACACTCTTACACTGGAGGAAGAAATGAAATGCTCTCCATTCTTGAAAGATATAGATACAAAAACAAGTTGGACTTGCTCTTACTGTGTAGAAGTTAAAAGCAAATGAAGGATCATCTTTCATTACAGTTGAGTGAAAAGAGTATGTTTTTTCTGTGCTGTTCTGTACTGAGCTGGATGGGTCACTCTGTTAAGTGGTCATCTTTCAGTGGAGTGAGCTGTAAATGAATTGTACACTGAACTGACCGAAAAGCATACTGAAAATCTCACCACTGGAATATGTCAATTCTTGGACCCATAAAACAATAAAATGCCTTTTGAAATGGCATGAAAAAGTTTTGCAAACAGATTTCTCACAAAACAAACAAACAAACAAACAAAAAACTGTTCAGAAAGCTAAAAATATGCTACCATGCTTAAAGTATCTGTGTGCTTAGAATTAGACCGAAATGTTCTCAGTTGGGATTAAAAACTCATTTTTTCCACGACTGAGCAGTTTGCAAGGGTGATGTTTGATCAGGACATGGGGACATTCATTACCGTCAGATGTTTGTTTTGATGGGGGGAATCCTGGGCTGCTTTTCTTATCTGATGCTTTCTTCTGCCCTCGAGAAAGAGCATGCCACAGCTGCTTGTGAAGAGCAAACAGAATTTTCTTCCCCAGTTCTCATTCCAATCTGGTCCCCATGGTTCATTACCCTCACTATCACTTTGGCAATTTCCCTTTTCAGTTTTAAAGGCCTTCTTTTACATGGGAAGGTATCAGCAAAGAATTCATAATCCTTTCTGTCAACTGTTGGCTGAAGAGAGTGATTGATGTACCGTACTTTCTAAAAAATCACAACAAAGCTGTCTGCCACTGCTGGTTTGCTACTACAGGTGCTCTTGACCCAGGCAGTTTGCTTTTTCACACATAGTTGTTTTATTTTACTTCAATCTCTTCATATAAGATAAATGCATCAGAACTACATTGATTTAAGAGTTTTTCAAATGGCACTCCAGTCAGGTCAGAATACAGAAAACGTATGGCAATCAGAGTGTGTTCATTTGCTTATACTAAATGAATTTTAAAAAGAAAGTATTTGTGAATAATAGGTTTGAGTTTTAGCTCCTATGCATAAGGTAAACCTTTTGAGACCCATTTTTTATGGTTGCCATCATGCACAGGAGGTACCAGAGGTATAGCACTTCAGTTTTAGAGTGAGACATCTCTCAAGAGGGATACCAGCCTCTAGAATAAATTCCTGCCAATTTTCTATAGAGGAGCCAAGGAAGCCACACACACAAATAACTTTGGAAGACCCTTGAATAAAACTGTTGACATGAATTAGAAGGTCATTCTTGAAATGAATAATCAGGAATTTAATCTTAAAAAAAAAAGATTAAATGAGCTTTTGACGTAGGAAGAAATATTTCCCTCCTCTCAAAAACAATATTATTTTTTGGTGATAAATTTTCTTTTCTGACAGGTGTCACCCATCTTATTCATTACCAATGGACTTGAAGAGTTGCTCTGGGAAAAAAAAAAAAAAAAAAAAAAAAAACGGGATACAATGAATCCTTTACCTTTCAGTAACTGAAATGCCAAAAGATCTGTTGCAGATCATTGCTGTAAAATACTGAGTTCAAATCCAACAATAAAGCAGTAATAGAAACTGGAAGTGTCTGTTCAATGGGGAGGTGCTATAGAATACTGACCAGGGAAGAGATTTATAAGTGATTACAGAAAAATCCCTAAAGCTGTCTGCTCATTGTAGAGGCTCAGTGGAGGAAAGCAAACAAGATTCTCAGATACAGTGAGCTGTTTGAGGAATATAAATGAGAGTAGGTAGCAACACTGCACTCTGTGCTGGGCAGACCGCCCCCAGAAAGCTGTATCCAGCAACGATCAAATGGTCACCATGCTTTCAAGAGCACGTGAGAGCAAGGAATGGATAATGCAGCTTGGTAAAGGGCCTGAACGAGCTAAGGCAGGAATAGTAGTGGGGGAAAACATCTTTCTTTCTACTTGGAAAGGAGTCACGATGACAGCAATGAGAGCAGATGAAATGCTAATGACAAATGGAGTGAAGAATGGTACAAACACTTAAAATGTAGTAGCTTGAATTGATCAATCTACCTAGAGATTCACCGCCACACCAAATGTTAGAATAAAGGGAGGCAGGGAATAGGTATCACTGGCTACCGGCTCCTAGCTGGCAATACAAGCAACAAATTAGTTGGTTTCTGCTCCTCTTACATGAGAATCTGAACTCACTACAGTTGATCTTTTCTTTGCCTGTAAATTATATTTGATTTTCAAAGTAACCAAAAGATTTCACAAGTTCAGAAATTCTTCTCAGGACTAAGAATGCACAAGTTGAAAGAAAAAGATTATATTTAATTTATACATTGATAAAAGTGATGCTTAAGAAGTCCCCACTAGGTAACACAATATGTAAAGAAGCTGGTTTGAGAGGAAATTCAGCTCCCACTTCACAGAATATAATTTTTAAATTCTAAGCAATGCAGTCATAAATAAGCCAAGGCCAGACCAGGTTTATCTTGTATTACATTTTTTATGGTAAGATTTACATTAGTCTTAACTTGTGGTTGGTGCTCTTGAGCCCTCAGGCTGTTTTCTCAACTCAGTGTGGAAGTAGCATTGTTATTCACCTCTGATATAATGTTATAAAGGATCTGCAAGCATATTCAGAAGCCAAATTAGTGTTGGTACTCACTGTCTGTTCATGCTAGTAAAGGTGGACCTATGGGTTAGCTCTCCAGGGCCTAAAGGCAAAATTGTTAAGTCAGTATGAGAAGCATGGCTAAGCCTAGAAATGAATAATCAGGAATGACCTTAACCTTCACATTTTGCTCATGACCTCGTTATAATAATTAGTTTTGAAATGTGCAGAAAGAGTCATGGAGCATTTCTTTTTTTTTTTTTTTGTATTCATGTGTGTGTGTGTATGTTTTTTTTTTGTTTGTTTTGTTTTTTTTTTTGGTGTTGTTGTTTGCAAGGGACATTCTGCATTTTCCTCTCTTTCTCCATCCACATGTTCATCTATCTGTGATTACCCACCTGTACCCTGTGCTCTCACTCAAAACTCTCTGATCCCTTTCCAACACAGTTTGCTCCCTAAAACCAGCTACTAGTAACTTTTGTTTTAGCTGGTTGGGAGCTGATGTACTAATAATATGCAGTGGGCCACCTTTATGCATTTCAATGAGCTAAATCTCCAAAGATGTGTGCTCTAATATTCACTAACTTCCTCAGGACCTGCTTAGAAGGTCCTTTGCTTAGAAGGGAGAAGCAGTAGCACATTGAGATGCCTGAGATTCTCTGCAATGTATCCAGATAAATGAATAAAAGGGTGGTGAGTCTCATAAGGAAAGAAAAGGGGATGAAATGACAAATTACATGAGATCCCAAGGAATTACACTAGGCAATAAAAAAAAAAAAAAAAGCATTGACTCAAACTTAGATAGTGTCAAAAGAAACAGGGCTTATAAAACAATGTAAAGATAGCTCTAGTGCTGTGATGGAAGACTAATTACCACAGGAGACAGCTGGGAGGAGGCTGCTCACAACTCGATGTTTGAAAGTCTTTGGCCAGGCCCAAGAAATGCTATCAGTATGGCCTTCTTAGAGGCAAGAAATCTGGGAAAAAGATTTCTTACAAGATTCAAACCACCTTCATGCAAAACATCTCTCTCTTTTTTTTATTTTTATTTATTTTTATTTTTATTTTTATTTTTATTTTTATTTTTATTTTTATTTTTATTTTTATTTTTATTTTTTTTTAAGTTGTGGTTATTGTAAATGTAATGCAATACTATATTTTAGTGAATTTTGCCACTGACTACACAGCATTGAAAATCTGCATTGTTACAAGTGGATGTGACTGCTACGCATGGAGCATGTTATCCTGAAGTTACTTTCCCTTCTTAGAATTATTATTAGTGTTAAAGCAGCCCATGGAGTTAGACTCAGAATAAAACTATGTGGTGTGGATGATTTCCAGCAGGATAGGCTCAGTGACATGAAATGTAGAGGAAATGAGAGACCCAGTGCTGCCATTCTCAAAGTGTCATCTCCTTTCTGTAAAAGAAGGAAAACTGGTAAATTAGGAAACACCACATCTCTGGTCTTTATGTGCTTTTAATCATTTGAGCCATAAAGAGATATTACTAAAAAAAAAATGATCTGGCATAAGACTAGAAATTGTTGCTTCAGTACTTAGGGAACTCTATCAAGATATTTTTTTTGGATATGAGATATGAATGTGTGTTCCTAGTAGGTGAGTCACAGATTCCTACGTCTCCTCTGCTCCATTTCCAATTTATCCAAGAAATGGTCTTATCTTTTCATACCATCACTTTCTGTTACATGAAACCAAGCCAATTTCATCTGCTGCTATGTGTCTGAACAGAATTGGGCATGTGAAATATATTGTCACCTAGGCATTCCAGATGTACCAGTACAAGCTGGAAAATAAATCAGAAAGGACCTCTTCCTATAGGGAGACTTGATTTCAGATTTATTACACTGATGCTTAGATTTTGGAAGGTCAGCACATTACAACTGATTTCAGTGAGAGCAGAAACAAGCCCTTGTTATTCAGAAAGTAGTTATTCCTGTAGGGTGAAAAGGAGAGTTGTCTCCAGGAGGCAAATGTAATAAAAATTAATTGGTACAACTAAATTAAAAAGTATAGGTATGAAAAATCCTAATACCTTGAATCTTTTAAGACCAATCAAATGTAGTTAATCAACTGCATATTCCCATATCTGGGCACCCAGTAACCCAGGCTCTAGAAATGGTGAATAGGGAGAGAAATTAAAGACTGCTGAACTCTTTAAAAAAGAAAAACCTCAGCTTACAGTTTGGTTATGGATCAGGAAAAAAAAACACTCTTATTAAGCTGAGAAACTGAGCTGGTCTTGCAGGAGTTAGGTCAAACTCCTCTAATTAGAGACCAAACCAATAAACACCTTACTCTAGAAAGGGCATTATATAAATGAAGAACAATTTATTAGACCACCAGGTTGGATTTTGGCACAATTGCCTAGCAAACGAGGATAAATCCCCTGTTCTCTTTCAAAAATTTCTACCTTCTGTTATTTCAGATGACTCTTGCTAAGAAAAGGCCAGTCTCAGAAACTATTTGGAGTAGAGCTCTGTAGGTTGCTCAGCCAGACATTTTTTACTAAAGAAGACAAGACTGATCTTGCTGGCCTGTACATAGAACTGACGTTAATCTCCAAACTAGCTGTTGCTTTGAATTCTCTGCAGAGATTTCAGATGTCTTTGTTCAACCATTTCTTTTCTTTCCGGAATTTATCTCAGACTGCACTCTGATTTTCTCATCCTTGTCATGCTTGTTTTACAGTGGCAGAATTCTCTTCAGATTATTGGGTCTGTACCAAGCACACTATATTCTGGTGTACAGCAGCAATAATATTTTAGATTAGATTAGTCCAAATTTCCTGATGGCACCTCTTTAATTAGAAGATGAAAGAGGGAGAAAAATTATTGTAAGAAAGAGTCTTGGTTGAAACTCTAAAGCTAATAAAACAAAACAAAATACAAACAAAACAGAAACAACAAAACAAAACAAATAAACAAGAAAAACAAAACAAAACAACAACAACAACAACACAAACAGAAAAACAAACAACCAAAACCACTTATATATTTTTTCTATAGTAATTGGTAGCTTTAAATACTTAAAATATAGGTAATGAATAGAAACACAGCAGACATTCTTAATCGTAACATTAGCACAGATGTTGGAAGGCAGACTTTCTAAGGTATTTTGTAGATTTTAATAACACTCATTTTCTTCAGTTCTTTAGGAATTACCTATTTTTGTAAACCTGGAACTCCTAGCACAGAATAAGTCATAATGTTTTTCCTCCCATTGAGTGATGTGTTTGAAAGTGATTTTTTTTTCCCTATTAGCTCTGCTAGGTCACTGCATACTGCGTAGTCACTATGCATACACTGCACAGGTGGCAACCTAAATAAATGTTTTCTGGCAATAAAGCTTCCATCTTTGATCTGCATGTTCATGACAACAATAACAATCAAACCACAAAGGATTTTACTATAAAACATATCCTTGATTTTCCATGTTTTCACCAATTGTCTAATATATGTGCTCTAAAAATTGTTTCGGGAAGGAATAGGGCCCAGGAAAAAACAAAACAAAACAAAACAAACAAACAAAAAAAATAACAACAAAGTAACATTTACCTTTGAGAAAGATTAAAGAAATAATAATAAAAAAATGAACTTGTATGAGCAAAATCTTTGCATATATTTTGACATATAAAATGTCATTAGAAGTCAGAATAAAATTATATATGATTTTAATATGATTAAAACATAATTTGAACATGTCTTTCAATACAGAATCATAGAATCATTAAGGCTGGAAAAGACCTTCAAGATCATCTGGTCCAACCATCCCCCTACCACCATAATTACCCACTAAACCATGTCCCTATGCACCATGTCCAAACTTTCCTTAAACACCCCCAGGGATGGTGACTCCACCATCTCCCTGGGCAACCAGTTCCAATGCATGACTGCTCTTTCTGAAAATAAATGTCTCCTCATTTCCAGCCTAAATCTCTCCTGACACAACTTGAGACCATTCCCGCTAGTTCTATCACTAGTTACCTGTGAGAAGAGGCTGACCCCCAGCTCCCCACACCTTCCTTTCAGGTAGTTGTAGAGAGCAATAACATCTCCCCTGAGCCTCCTCTTCTCCATACAAAATATTCTATGATATTTTAAATATGATTCTACATATAACATTAATGGGAATAATTTGTAGCTTTATTTTTGTTATAAAATAAGAACTAGGTTTTAAATACCAATGAAAAGCCTAAATTTGTAGCAATTTTACTCAGAGCCTTGAAAAATTTGAAGGTGTCTAGAAACTATAATCATCGCAGAAGGAAGGGTCTGTACTATTCTTCATCATTTTTATTTCTCAAATTAATGGATGTAAATGGAGTACAGAGCAGTTTTCTCACATAAGAGTATAGGGGGAAAATAACACACCAGGAAAAAAATAAAAATAAATAAATCTTTAGGACTGACACCTCTGCAATAGCAGCAAGTTGCGACTCTGGTTTTCATAAAGGCATTTAGAAATACAATGTGTGCAGAAAGGTACCAGTGTGAGAGAGAAATGTATTTTGAGAGTATGCATGGAAAAAACACACACCTTAAATAAAGTCTCACAGTGCAAGTTAGGGATAAAGGGGTTATCTATGGGAACACTGAGGACAATTAATGCTTTGATCTCTTGGCAGTACTATACAGAGCAGAGTGCAATCAAATTGCAGGGGGATCACTTTTGGATTTTAACTATCAGGGTCAAGTAAGCCCCCAAATTTATCTGTGTATATTCTAGCAAAATCTAGGGGAACTGACCCAAATTGCAATAATATCTTTTACTCTGTTCACTGGCAGAGGTACAGTTGACATCTGAGCTGCACCAAATGGAAAAAGTGTGTCATCTGGAGCCCCTGCCACATCCTATGACAAGCGCACATTCATCAGCTTGGGGAAGTCAGCAAACTCAGAAGAGCTTGGCACTATTACTCTAATGTAACACAGCAGAAGGGTGCTAAGAGTTTTCCCCAAAGTTTTGACTCCTTTCTATCCAAGACTGTGGAAAAGCTAAAACAGTTTAACGATCAGAGTGACATTGTAGCTATATTTCAAACACAGTTGTATGAGTCCACAACTGATAACAACTCCTAAATGCTATTCCGTCTGCTTCTGACAAAGCTGCAGCCCATCTCCTTTGCCTGCTTGCACTGTCTGGATTCTTATATTAGCAACATCACACATTTTCTTCATACAGCTAAACAAACTCAGCAGGAAGTCAAGAGCAAAGGGATTGTAGGATCGCACCCTAAATCCCCAGCATGGAGCACAAACATATGCATTTCCCAGAGAAATTAGTTTTCTAAACTGACTTGGAATAAATTACCCAGACCAGGGTCACCTTAGCTGAAGTGAACAATGAAATGTGAAATCTTCTTTCAAAAACGCTGGGCAGAGAGTGAGCAGCGAAGGGTAAAGTAGTATATTTTGTAATGCCTCATGAGAAAAATATATCTAATCTGGGTATCAGTTCAGCCATGGTGAATAATTTAATCATACTTGTAAATGACGTTGTAATAAAAGGTCACCAGATCTGTCAGACCCTCAACTGCTTAGGTAAAATTAGATCTGCTCTACTGATGTTAAAAAATTGACATGCATAGTTAATCCTATCTTGCCATTAAAACCAAAACAACAAAAATAATGAACTTTGGAAGGAAGGACTAAAAACTCTCCTTGACATAAACAGCATTAAGAATTATAGATCTTGAATTATCATGATACGAGGGACTAGATCTCAGCCTTCATATAATAAGCCATTTTATACTGCTTCAACAATACAAAACAACTTTAAAATCACTTTTTTTTTTTTCTTTTTCCCCAGGTTGTGCCGGCAATTCCCATCATGAATCACAGTTCCCATCATAAGCCAAGTCTAGTGTATAGATAAGGTGGGGTACCACTCAACATCATAAGGTTCAATAACAAAGCCTCTCCCTGGGACTATCAAAATATAGTCTGAAGGTCTGAAGTAGTCTCAAGTGATTCTTTTACCTGCATGAAGTGCATATTTGGTCCACACAGTCCCAAAATAATCCTGTGGTAAAGAAAGAAGGTCAATATTAGTGCACATCTACCCACCTACTACTCTGCCATTACACTTCAAGCTGTGTTTGCATTGAATGCTACTGTAGCTGAATAAACCCTTGCCTTGTCTTATCCTTCATGTTCAGTGGCAAAAGGAAATCAGATCTATCTCTGAGATCTTGGTGTACATCATGGAGCAGAGATTGCTCAGGGAAGGAGACTTTGTGCACCAGAAATGGAAGCTTTGCTTATTCCCATTTGATGGAGGTGTTTTCAAATAATGTGTCTTCCTAAAAAGTTTATTTACCAGAGATAATTGTTAATAAAATCTTTGTCATCACTCACAGTTTGCTGTTTACCCGTGTGATAAATTAGAGAACTGTATGATAAATGAATGCATCAATTTATCAAGCACCTTTGATCACTTCATCTTTACTTTGACTGGGAATCCATCATCATAAGGCTCACATTCATAGTCCAAATGTCTCTGCAGCCAAACCGCAGAAAACAAGTTGGTTCATTCAGTATCAGAATGGACTTGGCCTGATACCTAGGGATTTAACCCACATATCCCTACAATTTCCCAGTGCAGAAACCCCAGTTCTTCCTGGTGTATTTTGTAGAATCAGCCACCAGATGCCTCAACGTCTCTAGTTCTGCCTCAGTCTCTAGTCCCTCCCAATGCTGTTATCCCTGGCTTTCTCTAGAAACCCCTCAGTAATGGCTGGGCAAGAGGCATCATATATTGTAGTGAGACCAAAGCATACCTAGATTTTTGCTATAATTAAAACTGTTGTAAATTTTGTACCCATTAAAGGAAGATAACACAAGACCCAGTAGATACCAACACCTTTGCATATGTGTGGGCCTGAGCAGCTGGATTTGAACAGCTACACGCTCTTCAGCATAAATTAGTTCTTTTATTTATTCAGATTCTTCAGTGTTATTTATTAATTTATTTATATAACTTGTAGAGTTAGAAACACTAACAAAGGTGCTAAGCTTTACAGGAAAGATCACAATTATAATTAACTACTTGTTTCACAAAGCATTTAATTATAATTAACCTCCAAACCACATCTCAAATATTTCTGTACTGTATAGAATGCCTGGCCTTTGTGATGCTGGGATAATGGAATAGCTGAAACACATTTGTATTGATCTGCATCACTGCCATCACTTTTGAGTAAAAGGGTCATGATAAACCCTTGCTGTCTGTGTGCACACACAGAGGTACATGCCAGTAATAATTAGGTATCACCAAGAAGCTCCCTAAGTGAGCCTAGCTGTTTTATCTGATTACACATAATTTGAGAGCTGCAGTATTTACCAAGACAAAAGTGGTAGAGTTATGTCCTTTTTCCTTGCAGTCTAACCCCTCAAAAACTTTTCCTTAACTTCACTGAATACATGACAGATATGGAAATAGGTAACTCCTCCCTTTTTACTCATTGAATTATTGGCAAGATAAATTCACGCACAGATGTATTTGGATTCCTCATCTGACATAATCTTCAGAATTTTAGCACCTCTCTGAATTACAATCTGCACATAATGTGACATGTTGATCTATCATAATTAGCTGAACTGTTGCTGCAGAAAAAAAAAAATCTCAAGAAAACACTGAATATACCTAGTGATTAAAAGTATATAAATATAAAAATATATGTAAATATATATATATACAGAGTTTCAAACAATAGTCACAATGTCTTCAAAATATGTCATCTTTGTCTGTTTTCTGTATTTTTTAGAAAAAGAAATCACACCACCTTAAAGAGTTCTATTTTTCCAAGCTTGTCTGAGCTTCCCTTTTACTTTCAGCTACAAAACAACAGAAAGAAAACAAAGGGGAAGAAAAAGGAAGAGAACCAGCTGTCCTACAACCTCTCAAAGTCCTCCAAATATCTTCAAAAGGAACGGCTGAGAGGCAAAGCAGAGAATAAAATGAATTAAAGAATCTATTACTTTAAAAACAATTACAGGAAAACGATTTTAGAATCAGTTTTCCATCAGAATAATTTTCTTCCAAAATAATTATACTTTTTTTTTTTTATCAACATTTAAAAAGAACTTATTTCCTCACTATTTGCTTTCTGTGCATAAAACTATCAAAATGTTGCAAAAATAACAATACAGAAAAGCATCCATGAATGTGGAGAGAAAGACACATTGTTTACTTGGCATGGAAGCTTATAGTTTGGTCAGCCTACTCAACCTGAGATGAAGCTGTCATCTTTTATAAAGCACCCGATTATGTCTCTTTTTCCCTTTAAAAAAATAAATCAAAGCTTTTATAAATCGAAGATCTTAAAATTACATCATACAGGAGTTAAAAAGTCATAATTTAAAGATCACAGAATTCAATGAAAGCTTGAGAAAATATGAAGAGATCTATAAGAATGTTTTAAAATACACTAGACATAGACTAAAATACTCCAGATGAACAGTGTTTTAAGCAAGAACTGTGATGATTTCAATTTTATTTAGAGAGGTCTCTGCATATCATGCTACACGGATGACAAAGGCACATGCAACTACTATTGTGAGGAGACGAGAGATGTAGCAAACTGGAAGGAGAGCGTTGTTTTAGGAAAAAAAGAGTTTATGATAAGATACACAGATTTGTCATGCATGGGCAGGAAGATGACAATGCTAGCTGTGCTGGTGCTGATTAAAAATATGGCCGGTGCTCTATGAAATGCATTTAGCCAGGCAAAAAGAAGAGATCCTCCACTCAGGCAATTTATATTTCCCCTTCCTTATCTCCATTCACTCTTGTTTTCTAGCAGAGGACAACTTTGGTGGTAACCGCTTCAACGGTTTCCCTTGAACTCAAACTCAAACACAGAGAGTTGTCCAGCACAAATGCTTATGCCCTACATTATTTTTTGTATATTGTTTGTTGTGTCAAGCAAAACCCTCAAAACCAGTAATCTATATAAATCTATAACAAATAAGTAAATCTGTTATGCTGATTTTTGGTTCATTGTTAAACAAACATCTGAAATTTATTGTGCATCAGAAATATGAAAAAACTTAATTCAGTTACTCTTTGAACAGTACGGGAAATGGTTGTGATCAGTGCTTCTTAATTGTATGTTATTCATAAAGTCTAAAGACTGAATGTGACTAAGTGAAGGACTTCATGAAATAAGATGATAAAATTAAGTGACAGAAAGTTCATGTGCATTTAATAAATTACATTATACTATATTGTCACTGGTCAAAAACTTTTTTCCTGCAAATTCAAGGATAGTCTAAGATTCCTATAACAGACAAGAAAAATCTCAGCTAACAATTAGTTAGCATTTGAGCTAGACCATCATGTAGTTCTGTGGCCTGAGGTGGAATTAAAGTGCTGTCTTTAGGTCAGTTATACATGTACATTATCATTTATTTATTTGTATTTATTTCATAACAAGAAGGGCACTTATCCAAAGGTCTAGATATGCCTGCAATTAGTTCCAAGAATGAAAATAAAATTAAATTCAGTTATCTCTATGACAGTCAGCCAATAAACTCTACTCCCTCAACATGTATACGTTCTTAAATAGTTTGAACTCTCAAAGCTTTCAATATTAAGATGATAAAGGCTGAATGTGACACAACTGTTCCTTTTATTTTTAGCGTGTTTGCATTTTTTCCTGGGTCTCCAAGGACACAACCTGATAGATGATGTTTCAAGGAAACAAATACAAGTTTTGTTATTCTCAGCACCTTTTTGCATAATAATGAGACTGGGCAGAGAGAAGGTTATGCTCAAGTATTAGTGCACAAGGTTTGCCTCTAGGCTGCTCTGCAGGAAACCTAAGCCCATAACAATTACAGTGTTTGTTACTGGAAAAATGAGAGAGAATAATTAGAATGATGCTTTTTTTAAGTCACCTGCTCTTTGTAATATATGTTTTCTAATTTAGTTTGGCAAAAGTGGCTTGTAACAGTATGAGTACATATTAAAGATGAAGCAATTAGGCAACTAAACAAGCATGATGACAGCTTTTTAGTAAATGGTTTAGCTTTTAATTTTGAAATGGCAGGTCCCACTGAGCACAATATTCTAGAACTGTGATTTTGTAGAATGTGACGATGTGTTGTTGGTAATTAATTAATCTCCCCACCCCCTTTTTTTTTGTCCTAAGGAGACAGAGGGCAGTGGTTGCCTGTTTGCAGAGTTCAGCCTGTGATTAACACCACTGTCTATAAAACAGGTTGCAACACATCAACTACAAATTGGAAGCCCTGTTCTGCTACTGTCTGAAGTCGCTTTGCAAAGTGGAAGTTTGAAGTCTCCTCCAGCTGACCTGCACCATACTGCTGACATCCCTGGCAAGTTCCCTATAAATCCTCCTGCCAGCTTGTGCTCACCAAAGCTATGGAAATTCTTTCTTACAGTCCTCCAGGTAAACAGAAGCCCCCAGGGAAAATAAAATAATAATTAAAAAAAATCTTTTGGAAAAATTCTTAACTGGAGGTGGATCTGGTGAGCCTCAAGAGTTAGACTGGTTCCATTAAATTTGATGGGGATAGTCACTGGTTTCAAGCTACACGAGTAGGCAGAGTTTGTACTGGATCAGGCCTAAAAGGAGAAGTAGTGAAACAATAGGCCACCATGACATTTCATTAGAAATGTTTAATAAGCATCTGGAGTGTGAGAGAAAACACCTCAAGAATTGAAAATCCCCTCCAAAGAAGAGAAATTTACCACTAAGCTAAAGAGAAAAGTAAGGGCGACGCTCAGCTGGACACTGGGATAAAATCCAGCACTTTTCATTTCACTGCTCAATGTGGACCAGGATGAAGTGAACTACAGAGGAAAAAGAACCTCAGGAACAACCAGGAAGCTTGTTTGCTAAAAAATACCTATCATTCAAACCTGGCTTTTATCACTCAGCTCCATCATCATGCACAGCTGCTGGTAAATATATTCACCTCTAATTTTTTTTTACCACCTAACTGAGCTGAAGTGCTACTGCTGCTCTCACTTGGCTTCCTCAATAAATGCAACAAGGCAAATCTTGTAATTGCTTTCTGATCTAACCTACTTAGACATTATTTCCCATTCTGCTTCTAAAATTCAGATTGATTCAGGTGATCAGAATTGTTGTAAATTATCAAAAATGTCAGTTCTGTACCATCATTTTCAACAATTGCCTGTGATCCCAATTAATAAACTGTGTAGTACGGGAAAATGAGATTTAGACCTAGAAGACAGGCTAATCTATTTCCTACTCTTATCAGGGTGGTTGGAAATAATTTATTGCAATGCTGGAAAAGAAAGTTCTACTTTAAATATAATACCAAACCAGTGCATAAAGTACCATACCACCGCATGGCATTTCTAGCAACAATGCAGTGAATTTCCTTTTTGAAGAACTCCAGTACATACTGTAACATTGCTCCTCTTCAATCCCATTTTACTGCATTAGACTGATATGAATTCATAGAGCAAAACACTTAGAATTACTGACAAACTATTTCATCACTAGTATGAATTATCTAAAAGAATTATTAAACAGTATGTTGTACAATATTACATCTAGCGTAAGAGAATAAATAAAACCTTTAAAACACAATAAAATTAATCAGATATTTCTCTCTCTAGGAAACAAACAAACAAAAGCATTATATTTGCTTAAGCTATATAGGTAGTAAAGTAGAACTGATTCCCAGAAAACTCCATTGTTTTACAACTACAAATCAATAAAACTCACACGTGTGAAAAGTTCGTCTGCTTTAAAAGTAAATTGGAATTGTGTTTGAATTTTTGTTCTTAATATATCCTCTAGGCAATGCTGGAAAATTGTTCTGATAGCATACTGGAAAACTTGTTCAAATTTACCTAGTTCGTCAGACACAATTCAGAAGTAACACTTAAATATGGAAAAAGTAGCTGGCACTGCTTGCAGCCAAGAAGAGCAAAGGAGAAGAAAGGAGGAGATATGGTATTGTAGAAACTTTATTTCCTGTGCTTGTGCAGCTTCTGTGAGATGCATCATATAAAAATAAATGCATTGCACCGCAGTTTCCACAGTAAGAACTATCTTGCAGCAGCTGTATCCATTTTAGATGAAATAACCGAGAAGCAGTCTAGCCCCATTATCTAATACCCAGTACTTGATTTACTCTTTATTGAAGTAGCAGATACTCATCAAATGTCACGTATTGATCAGCACATGCATGGATATTTGCACTTATTTAAATTCCTTGCATTTTTTTGTTCTATCTCACACCTATACAGCACTCCAACTAGATTGGTTCACGACAGTTATTGCTGTACTGTGTGACTGCTACTGTTAACAGGAAAAGAACCAGAAACCCACTAAATCCTTACACATGAGCTCATTAGAATAAATTGTTCTTGCAGTCTTTGTTCTTCATTTCTGCTGAATAGGTTTATGATCAGAGTTTCCTCTCACTGATAGAAGTGTTTATTCTAAAACCTCTCCTCTCTTCAAAGGAAAACAAATCAAGTAGAAATCAGAACATTCTGAGCTATTGGAATTTGATGTTTTCCATGATAAAACAATTGTTGTTCATTGTGGCAGCACATTCCCAAGAACAATTTAAAGAAACTGCCTAACTCTCTCTCTCTCTCTTTTCTTTCTTTCTCTCTGTCTTTTCTCTCTTTCTCTTAGAGTGCTGTGAATTACTTGTAGCTAGTGCAGGAGGTCTGGCTGCAAAAAAAAACAGCTGAATAAGAAAAATATACATTTAATCCGTGGATCTGAAATTTCACAAGACAAGTTTGGAATTAGAGGATACAATCTTCCTTTAGGATAGACTGAAGAAAAATCTCCTATTGATCCTTGATTTGTCCCAGGTTCAAATTTGTGGAGACCTGGGCTCACTTAGAGATCCTGGAGCAGCCATTTGGGCACACAACCACCCACACAGCATGCATTATCTGCTGGGCTGGGCCAGAGAACAGTTCAGAGAACAGCTTTGCACGAATTATGGTAATTCTTCCATGCAGGTTAAAACTTTAAAGTGAAAAAGGCTTCCAGAGGTTAAGCCAGACATTTGCAGCAGGGAGTTTGAGCAAATTCATATTCTTTTATGTTGCAACAATTTAGGGATGCTCACCCACTCTGTGGCTGCTCTTCAGCAGGTAGGTCTGTAACACACTGGGGGATAGTGAATTCTTAGCACACTTCAGCTCTTTTGCAAGTGAAAATATAGCTTTGGCAAACAAAGCTAGCATGGGAAAAAAGGAGCTGAAAATGATCAAGGTTATCATGTTTTGTTGTTGTTGTTGTTGTTGTTGTTTTTTCTTAAAACCTTAATTTTTTTTTTTTTTCCAACAGTAGTGTATCAGCATTCCGAGTATGTTATACTCTATACATACAGTTTTGTTATACACATATACACAGTTTTATGTTATACAACTGCTCTGTTGGCAGAACAGTATCCAAACAGCAAAATCTAGTGGGGTAAATTTGTTTGTACAAATAATCCTGCCTCATGCCCATGAAGCATGGGATTGCTTTTACTACAACAATTACTTTTGCTTTCCAAGTGGGGAATCTGGAAACTGAAGAACACCATCAGTGATGAGCTGCAGCAGGGACACAGAGGCACCCAGACAGAGCAATGCAACTGAAACAGGTTAATCTGAAACTCTTTTTCCTTTTACCATCTCCTCCTTGGAGAGAGATGGTACCTCGTTGCACTTGTAAACTTTGAGTAAAAGTGTAACAACATCTCCAATGGAAAACTGCTATCTTGTCTGCACAGCCTATTATAGGCTCAAACATAATTTCAGTCCAGATATTGAAAAAGGCAAATACCTGTTAAAAAAAAAAAAAAAAAAAAAAAAAAAAAAAAAAAAAAAGCAGCACACAGGCATGTAATTAAATGTGGCATTTTTTCTGCAAAAGGGAGAAAGACCAAGTAGAGATTGTAGTGGCATTTTTATGCTGGCATTTCCTAACTTGAGCAAAATTATTTTTGTCTCCCTTATAAAGTTATTCTAACATAATATGCAGTTCCTTAGTGATGTTACAGGTTTAAAAAATTAATCTATGCAGAAATAAAAATCTTAGCACATAGGAGTATGACACCCATTGGATCTGTTGTAATAAATAAATAAATAAACAAATAAATAAATAAATAAATAAAGCCTTCTATTTTTGTTGTCTTTGCCTGCAGTTTAACATCACTATCTCAATAGCAAGCTTTCCATGGGCCAAAAGATTTGTCAGGCTTTCATAAAGTGCTGAAAGGTTTATCTGACCTCTTATTAACTTATTTTCATGGCCTCTCTGTCTCCTTACAGAGGTCTCATGGGAAAAAGCAGTTGCTAGAAATATTCAGAATATGGTAGTTAGGCAACTAAAGGCTGTTGCTCAAAACAATTAACACAAGAAATGGTACAGCACTCTGACTTGAAAATCAGACAATTAATAAAAGTCCATTTGGGAAATGTTTACCAATTTAAAAGCTCATGCTTGAGCAGACAATAAATGTAAGTCAACTTTTCTTTTAATCGTTCATAGACTTATTATGGGTAACAATTCAGGACAACAGTCCTCTGGCCACTGATGCCTTTACAAAGTTTTGATCCCTTAACTGCTGTAGTAAGTGGAGGCATTTTGCATATATTTCTGTACATAGAGCTCCAAAATTAATTTATGTCTGCCTACTAATGCAATGTATTTGTCATGTCATGTCCTGTCCCCCCCATGCTATATGCTTTATGTTTCAGCTACAATCTGCCAAAGTTATGCTTTAAACATGAAACCTATCCTTTTATAAAACTTCATGACTTGGGCATTCTTAAATGTAGGAGCTTTGGTTTTGTATAAAAATAAAGTGTTTTTGAGGAATTTTGTTCCCCTGAAGTATCTCATGGGTCTCTCAGGAACACCTCTGAAATCCGTTAATACTGTGATACAACAGGGTCCTTAGAGAGTCGTTTATGCAATTACCAAAAGCAGAGATCTGTGAGACCCAAACTTCAATTCACAACTTTTAATCAGAAAATTAGGTTAAGCCTGAAAGAAGGATCTTCTGGTGGCTTTTAAAACTGGAGTCTCCCTCTACTATTCTCTCAAGGACCAGTGATGCCACCCTCATTCAGGTCTTCTTCTATGCCCAATTTTATTCTGGGTGCTACCCAGAGAGGACAGTAGAGCAGAGCACCGCACAACTCCAAGCTCTAAGTATCCTCTTGGAAGTATTTTCCTGATGGCTTTGCTCAGTCTACCACATCTCAAGCTGTGAAGAAGTCTGATGTTTTGTATTTTAATGTCATTTGTATGAAGAAGCTGCATTTTATTCTGGACCCCCATAGTCTCTTGCCAGAAAATCAATGCCTAGAAAAACTGAACCCGTGATATTTCAGAGGTATTTTTGCTGACATGGTTGGAAGAAGAAACATTGCTAAGGACACCAAATGCTTAGGATACTCCTGGAGCACTTGAATACCCATATGAAATATTCAGAAATTCATGGAAGCTCAGTCTGTTTACCCCTTTACTTACTATAGGACACACAATGGTTACCACTAGGGAAAGACTTACCTTAAAAACATGCAAAATGAAATATATGTTCTACAATGCATATTGCTCAAACTACAATACTCACAACATGCAAGTACAGAGATTACCACTGTTCCTGAAAGGATTAATTGTACAAATAGATAACGTGAACTTAAAATACAAAAAATAACACAAATGATGCAAATCAGTGAGATTAAGAACATTAGTTTGTTGCAGGTTGCCAGGAGGTAGGAAAATATTCTCTAAAGGAACAAATAAATTTTTTTGCAGCAGAGCTCTTGCTTCTCTCTCTGAAATATTATCATTGGCCTCTATTGAATAGAAAATCTTGAATTAAATGAGTGCCTAGTGGGATACAGGATTTATCATCATCATACCTGTGCATATGTTTGACCAGGGGATACTGGAAGCTGAAAATCATCCACTTAAAAGTGCCCTCACTGCATTCTGAATGCAGTGTAATTAATACCATCTATGTTTCGGGTTAGGCTTTCTCACTTTTGTCTATTGTCTATGAATACCCTACAGACAGTCTAATGGAAAAGCTAATCCAAGGATGGATGCTTGCTTGTAAATAAATCTAGATGCTAACCTTCTAATGCTACTATGACTCAGGGAGGATACAGCTTGTTACAATATTTGTTATTTAAAAGACTACTAGGACTTAAAAAAAATGTAACTTTTGTTGTGTTTGATGTAAAAAAAAAATCACAAACAAATCCCGCTGAGCCTGTTTTGCAAACATGTTGAATTTATGAGGATGAAAGGCAAGTCAGAAAAAGGTCACGCCTATTAATTTCAATCCTTGTGTGAAACCAGCATATTCTATACACACTTAGTAAGATTTGTGACATTTGGTTGAATACATTTGTATTCCTTTAATGCTATTAATAGTATCTATGCTCTACATTGCTAAGTATATTTCAAATAGTGTCCTTTGCAATTCTGATATACTTCAGTTAAATGCAAGCATGATACTACAGGCTTATAATTATTTCCATCACATTAGCTCCTTCTCACTTGCAGAAATCCTTTATGCTTTGAAAGGTCTGTTAATGGGTTTGGACATTTTTGCACTTTCTACTGTGAATTTTTACCTTGACATTGTTATAATCTGGCAATGTCGTGATGTTTGGCAGTGCACAATTAGAATTGAACGGGCCAGAATCAGGAAGAGTAGGACTTCCCCATCCCATTAGTACTGCTCTTTGTGGCTCAGCCACACGATGGAAAGATGCTGCTCTTATCACACTGAGATCCTTCTTCACATCACGTATATATTCAGACTCCAAATGAAAAACTTTTTCTTTTTGTAAAGGAAGAAAAAAATGTCTTCTTTCATCTTTGAATAAAACCAAGTCCCTTCTAAGCTTCTCTGTGAATATAAAAAGAAGAGAAAGCCTAGCACAGGACAGTCTTGTGTTAGCATGCTCATCTAAAGAGCCTGGGAATGAAAGTTCAATTTTCATCTCATTTTATCAGTCACAGATAGTGGTGAATGTCTGGCCACCAAACACAGAATATTTTTCCTCTGCATTTTCTCACTGGTTTTGGCAAAAGAAATATCAGTCCTGGATCTAAGATAATTTGTTACACTGAGATAAAGGGAATTTCATGTTTGTGGCAGTGTGAAGGTGTGGTAGAAGCAAGCAAGAGAAGGTGCATGTGATACAAGCATGGGGACTAGTTACATATTAGTGAGATAGTCCCAAAGCTATAAAGTAAGAGTTTGGCGAATATCTTCAGGTCTTACCACCAAGTTGTGATTAGTGAAGGCAACACAACTAGTCCCTGCTGGCAATGGAATAAAGAATGTGGGGCTGTGAGAAGCATAAACTTTACAGGGGCTGCATAGCAGCTGTGTGTCATGAAAGGCTCTTTGCCTTATATAGCAACATAGCAACATAGAGATGTGTCACCTCATTTCAGCTAATAAGTTCAGTGCCGATGAAGTAAGTGCTGGTTGCTCAGCAGAAAGGGAAGAGTTTGTATGACAGGATGGGAGGCATTGTCTACAGTCAGGATAGGAAGGAATTCAAAGATAAGATTAAAAAGTAATTAAGAAAGGTTGTACAACACTAATCTTCTAAGTGGGCACAGATGAGTCAGTTTTCATCAGTCTTGTTTACACAACATGTGAAATGTTGATGGGGACATTTTTTCTACTTTCTTGCATAAGTATTTAATATTGAAGACTATATTAGTAAATGAAGGTGAAATAAGAGCTTATACAGTAACTGATGGGACTGTATATCAATGCTTCAAACAACACACGCGATTTAATGGATGTTTTGTGACTAGGGACCTTAATCATTAGCATGGGAAGGAGGAGTTGAATGAAGTACTAAGATGAAATTTTGAACAGTAATTGCAAAACTCCCTGACATAATTGTATCAACAGCAATCTTCTGTTCTGTCTTAATTTACTAAACACCAGAACCACAGTCATTAATTAGGAACCTACTAACAGTACAATCAGAGAGCAATTTTACTTGTGTGAGTACATCTACTGATGTCAAAGTCATATGTTTCCGTGTTTGCAGAATTGGATATTAGATGCAATATACCAATCTCTGTAAAACACCCTAGTCCTATAAAAACAAATTCCCTATCAGAGTCCTGAAGACAGCCTCCTAAGCTCAAAAACAGCTTAATTCTGCTGAAGAAAAATCATACACATCCTTTCATCATATCATGGACAGTTTATGTCAGAATCTCATTTTATATTGAATTTTTCAGAATCAGATTGCAACCATTTAGATTTCTCATTTCAGGTCTGGAGGCAGTGATAAGAAATTGATAAGATTGTAAGTGGCCTGATTCTACATTACAAATCAAAAGTGATTATGAATTAATCATTAATATGGTCCTTGTAGCTTTAGTGATTGGTAAAACTGGAAGTGCTTGTCCCATAAGTGAATCTTCATTCAAAACAATCAGTTCTCACAGATGTGACTTCTCTATGATCCAGCAAACAGGTCATCCCTTCCTCATGAGATGCAAGCAGATTAATTAATGTTGCAAAGGTCTACCCAATGGTGAATGCATTTACATGTACTTTTAAGGTCTTATAAAGTAAGCAAATATACAGAAAGGTATAATCTAATAGCTCATTTGCAAACGAATAAATCTGCTTCTAGTGTCTCATCAAGAAAAGCAGACGTGCCCTAAACACAGTTGTTGAGACTGATGCTGATTGACTGAACTACAGCTGGGGTCAAATTTCAGAGAGGAAAAGCTCTCCAATCGAATATACTGTGCATGTAGCTACTGGTGCAGGTGCTTTGATTTGTGCCTCTAGTTCATTTTCTAGTGGTATATTTTGTGACTGCAAGTTGTTCTCCTGGAAGAGAACTCCCGTTCTGCAACACAAAGAATGGAAAATGTATCCTCAGTTACACTGTCATGCCCCCTGTGATATGTACCTTTCTAACAGCATGCCTCAGGTTTTATTAGCAATAGTATTTGACACCATTGTGAATACATAAATTCTAGAATCAAGCCTGTGAAGAATATTAGATATGAAATACAGATAACTCTTTCCAACCCCAGGCTTTGTGCAAAGATTACTTCTCACGAAGTGATCCTCCGTCCTGAGTTTAGACTGGCTACATCACTGCTAACAAATCAATGCACAGAAGAGGAACAGAACATATATTTTTGTGGCATAGAGATCTTGTCTACAGGAGTGAGGTCTGATGCAGGACTCAGGTGTCACAGTGCCAGCTTGGGGGTTTTATTCAAGGCTTCCGTGCCTTTTTTTTTTAACCCAAATGAAGAATTAGCATTTTCATTAAGACAGTCTTTTTGATTAAATCACTGATCCTATAATACAGGATTTATGATGAAGAATCTTCTGTAATAGAACTACTTCAATAGATTGTGCTTCACTGGAAAATAGTTTTTAACATGGAAAAGGTCATTTTAAATACATTTATTTCATTTTCTCCAGGGTATTTTATGCCTTTTGGTCTTTTTAATGCAAGGGTGGTTGTTTCTTTTTTTCCTCCCAATTTATTTATTTATTTTTTTTAATATTTTCTACTATAATTTTTGCTCAATAGAGAATGAGAAGAACAAGGCAGACTAAAGCTATACTGAAAAAATGCAACATTCTTCATTCAGGTTAAAACAGCAATGAAGCCAGGGAATCTGATTTTTATTTGGTTTAGTAGTAGACATCTGGAAAACCTAACAATTTGATTTCGTTCAATTAAGTTGCTTTGGTTTATTAATTATAGTTATTCTAACTCAACCTTATTATGTTCAACTTTGTGACCAAAATGAATAGCCCCCTTCCCCCTCCTTTTTATTAAAGCTTGCTTTTGTAAATAAATTATTTCTTTTAATCATCATAATGTAGGTGCATATGCATGCTGTCTTTATAACTTCCAAACATGTTACACCAAATTTATAACCTGTTCCATTTGACAGATCTATCCTAAGCTAGTAAATTCATTGAAATTTCATCAAAGTAGACAGAGAAGAGTGATTGAGTTAATAGTGATGGCAACGAGATGCCATGCTTAAGACATATCAGCAAACCTACCCAGGAGAATGGTCTCGAGGATCATCCACAGGAAACCAGGCTTCACCAGTGCTGGAGCTCATGCTCTTGTCCCTGCAGGATGGGCACGTGGCTGTCACTAGGGCGTGGAGTCCAGTGGATGGATGAATAATTCCACTTTGATCAGTCTAACCAACAAGAGGATTAAGATGCAGGGAGCCATCACTCATCTGAAGATACGAATGCTTCAAAACTGCAAGGGAAGGAACCAGAGAGCAGCAGCCCTTCATGAAGAGTGCTCTTCATAGCCCACCTGCCCTGGAGTCAGCCTGCAGATTTCCGGTGCAAACTCTGAGCAGAAGAAAATAAAGAAACATTGGAGGAAAACTATCAAATGATTTAACAACTAGATACTATTTTCAAAAGAGAATTAGGAGCTTAATTTGCCCTGGACATCCAGGAATATATATAATCCCATGCACATATTTTCAGTTTTTAGAAACACATGAAACCATTATGGGTTTCTAAACCACTACTATATATATTTCAGTCTACTCAACCTCTCCCCCCCTTCAGACCCAAATACATGTATGAGAATGACTGACAAGCGTTCAAGTCAGCTAGGAATATCCAAATTAACAGTTATCTACTCAGCACCTCTAATTTACTACTTCATTAGAAATGATGGTAATTTGATACACAATAATCCCGAGAATAGCTTGCTCAAAATCCCCTGAGAAAACCTGGGAGAGACAGTTCTGTCAGGTAAATTAAATACCAGGGAGTAAGGGGATGTTATTTTACCTACTGCAAATCAATCATAGGTGCTGTTTAAAAGGTCATTTGTATGTAAGTGGAAAATTTTTAATGTCCCTGTTTAAAGGCACTAACTGTTATATGCAGAGGCATAAATCCATAGAACTCTTGAATACTAGAAAAAATGCTCAGAGGGTTGTCTGTAAGAACCAATTACCTGCTGATTCATGAAATTTTCTGAATTATTAAAGAAAATAAAAGATTGATGGGATCTATTTTCACCCATTTGAATTGGCAATAAAACTATACAGTTTCCCTTTCCAGGAATATTTCAGAACTGTGAAGTTTCTGAAGACAGATATGCCTGGAGCATTGTTTACTCACTGTAATATGGCTTAATTGTAGAAATATGGAGATCAAGATCAAATGTTATTTACCATGAATAAAATAATACTATAGAGTTTAAAAAAAAGTGATACTCTACTGCTTTTAATTTTAATTGTACAGTAAAAGATGAATAATTACAAAGTACAAACTTTGACAACAACAGTGACATGAGGAAGCCACAAAGTTTTAGCCTGCATACTAAATATGCACCAGTACAAATTTGTTGAAGTGTATTGTCTTCCTCATGGAGTGACCTGAATTTGTTAGCAATAGTTAGCAATTGTTAGTCTGATAGAGAGCAAATTCCTTCAAGACCATATGGGGAGCAGTCATGTAAAGCCATGAATTGCCATCTGTATTTGAATACATTGTACATATAAACATATTAATGGCATTTTTTAACTGCCTGAACACAGAATTGCTATGTTTTTGAACTCAGAAATATATGGACCTGTGTGTCTGTGTTGGTGGCTCTTCCAGTGAGATTCTCAATTTTCAACATCTTTAAAGGAAAAATGCAAATACTTACATTTTAATAAAGTATGAAAAACTGTAGTTCAAGATGCCTAGAGGAAAGATCTTACCACTTCACACAGAGTAACCAGCTAGCTAATCTGCTTGTCTTTCTCCTTGAAGATAAAAGACCCAGTACTTTCACCTCTCTGTTAAAACCATTACTAAAACTTGAAGCCATTACTAAAAGTTCTGGTAACTTACATGAAAGAAGATGGCTCACAGTCTTTGCAATAACTGTCATTACTCATTAATATCTACACAGTACTCCAAGAACTTTGATACTTTTCTTCCTATTGAACTTATTTAAAAACTTTAAATAGTTTCTTGAGATCAGCTAAATGTCCTTTCTATAGCAACTGCTTTTTTTAAACATATATTATTATTATTATTAAAATTCACTTCTATCTTGTCTCACCTTCTCCCTGAATTAGATGCCACCTTTTCATGCTTTACTGTGTTCTAGATTTTCTATTCCATAGTTTTGATTTATTTTGTAAAACAAAGAAAAAGATCTTTTAACAGCATCCCATTTTTTCCTTCTGATTAATTTCCCTGTTCTTTCCTTCAGATTATTCCTATTCAACAAAAGAAGACAACAAAATCATCATTACTGTAACTCAAAAGAGCTTTGTCTTCATGAAGGTAAAACCAATACTTGCTCTGTTGCTATAGTAAAAATTGTCATAGACTAATAAACTTGTACTTAAACAAGAATTTTATTTTTATTATTTTTATTACCCAGGATGAAGTGAGCCTTTGACATCAGGACCCCCGCAACAACCTTTCCTTATTAAAAAATGAATTGACAGAAAAGAAGGAAGGAAGGAAGCAAGCAAGGAAGGAAGGAAGGATGGGTCTTTCTATAAGTCCAAGCATTACATTTCACAGAGCTATCTTTTATGAAATATTTTAACGTCTTACTGTTTATTTTTATATGAAAAAGAGGAACCAGACTTTCTCCTTTATTGTACTCTCCTAATACCATGCAAAATAATAAAAAAAAAAAAAAAAAAAAAAAAAAAAACACAAAGACATGCTGTCTTTGCACCTTAAAAGCACCATTTAGTGCATATATTTCCTTGCTACCTCATTGAGTGCCAGAACAAGGAGCCTCTGTTGTGTCTGATTTCAGAGATTGCTTCAAGCTTCTTTTTCAGAGAATTATACTATTTTGGACTGTTAGCATTATTGTGAGCATAAAGCCTTATAATAAAGGCTGCTTAACCACCTATTTCAACAGATACAATGATACTGTAAATCAGACGACAAGATGTGAAACAGATTGAAACTTGAGATTGAAACTCAACACTTGATCCTACCATTTTAGCACTTGGCAAGGCATATATTCTATCTGTTTTTCTGCAGGAGAAAATTGGAAAGATGTTGAACAATGTGAAGCCATTTAGCTTGATCTGAACACTTCAGAAACAGTGGGGCCAAAGAAACTCAACTCTGACCATGAAACAAGAAAGCACTGATATACTTTCAGTTAATGGAAAAGTTGGAAATAACTGCTTGTAGATATGTTGTTCAATGGAATGCTCTTTGAATTTATTTTTAATGAGTATATGAATTAAGAAATACCTTCCAAATCCCATTAGGATTATTATAAATGCAATTTTATTTTGTTTTACATTACATGTTATTACACTTTGCACAGAGTCTCTGAACAGATGAGCACAGAAACTCAACACATATGGGAAGCCACCAGTTTCATGGCAATTCTGCTCTACCCTTTCTCTTTTTCTTCTAAGCTTTCTTTTAAAGCATACTGAGCTTTAAAAATAAGAGGACAAGGGCTTTTTTGGAATTGTGGTATTGTCAACACTATCACATTCAGGCTTCTTTGAATTAGATATTTGTTTTTCTCTTCTGGTTTTATATGCAAGCTGCTTCCTATCTAAGAATTACATACAAGGGCAAATATTAAAATAGATTTTACTCCTTACATTTAATTTCAGTCTCAATGTGGTAATGTAATCATGACATTTCAGTAACAACACCAAAAGGACTAATGAGCTGTCTCTTAATTTTCTACTACTTTATTCTTCTGTATTTTAAAACGTCTTCATATATGTAATTTTATTCTGTCTTGCATACAAGAATTGACAAAGCAACATTTGACATTAGTAAGTTATTCAGGTACTAAGCTAACCAAATTCTGTTCTCACCAAAGCAAAAAATAACTTCATTTAATTAAACAGGAAGCTTCACAACACCATTCACAACAAGAATTGGTAGCCCTGCTTAGTAGAAAATGTTAACTTAGTCTGTTTTACTAGCAGGGGGCAGAGAAGCATTAATAGAAATAGAGAAGAGAATGAAATCAGGCAGCCTTGTACTGTAGTTATTCTATGCAGTTTTCAGCACTGAAGGCAAGTAGGAAAAAACAAAAGAAACAAACAAAAACAAACAAAAAAGAAACAAACAAACAAAAAAAAAAAAACACAGACAAAGTTTGGTATATGTTTTAAATGAAATGTGTTGGATAGCAGGAGCTACATCAGCTGGCCAGTCCAAAAATAAAAGGATAAGGAGGATGATGTATACGTATAACGTCCACCAGAGCTTTCTGAATGCAATACTGGGTTGAAAGGCAACTAGAATGAAAGATATTATCCATAGAATCAATCCTGCAAATGCTTGTGTGTGTGTGTTCTGCAATATTTGTCAAAGAAACAAAGCATTTATGGTTACTGGAAAAGCTCAAAATTTATGTATTGATCATAACACTGGCAGTTGTAATAAACAGTTAACGAGTCTGGTAAACCCTGTTCTGCTCTTCTTAGAGAATCTTCTTACAGAATGTTCCTGCAAATTGAGACGGGAGCTCAGCCCTACTGTGAAACATCTAAGTCAGGAAATGTGTGATGTTAGGTAAGCAACAGTAAATTAATTATACTAGATTCTTTTGGTATGCAAACAGATGATATTGATATAGATGTTTGCTCACAGCAGGCAAGCACTGAGCTTGATGCAGAAATTACTATGGGAAAATTTCTATTCTTTCCTTTGCTGAAGATCAGACTATATGGTCTCATTCCATTTTACAAGATTATTTTAATGTTCGTTTGTTTGCATTTCCCTGGAAAATCTATATACATTTTAGTACCTGGTTGTACCCTCACATTCTTTAAAGCCACAAAGACTACTTCTGCAAAATGTCAAACCTACAACAGAGGTAAAAGAAATGCTATGAAGTGAAGAGCAAAGATTTGTTCTTTTTTGGAGTGGTATAGGGTCTTAGACAATAAAGAATTGCAGGGTAAAGTTAAGGTGAAGTAGTAGAGGTGTTTCTAAAGGAGCACACTTCTAAGAGGGCACATTACCCCACAGATTTCAGGCACTGGGACAGGGGTTGAGGAAGGGCTGAGAACAGCACAAGAATTTCTCTCTGCTGCATGTATCCTCCTTAGAAAGAATTGGAGTAGCACAAAAGATCACAGAAAATATCTAGTCATATTCTGCCATCTGGGAAAAAATTCCTTCTACCACATCTAAAGCTAATGCCTGTGCCATACACTGGCAACAAAGACTAAGGCCTTACTGTAAACTGAAAGCATTAAGCGTATCTGTTCAAATGCAATATTGCTCCTGCTGAGCATATTCTGCTGCTTCTACTTTTTCATATTTTTCAGTTAGAAAGACTGGGTTGAAGTCTGAGTCCTTCAGAGTCTAATAGAAGTTTTATCTGCATTCAAGCTAGAGGAGACACAATTACTAGGAGCATAAGATCACAACCAATTATAGCTTGATCATTGATGCTGCAACTGTGATGGGAAATTTTGCCCAAATATACAGAGAAAGGGAGTTCTGAAATCATTCAATTCTGTGCAAAATAGAAGCGCAAGTTTATAGAGGCATTGGAAAGCTGGGGAAGGTGATAGGAAAAGAAGTTAGCGAGGGAGTTTCTTTAGGGCTCTTCAGTGTATTATTTGCATGATTTTATTCTTGTGCAAACCCAGCAAAATATAGGACTGACCCCAAATGAAATAAGTCTCCGCTGCAAATTTAATGTAAAATTTAGTTTTTGAAAGATACAGCTTTAACCTGCAGAGCTTTTTAGCCCTGTTTAATATGAGGCACTTTTATTACTAAATCTCTCCTGAAGATTGAACAGTCCATTCAAAAGGGGAAATGGATAATTTAGATGATATTTAGATCAAATTTAGACTTGATATAGACATTCAAGTATCTTAGCAGCACGAAAAGAAAAGAAAAGAAAAGAAAAGAAAAGAAAAGAAAAGAAAAGAAAAGAAAACACACCTTTTTTCAACTCTCTTACTAAACAATGAAAACCCACAAATGGCACAATCAATTTTAACATACCTGTTCATTTTAACTCTTCTCAGCCTAATCATTACAGAGTGTGTGCATCTGAGAATGGTTATTCTCAGCATACATAGATTGATACAGGTGATAGTGCTAAAGAGATAGTGCCTGTTCCCATTATCTGAAAGACATCTGAGCTGCAGGTAAGATTATCAGGACAACTTCCATGCCAACAGGCATGGTATCTTCTGATTCATTATATGCCTAATTATATTCACAGGATGCATTTCATTTGAATAACTGGCCCAATACATAGGACCATTTTTCCTATTAGAAACACCTTACTAGTAGGCTAAGAAATCAGGTGGTTGTGTTTCCACTGGTTCATCTAGTTTAATAATCTAGTTTAATAAGCAGCCAAGATTCATGATGGTTTGGGCACTTACAACTCAAAGGAAACCTTTTGTCTATTTTACCTGCAGTAAAATCTCATTGGTAGATCTCATAGGAACATCAAAGACTTCTCATAAAGCCAAAAGCTGAACATTCTTTATACTTAAAGGGGTTTTATATTATTAAATTCACACACGCACACACACACGCAAAAGGAAAACAATTTTTGTTTGTTTGTTTTTCTTAAGATCAATTAAGTAATAAAGTATATCACCCTAGAAGGAAAACCCTGAAAGTAAACAATGCATTTTAGTTACAAAGGAGCCCAGGAAAGTTGGGAAGTACTTGGTAATACTGATCAGTTAAAGCTGAAGCACTGAGCAAAGGATGTGTCAGAGAGTGTAATTAGTGAAGTAAATACCAGACCTATACAGAAATATGAGAATACACAGAAAACAAAAATCAAACAACAACAACAAAAAAGAAAATGGTAAAAGTTGAAATTCTCCAGTAATTTGGAGGGCAGCTACAGAAGGCTTAAATAATGTCCCTTTTTGAATCAGCCAGGAGTAGTGCCAGTAAAAAGAAAGATAGTCAGAGGGCCTTCTTTTATTTTTTTTTTCCTTTTCCCCAACAATAGCTTATTCTCAAATACTTGATGTTTTTAAATAGCTTTCTTTTAAGCTGGGCAAAGGAGACTAGCCATGAACTGTATTACAGAAATTTCAGGGATAATACTTGAAAATTAAATATAAGCGACATAAAAGGGTAAAATACAGAAAAGCTCATATAAAAAATAGTCTTTTTGCTATTCAAAAAAAAAAAAAAAAAAAAAAAAGTTCGTTCCTATCCTTCCTTTCTCTCTCTCCCCAATATAGAAATTACTTTTTTTTCAGTTACAAATGCACGAGTTGCAATTTATGCATTGAATTTAAACATCTGAGCAATCTGGACAAACTTTCTCTCATCATTTAGTAAAAATCAAGAACATTCAGCAACTCAATTGAAAAACGAAACAACAAGAAATCAAAAGCAAAGCCTGCCCTGTTCCAGAGAATGATTGTGTGAGTTAGTGTTGTGGATGAAGGCAGGTCAAGCCACATATACAAGAGAGGCCAAACTGCATTTATTTCCAAATCATGTTATTAACAGAGCAAGAGATTTATGTCAAATACATAAGGAGTAAAGCGTACCCACTAGGGGGGAGCAGCAGGCATAGGATTGGAAATACTTTTTAAAGCCACTAGAGGGAGGATTCTTAAGATGTAGAATATTATGTCTTAGAAATCATGTAAAGACTGAAAAAAAAAATGAATGTGGAACCCAAAATTTTAGTCTTGAATGAAAAGAAAGAAATCGAAAAAAAAAAAAGCCATTGAAACTTGGATAGTTTAGAAACTCTGGCCATTAGTGAACACAACAATGTTCAGTACAGCAAATCCAAGGGACCGTACAAGGAGTTCAAGCAATTTCATTAGTTCTGACTTATGTCGTAAAGATGTATGTTTGCATGAGTCTATATGGCATCATATAATAGTCTGAGCTGGAATTCCTTTTAAACACCATCTAATTCACCCCTCAACCCCATGTCCCCTCTCCATGGTCAGGGACATCTTTTGCTAGATAGTGTTGCTCAAAGCCCCATCCAAACTGACCTGGAACAATTCCAGGGATGGGTTCTCTCTGGAGAGCCTGTTCCAGTGGCCCACCTTCATAATGAAGAATTTCTTCCTTATGTCTAATCTAAATCTACCCTCCTTTAGTTATATCCAGAATCTAAAAATTAGTGGAAAGCAGCATCCAAGTAATAACAAAATTTTTGGAATCTGGGTTGTCATCTGTTGGCATTTTAAATTCTTTTAACATTATATACAGATGCTCTAGATGGGGCAAAGGAATGTTAATCACAAAAATGTGGCTCCATGGTTCTGCCTGCATCTTTAGTTGCATCAATTTACATTGGAATCATTTTCCCTCAACAGTAAATTCAAGGAATGAATTTGGAAGAAAAACCTTGATAGAGAGGATTTTGGATCTACCATTTTGCTCCCTGATGGAACTCTAGAGTGGCTGACCTGCATGGTAGGCCAACTTCTTTAGAGAAAAACAAAACAGCCCTTTTCAGTGCCTTTGAAATAGTATTAATGCTTCATCTGAGTTGGCATAGACTGAAGTGATTGAGAAATCTTAGAAGACTTCAGCAGATACCACTGGAAGAGAAAGTGTCTAAAAATACTGCAGCTTGACAAAAGCTTACTTTTTCCTTAGTTAGAAAAATGCTCTTAAACTAGAACATATCTCAGCATGTAGCAAGGGAAAGATATGCATTGCTGAATAGCTTGACCATACACTGAGGGAACAAAAGAGTTACAGAAGTTCATTACATTATGTAACATTGAGCACTTCACTGGGGCCTGGTGGTACCGATCCAGGATATCTGAGAATAAAGACTGAGGCACCTGAAAAAGCAACATCTGAAAATATGTTAAAACTATAAAGAAACTGTCATACAGAGAAATAAAAGGAAATGTTCAAATTCAGAGTGATGTGGATACTAATCAGAACAGAGAAGAACATCTGTTAAGTATAAAAGCAACTTTAAAAAAAAAATCTATTCATAGCCAAATTATTTGTCATTCTAGTATTATGTCTCTCTATAAGAAACCATGATGTGAAAAAATATAAGTGATATTTTTCATGTAATAGAATAACTAGAAAAAGAATTCTAATCAATTCAGACCAAGTGTAATATTGGACCATATGTAGCATGCCTTCTTAATGGAATAAAAGGAAAAAAATCACACACACACAATTTGATTTAACAAAATGAGTTTGGGTAATCTAAACTAAGTTATTTGGCAATGTAGGCAGCCACTGATAAAGGACACAAAAGTATAAACGATGAAATTACAGGAAACTACTCAATGTGTATAGCAGCCACACTGGGGCATGCAATAAACTACATTTTGTTATGCTTCATAAATGCAACATCTCAACAGTTTTGCTCCAAATGTTGTGTTGAATTTGGAGAAAACCACAGCATCTATTGAACTTTCAGGAAGTACCTTAAAGTTAAATATTGAGTACTGCTGAAATTTGTTGTTTCTATATGTGAATTGCTCTTTTTCTTTCTGATTAAGTTTGTCATTTTAACCCCAGAACTATGTGACTATGAAATTTTTTCACACATAAGCAGATGGTAGTTTAGTTGCAAATAATTGTAGCTTCTCTTTAGGACATTTTATTTGTAAATATAAAAGAAAGCAGAAGAAGATTCTTCCCGAGGGTTCAGGTCATCTTTACCACATTTAGACAGGGTGAAACACACTTAAGAAAAGCTAATATTTAAATGCTTATTGGTATCTGGTATTGTACCACAGGGTCACAACCAGTCCTATATTTCAATCTTGAACAGCCCCACCACACTGGTACATATGACTGGAGATGTATTCACTCCAATTTCAAACCTCCTGGTTTTGACATGAAAGCTCTCATAACCTTTGCAAGGCAGCCACATTTTCTCTTAAGAGTTTGATTTTGTATTTTAATTGAAATCTATTAAAAATATTTGGACACTGAATTCAAGTGGTTCCATTCAGGTTTTATGCAAACAAGGTAAACCACAGCCGCTGACTATAAGCAGTTACCCACTTGATCTTACATATTACAAACACACATATTATAAATACATTTTGTATGAACATAAATATATACACACCTCTATCTATAAATGTAGATAAACTAAAATTGTCAGATATCGCTTTTAAAGCTGTCCCTGCTTCTGAAGAAAAAGTTTAAGAAAACACCACAAGCCCATTTCATTTTACTTTTAGATGTTTTTATCCTTTTGGAGCTTTTTTCTGCAAAGTAGTTATATTACTTTTCAGATAATAGGATAGATAGCATCTATCTTCCCCACTCCTACTGAAATACAAGCTACACAAACACATCTATCTGCGTAGTGCAAACAACAGTATTGCCGTTTCATTTATTTTTTAAAAAAACTCATTCCATCTCTCAATTTTAGTTTGGCTATGAAAGAAAGCTACCAATGAAAAATACTGCATTCGGATAGATGAGGACAATTTTACTCTGCACATTTACACCGATGTCATTTTTCATCAGTTAATTGGAGACAGTTATGCCTCAGTGTTAAGCTAGGTTCATATTGATGGTAAAAATAATGACAGCATAACAAAAATGTATGACAAACTGTGTTACACACCAATTAGCAAGTCTTACTCTGATACTATTATGAGGGAAATGAAAGGCAGATCCAGATAGAAATGATGCATTTTGTTTTGGGGAAGCCTTTTCCACCCTCTGAAGCAGTAACTTAGCCCCAGAAATGCCTGTAATGAGGCCTCACAGGGACCACTTTCTCCATACGTCTTATTAGCACGCTTCAGTGGGCTCCAGCCATCCCATGCTCGTTTTGCCATTGGAGACCTAGTTAGGCTGTACAGGAGATGGAGGGCAGAGCATCTATTGCAGGGACTTTTTGCCAGACACTTCATCACTAATGAAATCAGGATTTATAAGAGCAGCAGTCTCTGTCTATCTTAAATCTCGGCCTAAACAAATTGGGAAGGCAAAGTAGAGCTACTGACGGGTTGAGAAAGCGCCACTGAGGATGAGAGTGATAAACCATCTGGTTCAGTGCAGCCAGTAATTTATAAAATCAACCGAGGAGAAAGTAAGACGTTTCTGTACAAAGAGAGCCATCAGTCTCTCCTTCCAAAAATACCTACTTTGTGTGTGGGTTTTTAGTTTCAGCTTAAAGAGCTGACAAACACAAAATTGGAGGCAACAGAACAAATCTCAGCAAAGCAGCTGAGTAGGTGGCGGTGCTATAAATGAACCTGAAAAGCTCATATACTGTATTTATATCACGTCACAGAAGAGAATCACAAAATCACTGTCTGAACTTGATTGCTTTAGTAATCAACAATGTACTTCTCCAAACACCCAGACACATACACAAATCTGTTCTGAAAAACAGCCATGATCAGAATTGCATAGACTGATTTCAGCTGAAGGGGATCTAATCTGAGAGTTCCTTGATGATGCTCTATGTCTTTCAGCAGAAAGCAATTTCAAACAGCATTGAAAACAGAACTAAATGGATACAAGCAAAACTGCAAACAGAATTCCTTGAGTAAATTACATTAGGCAACAGAGTTCTCATCCCTGCTCCCAATTAAATCAATAATCTCTACTCGTTTATCAAGGATGGAGGATTGTAACCACTCTATTTGTTGAATGATAAATAGAATATTGACTGAAAGACACAGAACAAGTGTAACCAAGGCTGTAAGGACAACTGGAAATGAGCTGCTTAAATTAAGCAGGGAAGCTTTTTAGCATTTGGCTTCACCGCTTATTTCCATTTCTTTTACTTGCTTCCATTGTTGTCGGATTTTGACAGGGCAAACTCCTGTATTTATTCTCACTGACTCTGCTTCCACTTCAGCCATCTCATCCCTCCTTCATCCTACAGGTAAAGGTCTCCTCTGTTTTCTTTGCAGCTTTGTGACCCTGATGATAAACTATGCAATTACTTAGAGGTACACTAGGACTTCATACTACAATATGGATCAAAAAAGTTTTTCAAGAAAACTATGGGGGAAAAAAATGAAGACAAGATCATTGAAATAGCTACACAAGGATTCTCCAGTTTGGCTGTGCAAAGTGAAAGTGGCTTAAAAATCAGAGAAGTGGGACCAAAAAAAGAAAAAACAACAACAACAACAACAAAAACCTAGTGAACCTTAGTGAACCTACCAGGGGTGGTGCCCCGCTAGACCTTCTCTTCACAAACAGAGAAGGACTGGTGGAGGACGTGATCGTCGGGAGCTGTCTTGGGCAGAGTGACCACGCAATGGTGGAGTTCACTATTCTTGGCGAGGCCAGGAAGGGGACCAGTAAAACCGCTGTATTGGACTTTCGAAGGGCTGACTTTGAGCTGCTCAGGACACTGGTTGGTGGAGTCCCTTGGGAGGTGGTTCTGAAGGGCAGAGGGGTCCAGGAAGGCTGGGCGCTCTTCAAGAGGGAAGTCTTAATGGCGCAGGAACGGTCTGTCCCCACGTGCCCAAAGACGAGCTGGCGGGGAAGAAGACCGGCCTGGCTCAACAGAGAATTGTGGCTTGATCTTAGGAGGAAAAAGAGGGTTTATAAGCTTTGGAAAAGTGGGCAGGCCACTAAGGAGGACTTTAAAGAAGTAGCGAGGCTGTGCAGGGACAAAATTAGGAAGGCCAAAGCTCATCTGGAGCTCAATCTGGCTACTGCCGTTAAAGATAACAAAAAACGTTTCTATAAATACATCAACACAAAAAGGAGGACTAAGGAGAATCTCCATCCTTTACTGGATGCGGGGGGAAACTTAGTTACAAGAGATGAGGAAAAGGCGGAGGTGCTCAATGCCTTCTTTGCCTCAGTCTTTAGCGGCAATACCGGATGTTCTCTGGATACTCAGTACCCTGAGCTGGTGGAAGGCGATGGGGAGCAGGATGTGGCCCTCATTATCCATGAAGAACTGTTTGGTGACCTGCTACGGCACTTAGATGTGCACAAGTCGATGGGGCCGGATGGGATCCACCCAAGGGTACTGAGGGAACTGGCAGAGGAGCTGGCCAAGCCACTTTCCATCATTTATCAACAGTCCTGGCTATCAGGGGAGGTTCCAATCGACTGGCGGCTAGCAAACGTGACGCCCATCTACAAGAAGGGCCGGAGGGCAGACCCGGGAAACTACAGGCCTGTCAGTTTGACCTCAGTGCCAGGAAAGCTCATGGAGCAGATCCTCCTGAGAGTCATCATGCAGCAATTGCAGGGGAAGCAGGCGATCAGGCCCAGTCAGCATGGCTTTATGAAAGGCAGGTCATGCCTGACGAACCTGATCTCCTTCTATGACAGAGTGACGCGCTGGGTGGATGAGGGAAAGGCTGTGGATGTGGTCTACCTTGACTTCAGCAAGGCTTTTGACACCGTCTCCCACAGCATTCTCCTCAAGAAACTGGCTGCTCTTGGCTTGGACTGGCGCACGCTTCGCTGGGTTAGAAACTGGCTGGATAGTCGGGCCCAAAGAGTCGTGGTGAATGGAGCCAAGTCCAGTTGGAGGCCAGTCACTAGTGGCGTCCCCCAGGGCTCGGTGCTGGGGCCGGTCCTCTTTAATATCTTCATCGATGATCTGGACGAGGGCATTGAGTGCACCCTCAGTAAGTTCGCAGATGACACCAAGTTAGGTGCGTGTGTCGATCTGCTCGAGGGTAGGAAAGCTCTGCAGGAGGATCTGGATAGGCTGCACCGATGGGCTGAGGTCAACTGCATGAAGTTCAACAAAGCCAAGTGCCGGGTCCTGCACCTGGGGCGCAATAACCCCAAGCAGAGCTACAGACTGGGAGAGGAATGGTTGGAGAGCTGCCAGGCAGAGAAGGACCTGGGAGTGATGGTGGATAGTCAGCTGAATATGAGCCAGCAGTGTGCTCAGGTGGCCAAGAAGGCCAACGGCATCCTGGCTTGTATCAGGAACAGTGTGACCAGCAGGGCTAGGGAGGTGATCGTCCCCCTGTACTCAGCTCTGGTGAGGCCGCACCTCGAGTACTGTGTTCAGTTTTGGGCCCCTCGCTACAAGAAGGACATCGAGGTGCTTGAGCGGGTGCAGAGAAGGGCGACGAAGCTGGTGAGGGGCCTGGAGAACAAGTCCTACGAGGAGCGGCTGAGGGAGCTGGGCTTGTTCAGCCTGGAGAAGAGGAGGCTCAGGGGTGACCTTATCGCTCTTTTTAGGTACCTCAAGGGAGGCTGTAGCGAGGTGGGGGTTGGCCTGTTCTCCCACGTGCCTGGTGACAGGACGAGGGGGAATGGGCTTAAGTTGAGCCAGGGGAGTTTTAGGTTAGATGTTAGGAAGAATTTCTTCACTGAAAGGGTTGTTAGACATTGGAACAGGCTGCCCAGGGAAGTGGTGGAGTCACCATCCCTGGAAGTCTTCAAAAGACGTTTAGATGTAGAGCTTAGGGATATGGTTTAGTGGAGGGCTGTTAGCGTTAGGTTGGAGGTTGGACTCGATGACCTTGAGGTCTCTTCCAACCTAGAAATTCTGTGATTCTGTGAAAAAAGTACTCTTTTTTTTTTTTTTTTTTTCCAAAGGCCATTTTTTGCCACTGACACTGCTTCAAACAGAACATTTTTATATATTCTGACTTAAGGTCTGATTTTAAACATGTTTTTACTTGGGAAGTGCAAAGACTGAGCTAACTTGTAAGTACAAGTAAATGTATTCAGATTACTCATGTGCCTAAAGGAGGCAGAACATACTGAATGGTCCAGAATAAACTGGTCAGTGTTTTCCACATGAAAACGACAACAATCACCAAAACCACACACCTTTGTTTTTTGTTTTTCTTGCTACTTCTACTTTTTTCTTTTTTCTGCTTTCCTAGTTTGTGCTTATGTAGGGTAAAGGATATTTCATACTTTCGCTTAAAAATTTGCTAATCACCAATCTGGAAAAACATGCAGTGATTTCCTTTTTGTCAGAAAGACAATCCCAGTTAGCAAAAACTCAGCACATCAATGCTTTTAAGATCACCCAAAGAAAAAAAAAAGAGTTGTTATTATCATTTTAGAATATCATGATAAGAAAATTTATTGCAGAATTCTTCCTTTTATTATGTGCCATCATTGTAAATGCAGGTGAGAAGGCTTGTGTGTTCCCATAGCCATCTGGCTCCACTTCTCTGTAAACGTGAATTTTACCCACCCTGTCTTGAGTGGGGGGGGTAGGAAGAAAGAAAATGGAAGTCTGCTAGAGCACTGAGAGCCCCAAGCTTTTCCCCTTGTTCTCCTGCAAATGGCTCTCCTACTGGCATTTGTACATCAGGAGGTTTTCAGTCTAATATCTGGGATCCTCTGCCCTGAAGACAAGACCCGGACCTTCTCTGCAGGGCTCCTGCTTGCTATCCACTGCTTCAAAATTTTTTTAATTAATTAATTAACTTTTTAATGGCAGGATATAAAAGTGTGCTATAAAGGGGAGGGGTGGCAGGGCTCTATACTTACTCATCCCTCCCTGTTGCTCAAGTGCATCAGAAATAGAGAAACCTGTGCTCAGCGACTGTAGCTGAGGGTTGGCATGACAGTACCTTCCCTGCAGCAGGTTGCCCGTCGCAAAATTTCCCCTTAGGAAAGGCACCCTTGCGCTTTTCCTTCCCAGAAGAATAATCTAACTGCCAGCAGTTTATTTTAAAATCTATTTGCTGGAGTGCTGCAGCTAAGCAGCTCAAGCAGCACATTGGCAGGAACATTGGCTGGAGTCTTTTGTCTCTGCCTGAATGGCTGAAATTCATTACAGAGAGGCCATAAATTGGTAGAAACCCTTTCGCTGAGATACCTCAGAAACATCCCAGGACATTCACAGCCTCAGATGTGATTCTGGGAGCTGAAAGCTTCTGCAGCACTGGCAGCAGTGACGGACGGCTCACAGGGAAGGGCTGAGGAGCTGCAAATGGGCTCCTTCTAATGGAAACTGGATTAATAGTGTTAGCTGCAAGGCCTGGATTAACTAATTATGAGCCCAGTGGTGAGATGCCTGTTCAGAGGATTGGCAGGAAAATAGGAAAGGGTTTTTATTTATTTATTTATTATTCTGGTGGGGACATGCTATGTTTAGGTACATGAGAAGCAGCCTCCTCCATGCCCCCATGCTGTTTCTCTGCATTGGAGCTGCACTCTCCACTGTTATTTCATTCCTGACTGGTTTATTAAAGTACCCTCTGCTACTGTTCCTATTAAGTACAGCTTAATATGTAAAGCTTTATGGAAGCTCTCCAGACTATATTTAATGGTAGTCAGTCTGCAGTGAGAGACAGCAATTTTTCTTCACGGTCCCATGCAGATGGCAGAGTAAACCCTGGGGATAAAAACCGCTGTCCAAGAAACTTCCTCACAAGGCTTACAATGAGAAGGGTGCTCATCCCTGTCCCATGTACTCAACCCCATGAAAATAAATAAATAAATAAATAAATAAATAAATGAAAAAATTAAAAACCCAACAACCAACTTTTTCAGTTCAATCATGCCCAGTTCCTTTTGTTGTGCACCAGGTTCAGTTAAACCTTCCAAACTGGGATTATTGCCACTTTCCAAAGAGGACAATATCCACAGATCCCCCCTCCACCCCCCAATAATTCTCCCATTTTTCATAAATATAAATTGCATACATTAGAGACTCTGCCTGAATTTGGATTTGGTCCCACAATCCCTTCTAAAAAGTAGTGCCAATACCTCTAGTGTTATCTACATGCACATCATGTTTAGGCTCAGTATTACTGTGCAAACAAATGATATCTGCAAAGATGGCTTTTTTGCTCATATAAAGCTCTATCCCTCTTCTATTTCTGTTTGCAGAGCTGCACATCAGTTTATAGTCTGGAAGTTATGTAAGTTAATTTATCTTAACTTTGTATTTTTTGCCATTTTCTTTCTTGCTCCCAAGGAAAAAAAATAAATTGAATTTCCTATCAAAAGACTTTTCCTATCTAAAATTGATTTTAGTGAAATGGGGTCTTTGTGTGAGTTCTGTGCTTGTGTAATCCTTGCTAAATGTCTTTACAGGTTGGTGAGCTAAATCTCATGACCCAGATCCTGAGCTTCTTAATTCTGTCTTCATTCAAGCAAACACCACTGGTATCAAAGAGAGTTTGCCTGAGTAAAGGACCTTGGGGTTTATCCCAGGAGAGTAAATAGTGCTTAAGCTTCAGAGTAAGTGCTGAACTCTTTAACATTTTGTTTGCTGATATTGATTTCTTTGTACCCAAAGAATTTTTTTGTATCTACATTAGAGAGTGAATCATTGCTTAAATAATGCACTACTGGAAATACACAGTTTCTACTAACTACAGTTTGCCCTACAAGATAAGAGAAGTTTTGCATAGTATTTGTGTTGTGATGTTCTAGCACCATGATAGCATGCTATAGGATTAGGCCTACAAGGCATTGCATTATATACCCATATACTGCAATCAATTTTTGTTATTTATTTCCTTTCTCAACTCACACTTAATCTGCAGAACTTGATCTTTCTAATAGTAAATAAAAATCATGGAGACTCCCGTCTCTTCTTTAACGTGCCACTTCCATATTGATTTTAATTGAGTTACTGAGTTAGCAGCATTGCAGGGAGGAAAGGCAGATCCGCAGAGCCCAGACACGTTATAAACAGTATAGACATAAAAATGAAATGGAATAGCCCAATCATCCTACCCCAAAACATTTTCACTTCAGAAAAATAAATAAATAAATCTTTTTTGTCATAATATAATGGTTGTACTGTGCATGCATCTCTACATTCTATCTTTTTCCCTACAGCTGTTTCATGGATATAAAGATATTTTTCTGGCTGGCTTTGATCATTTTGAATCCAGAATTTGTTCTGTCACTTAAAATGGGCTGACTATTTCTCTACCTGTCGGAATAAGTAGACTTTCACAACCACCAATTTGTTGCCCTTGTTGCTACCAGAAGGGACCACAGTCTAAGTCACCAAATTAAACACAACCTTGCAGATTCTGAAGCTTCTGAGAAATTGGGCAGCAATTCATTCCAACTGTCTCCTTCTCTTCCCCTTTAATGTCAATGAAGGCCTCCAAGTCTCCAACCTTCAAAATTAGAGACAAATACAAATAGCAGATGTTGCTTCTGCTGCTCTGAATAATTCATGGCAGTTCCCTTTCAGTTTTGTGATATTATTTGTACCCTATAACATGTATGTATGTCAGTTTTATGGGAAGATTCCTGGATTTTCAAGTTATGGAATACAAAGATGTTTTGGGAAAATAACAGACATTACCCGTTTTGTTCTCCCCTTTATGTGTACCCTCTGAATTCATGCTAAGATATGAAATTCAGAAACACTCCCTGAAGTGTTCAATTAACAGAGGATTTGTACTGAACACTTTAAAATATTAAAATCCCAACAAACTTACATCTTTTATTGTTTTATTGTATTTTTTATTGTTTTATTTTATTTATTGTTTAGTTGAAAGTCTCCAAACTGAAAGTTTGGGGTAGGTAACCTTGCACTTTGCCAGGGCTGGGACAACCTGTCTGAGCTGTGATTTTCCTATACAGTTTTAGAGCAGATGAAAAAAAATCATAACTACAGACAGCTGACAATTTTTCAATTAACTATTTTTAGCTAATGTGTGCTAGTGTATGAAAATTGAAATGAGTCATAAAACTGTGACAGTTTTGACAAATCCTCCATGTTACAATATTGTCAAACTGAAACATGATACTAATCAAAAGGACTTGACAACATTTTTAAAAGGTTAAAAAAAAAAAAAACACTAAAATGTGTTGAAGATTTAACTTCTCAAAGATATTTAGTTAATCTTCATATCAATCCTGAATAACGTTTCTTTTTATTATTATTATTTTTTCACCCCAAGATCTCAAAAAATTCTCATGTAATGGCAAAACAATTCTCTGCAGTGATGTAAGTGCTGAAAACACTAACATACTGGGACACTTCCAGAAATTCTCAGAAACTGATAAAATCACTATAGGTGACATTAGCACATGGGAACTGCTGGTTCTTGCAAAGTGCTGTCCTAGAGAAACAATACAGAAAGAGAAGTGCATGGTTGCTTTAATAAATAGTTTCAATGAGAGCTGAAAGGAGATTGTTATATCACTTTTTTTTTTTTTTTTAATATATATAGAAATAATATCACTTCTAAATAATCTAACCACCTCTAAGTTACTGTTAATTCTTTTATCAGTCACCATGTTCTACTGATAAATATTTTAGAGAAAGCTCTCATCCCTGTGATGGCTTTGACTGGGACAGAGTTAATTTTCATCACAGAGGTCTGTATGATGCTGCGTTTTGCGTACAATGAGCTCTGCTTTCCTGGAAGTGGCTGAACATCTGCTGCCGATGGGAAGTAGTGAATGAATTCCTTGTTTGGCTTGCACACGCAGTTTTTGCCTTACCTCGCAATCTGTCTTTATCTCAGCCCACGAGTTCCCACACTTCCACCTTTCTGATCCTCTCCCCCATCCCACCTGGGGAGAGAGAGAGAGTGGCTGGGTGGTGCTGAGCTGCCTGCCAGGGCTAAACCGCACCAGTCGCTGATAAGCATGTGTTACAGCGATGGAAGGTACTCACAGAGCAGACTCAGAGGTCTTTTACATAGGGCACCCCTCCAGTAGTCTGAAGGAAAACAAAAATCACAGAAATGAAATCACGAAAGAACTGGTTATGGCATCATGGGCTTGCTAAGACCCAGCAAAACATTTTTATGCAGCCTGACCATACTTTTTCTTTGTTGTTGTTGTTGTTGTTGTTTTTGTTTTCCCCCCAAAACCTCTTGCAGACCAAGCCCTCAGTGACACTGGCTTTGACACTGCTCTCATCTCCCACTTTGGCCATGCAACCACTGCCAGGAGAGGGATGTCACAGGACAGACTGAGCCAAGCCACTTCCCCAAGAGCTCTCTCTCATTTCCTCAGTTGTTTTCTTTAGAACTGCTCTGAATGATCCCTTGGTCACATTCCCAAACTATTGAGGAAAATCCAGAATGAACTAATTAACTAATGAACTAATAGACAAGACTGTACCAGCAACCATGGGCATCACCAAAATGTTATTTGGTGTTTGCCTACTAACACAGCTGCCTAATGCAGGTATCACTGCAATTCAGTGCATACCTGTGACACAGCACCCACCAAACCCAGACCACTCCATGGTGGGGGACACACGGAAGACAAGGCAGCAAGGCGGTGCTCACACACAGCAACAGAAGGTTGGAAGATCAGCAGTACCGAGCCTTACATCCACTGCTGCTCCTGCTGACAGCACAAGCCTCCTCAAGGAAAGGCAATAAGAAGAATTTGGACCGAGTTCTTTATCTATTTACTTTCAATTTATATTTGCTTCATCTTAGTGCAGAAGCCTGTGTTTTAGTACTTCAGTCTATAACCTTGGGCGTACACTGCTGAGATGCCAGTTTCTAAAGAAAGCAGACCTAGCTTTACTGAGTAATAAAATGCTGTTTTCATATTCTCTGCTTTTCAGAGAAGAATGGTTTGTAGATTTAACATCTTGCTAAACGCAAAGCAGCATCTAAATATGTAACTGCTCTTGGAGATTTCCTCCCCCCACAAATTCAGTTCTGCAAATCCTGTTGTGACGTCCCCCAGGAGGTACAATGTGCCCCCCTCTGGAGGGCTGGGTCTCCACCACCTTGGCTGTTTCAGACCAAGACTGACTCTGGGCATTTGCTCTTACAGAGAGCTCTCAGGCTGGGCAGAAAGAAAGAGGACATGCAAGTGTGGGAAACTTTCTGGGTCCCTGCAAAAGTAGGTGCAAATTGTCTCTTCAGGCTGGTGCTGTCAGCAGATTGATGGGCTGGGACAGCGGCTGCACTGAGCCTTTCTCTCCAGGAAAACAAGCAGAAATGCCTGAGATATTGCCCTGCAAGTGACAGCTGCCAGAGCTGTCATCTGCTCTGCCCTGCATGCAGCAGCATGGGTGCCATCCGCTTGGCTCACTCACAGGAGCATGGGCACGGATGGGGAAAAGAGATTGGAGGTACCTGATGGGACCAGATTGTAATAGCCGTGTTCAGATGAGGCACCTAGCTCTATATTCCCTACAGACACCTGATTCTTGACATGATGCAGAAATAAACTGTCAGCTGTGCAGCAATGCTGTCATTGTAACTCTGCATTTACATGTGCTGGTGTTTGCAGGCACATTGTGCAGCCTCGAGTCCCAAATGCCAGTCCCACTCCAAAATAAAATTATAAATAAATAATAAAAAAACAACAACACACAAACATCCACATTTACCAGCAGACTACAGAGAGCTTGTGGCCAGAAGTACTCTACGGTAAGGAGGAGCCATCAGTACAGATGATCACAAAGCGAGGGGAGGTGGGGAAGATAAAGTGATTTTATGACATGCACCAAAAGCATCACATGCTGGCTTGCAGCTGCATGCTTGTGCATTCATCAAGAGACACTGGGAACAAATCACCTAAGAAAACCTGGCATTTCTCATCTTTAATGTTTGGATCAAAATATATACTTGTTCCAGTTCTGCTTGTTTGCAGAATACTACCCTGACTTTAGAGCCAATATTTTATTCCTTCCTTTTTTTTTTTTTTTTTTTTTTTAACCTGGCATCTGGCGTATCAGATAGCAACTGGCACCAGCATAAATAAAATTTCAAATTAAAAATAATGAGCTGCATGTGTGTAACTCATTTTGTTTTTAGTTAATTGTCCCTAATTTATGCAGCTGAAGTGCTGTGCAGTTTCCTATGATTAAAGGCTACCGTGTTTAACTTGTCATGGAATTCATTTGATGTCAATATAAATGAGCTATAAAGCATGTCTATGATTTCTTTCTGAATAATATTAATGAATTTCTTCTGAAATTGGTCAATAAAGAATGAAATACACCTGATCTGTAAATTCCACGATGACACTTTTAGAGCTTCAACATGAATGAAAAATTAATCATAGTAGAATATATTTTTCCTAACATATATATAATTACTGTGTTAACGGAGTGCATTTATAGAATGACAGCTTTATTCAGAATGGAAGTATGGGTCCTCAAAATTAGTAAAAAAAAATCAAGAAATGGATCTCAAACATAACAATGTTAGTGTAAAACACAAGAGAGGAAAAAAAAAAAAAAAAAAAAGACCAACTCCTGTACAATTTTCCAGTGATTCCTCATTCATCAGCATAAGCCCTTGATTCAGAAAATCGCTTTAGGTAGGCACTTAACTTTAAGCATGTGCTTAAGCTCCTTTCTTGCCTGGAGATGGCTTTTGCTGAACCTACAGAGAGTTAACAAACCCCACACCGCAAAGTGCAAAGCAGGCAGGCAGGGAGAAATTCACATCGATGGCTTCTATTTTTAGCTGTTTCCTAAACACAACTAGTAAGATCTAGCTACTACACATCTATGTCTTCTTTCTACCCCCTTCCCTTTATAAACTGTTGGCTAACTACAACCATATTTGCCTGCATCAATCTGTACAACTAATTAGTTACAACCAAATATCTCTGAGCAGCCTCAAAGTTATTTTAGTCCTGTAGATTACAATGGACAGCTTGGTGAATGAGAGATTCCCCTCTCCGTACTAACACAGTAAGGAGGTTTCCATCAGAATTCAGGTCTTAGCACACCCCAGAGATTTGAATTGTCAAGCCCAAGCCCATAGGAAGTCAAATGGCTTCAACTCCAGTGCTCAAAGAGCTATGTCTTTCCTTTGGGGCTTGAGGTGGATAGGGAGAGGTAAAATCTACGTTTTTTTCTACCCTGTTGGTAAAAGGCAAACACTTCCTAATTACAGCATGAAACAAAGCACATGTATAAGGTTTCCAAGGAAAGCAGCTTTTATATAATCAATGTGCTGTTAAGAGCCTGAGGGCAAGATGTTTTTCTTAAAACTACACGGATGATCTTGACACAGATAGTCTGCTCTCCTGGTATGTGCAGAAGGCTATTGATAGCATTGGGATGTACAGAGAAGAATTTTGATTAAGGATATATGGGGGATAATAAAATTGCCACTAATCAAATATACAATGAAATAGCTTATGTGACACTTAATAATAGAAATAATGCACTAACGTTGGGATGAAATATAGACAGTTATCTTATTCAAGTCTATTTTCCATTAAATCTGCCTGTTTGCAGGTTGCAATCCAGCCAGACTCAATCTTCCAAAAATAATAACAATAATGTCCAAAACAGACCCCATAAAAATAAACTAATTGATTTTTCCATTCAATTTCTAGCAGTTCAGAGTCTGATTTTTTAAATCTTATTTTTTGTAGATTTTCCACATGAGGAGTTTTACTTCTCTGCAAAAATAGGAAACTTCGAACTTCAGGTTTTCAGGTTTTCACATTTCTAAATTGTTCATTGACACTACAGTTCTGTTTCCAGTTAAATAAGCAGGCAACCTGAACTAAAAAAAAAAAAAAAAAAAAAAAAAAAGTCAATATGGGCTCATTAAAAAGGAACATAATTGAAAATAATTGTAGGAAATTCAATGTTTCAAGAGGAAGATGAATGTAGGATATTATGTTAGCATGATTTTATTCATATTTTTAAGAGACCCACCTAACATGATGCATTAGAATAAGTTTCAGTAGCAAGCTCTTCTCTAGTATTGATTAGTACTTTTGTACTTCTACAGTTTGCTAAAAAAGGTAAAGAGAAAAGAGAAGTACAAAAATTTGGTCTTATATTTTATTATTCTAGAAAAAGCTATAGAAAAAATAGGTCCAGCTTAAATAGGACAGCATTAGTGTACAAGTCACATTACTCCAGCATTAAGCCTATCATAAAATCTTAACATTTTGCATTCTTTTGTTGTTTCTGCTATTAAATTTTGTATTATGCAACTTGAGCATCCATTCTGCCAGAGTAGGGCAAGCTAAATTACAGTGTTTTTTGTTGTTTGTTGTTGTTGTTTGGTTTTGTTTTCTGCTATTTTCAGCAAAACCTTTTAGGCTACTATTAACATAACAGAAAATTCATCTCAAGGAAAATGAGTAATGATGAATTGCAATAATTTTCAGCTTTTACCAAGAGTCACCAGTAAAGCTTTTATATCCTGAATTATGTTTAGTTTATTAGAAAAAGAGAGATAAATTACACAATGTCATATTTACAATTCACCATTAAAAAATAGTCCTTTTCTTCCTCATTCTCTCCCCACATCATCATCTGGGTGCATAATTTAATGTGGAATCAAGTATATAAAAGAGTAAAAGCCTTTGGTAGCTAACTATGCTATGATATGACACGTATTTGCTGTTCATGCACTTAAGGGAAAAAAAATGCATGATATTGTGGGGAAAAAAAAATTGACAAAATTCCTAATGTTGTCGTCAAAATACACACGCACACACACACAGACATGACAAGTTTCGCTGTTACTCTACATTTTGTTTGTTCGCAGACAGCCATTTTCTATACTAATTGGAAGAATGCTCTTAATTTCATGGTTTGGAGAGTGGAAAAAAACCCACAGCCTGACCCTTAAACTATTCTTCTGTCTCACTGTTTAAAATTCATGGTCTGGTAATCTGCTTTTAACTGACACTCTACTTAAGAAAGGGCCTTGCTAAAATATTTTCTGACAATGAAATATGATGCGATTAACCTCTTGCCATACCTACCCCCTCAAAGAATGCAGGCAGCATATTGCAGGCTGGCAACATTTAGCAGGTTGGTGAAATAATAGTATTATCGGAGCTTGCATCAATTATTCATTGCAGGGTCAAGGAGGTTGATTTGGGGAGATGCTGAATTCTGCATCTTCTGTTTATCTGCATGGGAACGGAGGGCGTTCGGCGCCTCAGGACTCTGGCTGCATTTGGTAATTAGTCATGTCCTGGTTCCCTGGGTCTGGGCAGGGAGCGATGCATTTTGGGATGATGCAGCCCACAAAAAGCTAGAAACTGCATGAAAGAATGATTCCTTTGAGAAGGCTGAAGTATACATATAATTTAATGCATATATATATATATATACACACACTAGGGATCTACTGCATAATTTGTTTTTGCCAACGCTGCCATTATACCAAATGTTACTGGCCAAGGAATAGGAAGAGAAAGTAATTAGCGCGGCTAAAGAAGCAGTGCCTGCCCCTATTCAGAACCAAGAATCTGTCCCTTAGGTATTGGCTTTCTCATTTCAAGAAATGGATGTGGCATCACAGCTGGGAGGACTTCAAACAGTCCCAGGTGAGAGCCTGGGGTAGGGGGGTCCTCAGCTGGTTGTGAGGAGCAGCTCCCTGCCTCTCAGGAGCTTCACATAAGTCTGCCTGTTCCTTTCTTTTACCTTTGATCCAAGCCACCTCTGACTAAAATGTTATTTGGAACAAACCAGTGCATTCCTCAGGGTTAGGTACAGAGCACACCACCAGGATCACAGTGCTAGAGGCAACAGCCCCTGGCTGAGCTGGGAGAAACATGACAGGCCCAGAGCACAAAACCCTCTCTGTCACACAGGGAAGTCTCCCTAATGCCTTCCCTACAAAATTATCCCCCCTTCTCTTGGAGCGTCTAAAAATGCCAGCTGATCTACAAGATTTTGTCACATCTGCATCCATGTAACTTGCTTGTCTGATGCAATCTCATATCTGTCATCAGTAACAAGTGACAAGAACAGTAAACGTTGCTCAAGCATGCTCTGAAGTGACCCTACACTGATAAGCTCCTCGCCATTTGTTTCTCAGGCCAGTAAGGAGAGCACAGTCTCCCCTCTGAGTGGAGAAAATGATCCAAACTCCCTTCAAGTGCAGAAGTCAGATAACCCTCTGAAATAATCATGTCATACAAACAGTGTGATAAACATGACATTTGGTTGTGTGTTTGTGAATCACCAATTAGCCATCAGAGAAAGGAGATGAAGAACACTTCCTGTGTTTGACAGCCTGCATTCTTTAGGTCTGTGAGCATTGGCATTTTCTATGGGGTTTCTGGAACTTATACAATAATGCCCATCCTCAATTTTCCCTCACCCAAACTATTCCGGTGAGATATAAATAGGTTCTTATATTTTACTGTGTAGAAATTCATTTATAAATGTTATTTTTCCAGCTCAAATGTCTTCTCTTCATTTGTTCATTGTGTCTATATAATACGCTGTTAAAAAGACATGAAATTAAACAACCAGTGTTTAAACTTACTTAAAAAAAAAAAAAAATTAATTAAAAAAAAGAAACCGTTGGAAGGGGGAAAAGAATGGAATTATATTTCTTTTCCTATTTTTAAATAATTGATTTTTTTTTTTAATGTGCATATTTGAAATACATGACTTTCTTTGGCTTTAAAAAAAAAAACAAAGTCAAGTCATCTACAGAACTCTATCAACTCCCATATCTAGACATTTATGAGAGAAAGCTACTGTGTAAGTCATTTTCTTTCATCTTAATAGAAGGAATGAACTAGTTCAAGTTCATATTAATGAAAAAAGCAAGTTATTACATGGATGTTTTCAAAATCCCATTTGTGAAAACGGTTGCTTTCATGCATGATCATGCATGAGCAAATATTAATGTTCTCATTTGTTAGTTAACCTGTTTCTTAGGAACACTTATTTATAATTTACAAAAATGGAATCAAATCTAATTTAATAATGCAACCTATTAAGGGAACAGAAGCAGCAATAAAGAGAGAAACCCCACTAGTTATAATTAAAGCCCTATTGGGAGGTTCAGCTCTATCTACTCATGTTAAGCCACATGCAGGAAAACACTTGGAGAAATTTGGAATGAGTAAGGTCTGTGACCAGCATAATACATCAACATGCAACAAGCCTGAAAGGTGAACTGCAGGCAGCTGAACAGGGAGCAGGGAGCAGACTGTGAAACTCCTGCTCTTCTGGAGAAATACCTGATTCCTCACACAGATCTGTGAAAACCCAAAGGGCTGCTTTTTCTTGTACTCATCAGTATGAAAAAGCTGATCAGAATACTGCCCATGGCTACTCATTTCTTACTGGGCCAGTTTGGGACTGCCTGGTTATTTTTTCTTTAGTGGGGGAAGCTACTTTGTGACCAACAGGCAGATCCAGCCCTGTAAACACCAGGGTCCTCACCCAGTCACCCTCCCCAGGCCTGCTGTAGAAGCACCTCCAGCAGTACAGCAAAGCTCTGGGGGAAGTGTCATTACCTGTTGTCAGAAAATCCCATTAGCCCTACTCATTAAGCCACTAGTAGGCTTTGTCAAGTTAGTATCAAAACAGTAGCAAAAAAGCCTTCAAACCTTCTGAAGTGTTCTTCAAACCAAAGATTTATTCTCCTACTAAGGCCAGACTGTCAACTTAAAAAACAGGAAACCAAACCAAACCAAACCAGTACCTCAAAATTTCACTGCTATATAAACACTTTTTTTTTTGTTTTGTTTTGTTGTTTTTTTTTTTTAAAAAAAAAAAAAAAAAAAAAAACAGCAACAACAACAACAAAATGTCTTTCATGGCTTATTTATAATAAAACTGTTTCCACAATACTGAGTTTTGTGTAAGGTTAAAAAAAAAAAAAAAAAAGATGGGTACATAATTTCAAGATCAAAAATGCGGTTACTTATTACCCCTTCCTTCCTTTTATTTTTTATTTTTTCCAACCTACAGAAATTTCAGAATCACAAATTAGGATCACAGAGCAATCACAGACTTCAGCCACAGCTTTCCTGACTTCATGAATTGTCATGTTGGCACTTCACCCAACTTACACCCCAATTTGTTTTTGAGATCTCTAAATACTCAGTCTAAAAGGTGTGTTTTTCACCTGTCAGTGAAAAGTTATCACCTTGCCTTTAAAAATTCCTTCTCTGTGCAAATGACCAACTGACAAAATCATAATAAAAAAAAAAAAAAAAGAAAAACAAAAACATAAGAAAAAGAGAAAATAATAGGAAATATTAGCTTAGATGTCTTCTTTTATTATTATTATTATTTTTTTAATTTATATCCTGTAGTGCTTTTTGTGTTTTTTTTTTTTTATTATTATTTTATTTTTTAAGCATGGAGGAAAAGAAAACAATACATTAATAAACATCTATTCTTTACTACAGAACAAAGCTTGAAAGGAAGATCATTTAAATTTTGATGCTGAGGTTGAAGTAGAAACTTTGATACTAAAATAACATGACAGAACAACAGCTACTATAGTAAAGCATTTTTGTTTAAGTAAATAGATAGAAGTTTTAAATGAGGCACTTAAGCTTTCTTAACAATTATTTTTATTTTTTATTAAAAAATGAAAAACTGACCACAAATTCTTGGGCTTTCCTTAATAAAACAATCTGCTTATAGTACAGTAAGTCATTGGATATAGCACTTGGATTCCAGCAAAAAAGAGTGAAAAGACTAACTGCAAATATCCTCTACTGAGGAGAGCATTACTATGCTAGAAAAGATCAATGAAGACCACTGAACTGAATAAGAAGTTAAACAAGTTGCATCATTTATAATATAAGAAACTGAACTTAGCAGAAGGAGAAAATTAGATGTGGCATGGACATTGATTTGTATTAATATATGAAGAGAAATTTGAGAAAGAAGATTTTTAATTTTGTCAACAAAGACGCAAGTAACTGGATGAGGACTGGAGACAAATTTAATCTAGAAATCAGGAATGCGTTTTTGAAGATATGCTTGAAGGCAATTCTGCACTGAAGCATTTTGTTGGAGGACATGGGCTGATTAATCGTTTAAAATTATATAAATAGTAATAATAAATATTTAGAAAACAAAAGCTTAGAGCAATCAAAATCACTCACTTGTCTGAATACGGCAAAAATCATTTTGACAGGAAAATGAATTTTCAGTGGGATGTTTCATTCTGACATCTTACAGAACTGTTTTGACTTTTCATTTCAAAATTGTAGGTGCTTTTCTTTGAATTCAGTTTTTATTTTTCAAAGAGTAACAACAAACGTTTCACATTGAACCAACTTTTTCAGTTGCCCTGGAACAAAGCTTTTCTATGTTTTTGCCAGAAGTACGGGGGAAAAAAACAACACAACAACACAAAAAAACAGGTCTACTTGAAAACTATTCATCCCTTCCCCACTCTACCACATTCTCCTGCACACCACATACCCAAGAATATGATGTTACAATAATCTTTCTAAAACATTTTTTTTTTTTAAGTGGTACTAAAGATAAGTTAAAGATGCATGACTTGCTAGTTCTCCCTGGCCTTTGAATTTCTGGGTCAGTCGATCTGTGGAGTCTTTGGGGAATACCAAATGTTCTGCATGATTCCTACTGTGCTTGTTAGACTTGTAGTTCTGCAGGAATACACTGATTATAAGAAAATCTCCTGATATTAATGAAAGTTATCTAAGTAAAACCTCATTTATCAGCTTGAGAGGTTGAGTATACCAGGAGGTTAAGTGAGGTATTTTTCATGCCTCTATCTTTCATGCTTTGTGCTTAAAATTAGGAGATAACCCAGCTTGCCTTTAATCTTCTGCAGTGCCAGGTACTCCAAACTACTAACGAAGTGGTTATAACCTGAGGTAATCAGTACTCCACAAAAATTAACAATTTTCAGGACCAAGACATTGTATAACTGACATTATTAACACTTTGCTAACCCGAAAACCACACAAGTTTTGTTTGTTTGTTTGTTTGTTTTTTAAACCATATACACCAGACCCTGTGAAAGTGGCAAGTTCACAGCTCAAGGACCAAAGATTTCTGTTCATCCCTGCAATACAATAAAGGTGACAAAAGTGACAGTCAATATTATTTGCCTATATTTTGTTTGTTTTTGTGAAAGCCTTGTCCAGGAGAAACTAACCCTTATACATTGAACTATCTCTTTATTAGGCAGCAATCATTAGCCCCCATAAGTACAATTGTTAGCCCCCATAAGTATGGGTTCACTTCAGCTGCTGAGCCGGAGGTGAAAGTCTACCTAACTTTTATTTTGTAACCTTGCAGTGATCACTATTCTGAAAACAAGTCACCACCAAGAAAATAAGTAAAATGTTTTAGCTCCAGGCTCTACTAGTCTATGAAATCTTTATTGTTTCTCCTACAATTTCTTTCAAATTGTTCTGCACATCTGCAGTACATAATCAAATTGACTTTTGATTATGCATTTCTACTGCAGCACATCCCCTGTGCTGAGTAGAAATATTTGGATTTAAAAAACAAAAAACAAAAAAAACGCAGTGTTTGCAGAGCGACCATATAGTACAGATTTTGTTTATTAGCTTTAAACTCCATGTAAATCATAGAGGGATTATATCCAAGAGTCTTAAAATCCTGAATTCTAATGAAGGCCAGCCATACTTCATGGGAAAATTAAGACATCAAAAGTTGCCATTTCCAAAGCAGATTTGTAAACATTTTTGATGGTTCCATTAAAAATTGCATAAAACAGTGTGTAGAATGAGCAAGGAAATATTTACAAAAATGTCTAATATACAATATTTACTCGATCATTAATCCGTGTCAAACAGAGCCCCTTATTACATAAATGCAACATATTCAGGCAACCTCTCCCTATAAATATTTCAAACATTAACTCAGTCTGCTGATACTGTTACATTAAAAGGATAGCAATTAAAGTACATGCCACGCTATTACAGATCAAGTTAAAATAATATATTTTTGTGCATATTTAACACTTCTGAGGAAGCCTGTAGTGCTTACAATAATTCAACAATAACTCCCTAACTTGTTCTTGACTTCCCTTCCCAGTTTTGTTTAGAAGTTAATAAAGAATTTAGAGAACAGAACTGAAGCACATATTTGCTGGATTAAATGGGATGTGCACAAAAAGCAACGAGGAAAGGGGAAACTCCCCAAACTTCACACCTCGGTCCTTCACCACTGTGGGATGCTGAGTTTCCCTTATCAGATAAAAGGGATAAAACTTTCCCTTAAAACACCCCAGCTAATTTTCTCCCAGTTACTTGAGCAGTGTGCCAAAACTGATTCAGCTGTGCTGTGCCTGGCGGAGGATGTGGGGCTGGAAGGAGACCTCTGCTCCCTGGCTGCTTTAAATAGCACCTCCACGAGGGGGGAGCTCAGCAGCCAAGGATTGCCAGAATTTATATAAAGTTCTCATGGAGCTCCACCTGCCAGTTTTCTGGCTGCTTTGCCAGGACAAGCATTAGGATGGATCCTGCAGCTCTTGAAGGAACTGGTTTATTTTCTTTCATCTTCATTAAAGATGCTTATATACAGCAAGCAATGAATAAAAGCAGTAAAATGTCATTTGTCTGAATTATTTCTGTCCCTCCAAGAAACATGAATACAGTGACATGTCAGTAGAAAACCAAAAAGTCTTTACAAGGTGATTTGGGTTTTCCTTTTTGTTTTATGCTAAGCTGCCCCCAAAAGAGAATTTTTAGCAGTTATTTTAAGTAGTTTCAGGCATGAGCTGGTGCAGCAGCAACCCTACCATCTTTCTCAGTGTGTTTAGGGGCTCAGATTTCTCCCCAGGATATTATCAGGTGAAAACTTTCTTTTGTATACACAGTCCCAGGGCAATTCTGCCAAGGATGTAAAATCCTGATTTCAGCAAGTTCAATGAGTGTTTTGCCAATGACTTCACCAAGACTGGGGCTTCAGACCTAAAGGTGATATCAGATCACACTGAGGATGATAAACAGATTTCAAAATCCTTATGTTTTCCTCAGCAGTTGTCATTTATGTACAAAGCCTGAATTCCAGCCTGAATAAAAGTGATTTCAAATGGCCTATTCATAGGGAAAAAAAATAATAATAATAAAAAAAAATAATATAAAAGCTTTCAGAATTGGGCTTAAATCCTTAGAATATGGTCATGCAAAATATAAAATATTTTTGACTTAACCTGCAGTAACGTGAATATTGCTTTTTGGGGAATGAATTCAAATCCAAAATGAAACACTGCTCTTCTGGGGAGGAAAAGAAAAGGCACAAAAAATCTTCGCTTTCATTGATAGTTTCAAGCTGCCCACACCTTTTCATGTTTTGAAAGACAAAACACTTGGAATTGATATAGCACAGTTGGGAGGACTTCTCCTGGTCAAGCATGCCAGAAAGCCTTTGAAAGCACAGTTTCTGAAAATTTACACCATCCAATTTGTATAGACTTGCACAGTTCAGAGAAACCATGCTTGAGCATCTGATTATGCAGCTGAACCCCTACTTTGAAAACAGAAGAACCCCAAAGTTTCAATTAAGAAGCAAACACATCACAGAAGCAGAGTTGCTTTATCTTTATCTCTGCAAACATATGCCCCTTCCTTTCCAGTACACGTCTGTTCTTCTAACAGCTGAAATGCCGAGCCTAAATGTGCCCTGTGCAAGTGCTGAAGCATTGCCTGGGTACTTTCGCTACTGAGCGCAGCATGAGAGCCTCGGGAGAGCTTTCGCTTCACTTTGAGGCTTTCTTGCTTGTCTTTAATTCTGAACTATTATTCCTCAGAAGTGATTTGTAACCCAGCTATGCCATTACAGTTCAGAGTCTAGATTGTATGGCTCTGTATGAGCTGTCATTAGAGAAATAACTAAATTGGGATCATTTGATAAGGCACAGGCACCCATCACTTTTACTTCCCAAAACACCATCAGTTGAGCCTGTCTCTACACCCAAGCACAAATGCAGCTGCACGCTGGAGCCCAGCTGGCTCCCTGCACTGGGTTCCTGGTAGCACAGTGCCTCCGGGGCAGTACCTCAGGCCATAAGAGCAAACCCTATCGGCTGCTGCTCCTCCAGGGACCTCTAAGTGCTACTGGACTGATCTGCACAGCCCCTGAGCATGCAAGGGAAAATAACTAAGCACATAATGGAGCTGCACTGCTATCTGCCCTTGTTGATCCATTTTGGTGATGACCTGGGCGAGGAGCTCCCAGAGCTCACCTGCTCTAGGATTTCTTTTCCTGCATGCACACGTGGCTGGGGGCAGCATCTCAGGGGGTTTCACAATCCTGCTTTGTCATTTTTCAGTCTCATCCTTTTCTTGCTGCCACACTGGGCACCATGGTTACCACAGCCATCGCTGCAGCTGCCTCAGCTCTGGTTTCTCTGGCAGATTGCTGAGCAGAGTGCCAAGGCAATGTTGTGCCCAAAAGCTCCCCAAGCTGCAAACAAACCTACAGCTTTCCTCTCGGCCCCACTGCTTCCCTGTACCGGCAGGCATCAGTGCAAAATCAGATCAGATTCCTCTTCTGCTGACAACCAGTTCTCAAGTTATATGTGGAGATGTATATATAAATATATATACACACACATATAGATACATACACGCATGTATGCATATACCCATTGTCCACTAGCTAAAATCTGGTGTGTGAATCTGAAGAAAGTTCGTACACTGTTTCTAAAACAAAACTTTATTACTGATCTCACTGTTCTCTCACAGAGAACTGAAAGAATAAACTCTTATTTCAACAGAATTCAAACTGACAGATGTTGCCAGATACTCAGCATTAAAATCTGCTTTCCCAATTGGGGTTGATACAGATTTCAGAGGTTACGATCCTATGCAGGTATGTGGTTTAGTCTTAAAAAAATAAAAATAAAAATCTTTGTTTCTCTTCCTTCCGACACTTTCTCACTAGAAGCTTACTTTCCATTTTTCTTTTCAGCCCCACAGCAAACAAGGGGATTTTGACCTCTGCAATGCCACAATAACTTTACATTCTCATGGTCTTGTCCAGCTTGCTGGTGCACTGAATTTGCCCTTGGACACTCATCTGAACCCCCTAAAACATAAAGAATTTGTGTGTGTTTCAGGCAAGGACATAAATCAGTCTCCAAAAACAACAACAATAATACTAATACTACTTCTAATAATATAAAACCCCAAACACCAGCAAAACAAAGCTAAAAACAAAGCCTGAAAGCTCACATTGTTTTTACTGCTGAATCATCAAGTAGCAACTTTTAAAAGGACAGTAGTGAAGAATGACTTGCTCTTAATTGTAAGGCTGAGGCTACTATTTGGATAATATTTTACTCTTCATTATTTAACCTCTCTTGAACAACAGCTTGTCTTTACACATTGCTGCCTTTTGTCAGCAGCAGAAAACATATTCAGTGATGAAATATTCTTTTATACTAGTAATAAAGAAAAAGCATATCTGTGCAGATGGTCATCATTAATCTATAACTTAAAACTCTGTCCTTTAAATACCTACACAACTTTAAGTACCTGACTAGCTCCACTGGCTACACCAGTAGGGAATGTCCCTTGGACACAAGGATGCAAAGTAAACTCTTAAATAACCCTTAAACTCTGACTAAGTTCAGAGCAGATATATATAGAACGAGCACTGTTTTCAGAACAGCATGATTTTTCCTCTCTTCCCCAGGCTAATTTAGCACTAGCAAAGGATTGCCTTGGTTTTCTTCCACTGAGTGCGAACACCTCCACACACTCGAGGAAATCATGTTATTGCCTTGGACCGCTTAGATCTGTGAGTGCTGGCACAAAGACCTCAGCTTCAGTTGGGTACTCAGTGCCCTGTACAGTACTTACAGCAATCTATGGACAAAGAAGGGAAGTTTATTTATCTTGGTGTTTATTCCAGCCTTTCTCACTTGCGTCCACATTAAGAATTATCTGTCCAGACCCCCACAGGCAGACAGAACAGCAGGTTGGGCTCAGACTCACATCTCTTGTGGCTTCTCAGCCCAAAAGCTGCACCAGGACAAAAATGGGCTTTTAGCCTCCCTCCCCACCCATCCCTCTGTGCCACCACTTTCTGAACACAAAAGCCATGGGTGGTGACTACATAGGGTCAAGATCTATCTTTGCCAGAATTCATCTGGATTCAGATTTTACAAAATTAAATTAAATAATAAGCAGGTACGAATAATTAAACAGGGACTACTATCCGATCTTACAGCACTGGTCACTCTAACTCCACAGTTTCATGAACAAACGTAAAACCAAAAAACATTCCCTTCCCTCTCCACGGAGGGAAAAAAGAAAGAGCTTATGAAGTTTTTTTCTTAACTCTTTTAGTAAGATTTTTCTCAAGAGGCAGAGTCATTGTTTAAAGAAAAAAAGGGAAAAAAAAAAAGAAAAGAAAAAAAAAGTACCCTATAATCTCATATGAATTTTGGTGACATTATTACTCTGAAAATGTTTCTTGTTGCATACTTCAGTAGCAAAAGAAAATAATACCCTCTATTATATTAAACAGAATGTAAGATCTTCCCAGAGCAAGCTTTTCTGCTGTTCTTTTTAACAATGAAGTGTCATTTTGGTAAGAGAATCACTAGTCTCCTGAAATTTCTCTCTTTTCTAAGAAGATAAACACCAGCAAGGCTTCTGGAACAATGAAAGAGCAAAGGCTTATTTGAATCTCACTACTTCACCCATAAAGAACAAAAAAAAAAAAAAAAAAAAAAAAAGAATCCATAGTTTCATTTCAGAAGTATTTTCATTTTAACAGAGTTCCCTTTTCTGTACCAAAGCCTCAAGAAAAGGTTGAGGAAGCTACACATCACCTGCAGCACAGAATAAGCAGATGAAGAAGATTTTTATTTTACTTGGGTACAATACGGTATGTGTACTCAGCTAACTTTTTATGTTCCTTTTGGCTTATACAACCCTTCTGCAGGTTTGTTCTAAAGAACAACTCCTATAGCTTGCTGAGTAGTAAAAGAGTAAATGCATATTTTAAAAGTTCTGATTCTTTAATACACACTGCTTAATACTAAAACACAAAACAATGCAACATCTTTAAGAGATAAAGAAAATCCTGATTATTTTCTTAGGCTGATTAACTGTATGTGTAAGTGTAAAAGAGAAAAGCAAAGTTAAGTTTTAATTAAATATATGAGGTGGATGATGACATTTAATGATAAAAATTGATAATTAAATAATGTCATAATTACTATTAATTGATTCCCTGCCTGTTCCTCTCTATCTGATCTTTTTAGGGAACTCTTCAGAATTTGTTTTTCTTTGTGTGCCTGTCTGTTCATCATGGTCTTTGAAGCCTTTCTGATGTTGTCTGCTTTTTCAGTAAAACTCAGGAGCAATAACTGTCATTAATAAAAATCCAGGGAAGAAAAATTTAATTAAATTCCACTGGTGCCAGTGGCATTAAAATAGAAATGGAGTTTTACATTCCAATCACCAACTTAAAGCTTACATATAAGTGAAGACTTAAACACCTAAGGTCCTGCTGCCTGTTCCTATAGAAAGTAGCAAGAAAATGGGGAAATAAATGCATGGGTGGAAGCAGGAAGTTGGCGTTTTGCCTTTACAGAAAATAAGGGCTTCCCCCCACCCAATGAGTTTCTGAAGATTTTGATTCTGTTTGTTGATGGCATAATTTCTGAATCTTCTGAACATCCCTTACAGCATGATACCACATTGATAAAAACATGAAAACAAAATACTTCTGTTTAGACATATGTGCCAACTCAGATTCACACTGATGCATCTAAGTCAAGGACACTTGTGAGAAAGCAAAGGGAAACCCAAGAGAAGGCTAAGAATTTTGGCAGAAAAAAAAAAAATAATAATTCTTGGATCCACACTAAATCCAGAATCAAACAGCATTGAACATACACACACGAATCTGGAGAACTTGGCTGAGTAGTTTGGACTAACCGTTGTAATTATATACGGGAGAAATAAAACAACCCATCTTGATGGACTTTGTGCCTCTCTTTTAAAGGAACAATCCCACTAACTGCTGACCAGTCCAAAATCTACTTAACAAAGTTTGCTTGTAAAATTGGTTGTAGCTTGCACTGTTTCTCCTCCCTAAAACAAAGAGAGGGAAAAAAAAAAAAAAAAAAAAAAAAAGAGTTTTACTTTCCTGAGGCATGAAGCAGAAGTGGCTCGAGGAGAACACCATTTTTCTATTTGGAGCATTTTTCATCCTAACAAAATTAGTAGCAGATTTCATGTCGTTTTGTAACAGGGAAAAACAAAACATATTTGGCACTGTTAAAGCATTGCCCAGTTGTAAACCAGAAAACAGTCTGGCAATCTGTATTTAATCAGTTTTATTGAATTTGCTCTACATTTAAATCAGTTCGTTATTGTCATTATCCTAGAAGATTGCTCTGTTCATGAAAGGTATTTAACCATGCATAACCTCCCAGCACTGCTTATTGCCAGAAATATTGTTTAAGTGATGCCAAGAGTCATATTGGCTTATGCAAAGCACGACTGATATGTTATTATGTTTAATTGTATCTCAGTATGTGTCATCACTAGCCATAGTAATGGTACTGGTTTCATAATTGATATAAAATAACCTGTTCCCATTATTTTTGCTAGAATACTCTCTCCTTGCCTTCTCTGAGTTTGTCACTGCCAACTAAACGTTTCCTAGACAGAACAAGCTCATCAAAGAACAAAAACCTCTGAAACTAGAGCAGCAAGCAAGCAGATGTGAATCAGCTTTACCAGAACAGGTCAATCTGCCCAGGTGTTGACTTGATGACTGCTCTGCTCAGGCACGGGTGCTGCTGAGGCTGGCAGGGTCTGCAGGGAAGGGACAGAACCAACGCCAAATTGATAGGATGCCTCCTCACAGAGCTCCCAATCTTTTCTGTAATGTCACTTCATTAAGTTTCATTAAGAGAGAAGACAACAGGCTTAAAGAGAAAGTCAAAGATCTGATGGGAATCAGGAGAGGACAGGATAAGAATTTTGTGCTGGGCTGGGGTAGGGTAGGCCCCAGCAGGGACATTCAATTTTACATGATCTGATTTATCAAGTCTGTTTTCTGCTTCACCATCTTCTCAGTCAACCATTGATGCAGTTCACTGGACCAAAAAAACATTGTGCAAAGCAACCCTTACAATTACCCATACTTAGAAGAAATACATCAAGGCATTATACTCAAAATTAAACCATGGAGGTTCTAAGAATAATATCATCATCTGAAAATATTTTTTCCCCTACAATTAAAGGAGGTTTTGTTTTTTTTTTTCCTAGTTCTTTCCCTGTTTCTTCAGAGCACCCAAGTATTAACCCAAAGTACATGATGTGTTTGCATTTTGCCATTTTTTGGTAACATGCACACACAAATTCCCCCGTGGTAACATAATTTCTGCTTGTAGCATAAGCACTCCAGATGTCAGCAGCATGATACCATCAAAGGTCATCCCCATCTGAAATATTATACCTGATAATGGGTTTCTTACTACCTATTGTACTTGACAGTACTTTTGTAAACTGTTTCTCACAAAGCAAGATGGGCCTGACAGTCAACCATCTAAACTCCCCACCTAAAACCCACTCTGAATACTTGGTTTCATTTTACTTTAGCAAATGAATCATTTTGTTCCCAGTTCACCAATCATCCTCATAATTTTCACGTGCATACTGTACCTTACCAGTATCACTGGGATTCAAGTATATGCATACAAAATTTGCTGCAACAATGCCTTTTGTGATTACAGAGCATGAACAGAAATTCAAACACATTGTTTTAGCAAGGTTGAAAGAGCTACAAGAAATGCACATAAATTTATTTTGACCATGACTATTCTGAAAATGCTTCATAACTTGCTAACTGTATGGAACAGACAGTAACCCTTTTTTTAGAACCTAGGTTAGCTTTTTGAGATTAAAAAAAAAAAAAAAAATTTGCTATTTCCATGCAAACAATGAACCCGTGTCATGTTTACGTTGATGCACAGACCTCTGTTAACACAAGAGCCATAAGCAAAGTTTCCTATCTATCGATTAATGGAATATTGCTTTCAAGGTGCTGCCAATAACTCACCCCTGGTTTAGACAATATGAACAGCAACTAAAAAGTTGGAAGATAGCAAAATATTGCAACTGCCATATACAGCTGTTTTCATTTCTGAATGGTGCCGACATAGCTCTTTGAGACATGCAGTGTATTTTTATCACAAATAGAAACAAATATATTTGCATTAAAAATAAATCTTCAAAGAATTTTAAAATGTATTGTTAAATGGTAATGTTAAAAACATGAGTATAGTTCAGGTGCAACTTAAAATTTCAAGAGTGCAAATAATAAAAGGAAACAATTCCTTTGCGTCTGATTTCTAACCATAGCAGGTGTTCTCACTTCAGCAAGTTGTTAAGAAAAACTACATAGAACATATGTTTTACATTGTTAGCTGCATAATCCAATAATATAGACATGCACCATATCCGCATTCGTGTGAAAGCGAGGCAGTATGAATTATTCGTAAGCTAAACAGTTTGTGATTATTGAATCTGAATTGTGTGGATGATTTGGTCCATTCTTTTGTGGGTGGGAGAAGAGTTTAACTTGTGCTGAAAGCGAGTTATACAAATGGCATGAATATACAAACAGGGTAGGAGTCAGCTTACTAAATCTATTAAAAATCATATCAAATATCTAGCATTAAAAAAATATCCGAAGTAGTGAGCAGAACAGATGACAACTCTAAACAAGGTTGAATGGGTGTAATAATAATCAAGTGTTAATCCCAACCAGATATGTAACCATAAGAGCTGTATTACTGTTTTTGCAAGATTTTTGTACAGCTTTAAAACATTTAATCAGGTGTTGAATTCTATATCAGAATATTACTGTGTATGTATTATTAGTTAGAGGCAGCAACCTGCAATGAATTATCCAAGGTCAAACAAAGCATTAACGGGGTGAAGAAGCCCAGAGGCATCCTGGCTTCCAGACCTCACTCTGTTTGTGAGATAGCACGAGGACAGTATCGTTGCTTTGGGTCATGCAGCAGCACCATGGCTTTTCAGGGCTGCTGAGGAACAACACATGCTGCTAGATCATTGCAGTGTGATTTTTTTTTTTTTTATTGGTAATTATTTTCAAAGAAAAACTCCCTATAGCTTTGAGCTAAACGTCTGCACTGCACCAGCTGCTATGACTGCAACCTAGATGGATGTACCTGAGGTAACTTTAAATGAACACCAGCTGATGACCACCGCAGAAACCAGCTTCAGTACTCTGAAGTTGCCCAGATCCTGAGCTCTGTACTGCCACAGCTACGCTGCTAATTAAAACTACCTGTTGCATGTCTGCACCATCTGTAATCTGGAAATCACAGTGCCTGCAACGTGTTGCTATGATACCTCTCGTGTAGCACAGAGATGTACAGCAGATACCTGTCCTCTAGTGTAAGGTACCTGCTGCTGGGTGCGAGCAGAGAACCACGGACCCAAATCAGATGGGGAATTAGGGGACTAGATCATTCATGAAACCACAGAGTTAAACAGGGAAATGAATTACAAAGAGTCTCAACCAAATCTACTTTGAAAAGTTGCTCCGAAAATATTGTGTAGTTCTCTACTTGCACCACAGCATAGATCAAACAGAAATGTGTCAAAGTTGGGAATCTTGCCAAAAAACCTTGTCTGCACAAGTACTCACAGGGCAATCGTGTTACCATTCCCCACAGATACCCTGCCCTCCTAGAGAGCTTTGATTTAAACAAGGAAGGATTCTCTTTGGTATACGATCTTCTTCAGGGTCAAAGCTGTTTAAATGTATATTTTCCATATATAGGAAACATATTGTGTAATATAATTATTCCAAACACAGACACATAATTGCTACTCCCAATTTTAATCTCAGTGCACAGGGCAGAGCAACAAGTAGATTCTAAATTCCACAAAACCGGTATATGTGGAACTCATTTTCCCTGATCTTTCATCTAACTGGAAGGTCAAATCAACTCCAAACATCAAAACTAATAAGGTCCCAGTAAATATAGACTGCAGTTAGAAGTGGAAAAAAATAAATAAAAATCACTCCAAACTCTCACCAAACCCTCTCTCTCCTGGTTCTGGGAGACCTCTACAATTCCCTTTCCAAATGGGCCTAGCCTAATTACTTCTCAAAAAAAAAAAAAAAAAAATCATTTTATTAGGGCATCTCTAATGAACAACACCTATAAGGTAATTAGTCATTTTCCTGCTCTGTGGTGAGCCATTTTCACTGGAGGAATGCAAGTTCAATAAGTACCAACTTACACATGCACACAAACAAATGGGTATGTACTGTTCTGAGCTAGTAGCATACATGTATTTTCATCAGATGGTATCAGACACCATACAAGGGGATAAAGAAGGCCCCGCAAGAATTTTAAGGACCTATTTCCTTTTTACTTTGAAAGGAATACATACCTTAAAGTTACCCAAGTTCCGATGCCTGTTAAATCAGAATGTTAACCCCTGCACAATACAGAACCAAAACCAACCTTCACCCTCTCTTCCAATAAAGGACTTGAACTCTCATACACCTGAGGAAAATGCTGCTCCTTGCTGAGCTATGATGACAATGTTCTTCATGGGTTCATTTCCATCTCTTTTTAAAAATGGGGGTTTGTATCTCTCTTACTTTGTTTACTGTATTCTTAGACACGTTTGGAAACAGGCATATTTAGTGACTACATTTTTTGTATGTCTATAGTCCCCAATTTTAAACATATAAATAAGAAAGGACTTACAATTTTTTAAAAGTTCCTGCTGAAGCAGAAATTTGCTCCTGGTGCTACCAAGATATCCATCCTTTCTCTTTTAAGCATAGACCAGGTAACCTGGCAGGTGCAGTGGCTGTACAATGTATTCAGCAATAATTACTTCAGAAAAACCAAGCCCCATACTGTTCTAGCACCTGGGAGAGATTGTGCTGAATGCCCACATTAGCTCACATTTCAAAAGGAAACACCTGCTTTTGACATTTTAAAGAGATGAGTGCAGCTCCTGGGCAGAAATGCATCTGCAAGTGTCAATGTCTCTCCCTGACTTTCTGTACCATACTATTTTCCTTTCAATTGTGTAGGTTTCTTTTCTCCTTGGTGCACTTGTCTTCCTTCCTGCAAGTACACCTTTGATTTCATTTCGTGACATACCAGTTTGTCCTCCCCCTCTCAGTTCAAAGGCTTTTTCCCTGTTTCTGCCTCCAGACACTGACTTTTGTTTCTAGAGAAGCATCATCCCATATTCCTTTTCTGAATAACAGACGCATTCTTATTGGCAATGATCACTTCTTCATTAATGGACAAAGGAGTCTTATTTTTTTTTTTTCCCAAAAATATCCTTTTATCTTTTTAATAGATTGATGGAAGTGCTTCATTTTTTCCTGGCACTAACGAAACTTTTGGGAGTGGTTTCAGCTTTCACGTGGTGCAGTTTTAATTTTCTGTTGTTCTTAACATGTAACTTTAGCTGTTGCAAGGAGCACAAAGAATGCAGACAGAGGCAGCACAGCGAGCATGAAGTCCTCCTCACTTGTGCTGCACCTTGTTTTCTACTGGCAAAAATAAAGGCCAGAAAGCAACTTAAGAAAAAAAAAAAAAAAAAAAAAAAAAGCTTTCATTACCAAGGTGGACTGTTTCAAACAATTCCCACTGTGTGCCACGTGCCCACCTGCCAGGTGTCTGGATCTCTAAATAACAGCTGAGCTTTTTTGGAAAACTGTCGCCAGCTCTGAGCAGCTCATCACCTCTCCACAACACTCAAACTGTCAACAGGTCCCTGCCACAGCTTGTCCCAAGGAACGATGCCTGCCAGCAACAAAATTAGTTTCTTAATATTTAAATGCAGGAGGAGCACAGGGTATTTCTTTGGGCATCATGCCCCTTGCTGCTGTCTTCATGCTTCTTGGCATTCAAACCAGCTCCATCCAGGCTGGCTTAAACATCACCTCCACATGCTGCAACTGTTTGTGCTATCCAGTCCGAATAGAAGAAAAGATGGAGTTAATGCTAACGCCTGTTTAAATTCTTCTGCCACTCCTTCACTTTGTGAGAACTGCTGCTTTTATCAAGTAAGCAGATAGGAAGCAGATAGGGGATGTTTCAGGGACATGACTAAAGCAATACAACAGCAATGGCTCTGTTTCAATTGCTGGCTGTGATATGTAGAAGCTATTGGTGCCAATGGCTTAATTTTTGTTTCTGTGCTACAGCTTTGGGTAATTCCAGTTGAAATGGTGAGGAAATACAGTATCAGACTCCTATGTGCCAGATAACACCACTAACGATTCATCTGCAAAATATGTTTGTTTCATTTACAGTTAATTTGAAGAGGAGGGGGATTCATTAGGGAAGACCCCACAGCATGATGACATTAATTAGTTTTGCCTCTGACTTGTGCACTTGGCAAAGTTAGAAATCCCCCTGCCCAAATGGGAGCCCTTGGATTCTTTGCAGATTTGCAGACATATTTAAGTAGCACTGACAGGAAGGCATGGCTGGAGAAGGGCAGGGGATGAGCTCCAGGCAGGAGGAGCAGGCTCTGCCCCGAAGCACAACACCCTACAAAGCCCTTATATCCCTAAAGTGAAGGAACAGGAGCCTGGTATGTTTCCTGTTTGCTACTTTTGCCCATCTGTTTCTTCCCAGATGTCAAACGTTAGGTTCCTTCTGGCTTTTTGCAGGAGGGAAAGGATTGCCACTTGTGTCTCTCTGAGGGGTGCTGCCACCCTCAGTCACCAGGGCTTGATCCCATCAGCAAACAGGCTGGTTTGTCAAAGCCCTGAGCAATAAAACTTTGTTTTCTATATATCACTTCTTGGGATTCCACAAACCTTTTCCCACCAAGTCTGTTGTTATTGTGCTTCACTGAATTAAAAACAAACAAATGAAAAACACACCAGGCAAATATAAGCAACAAGGACAGTAATCAGAAGAGTATGAAATACAAATCATTTCTTTCAAGGAAATGTGTACCTTTCTTGAAACAGGAAATTTTGGTACCATAAATTAGTTGGGGATTGGCAGCTAGAGCCTTGTTCATTGGCAAGTATAAATGACAGCAATATTTAGTGGCTTGAAAGAAGTGACTGAGCTCAGCAGAATTTTCTGAGAAGCTCAATCAAATCTAACATTTCCTACCCCATGTTTTATTATTTTAAGACAGGTGAGGTTAAAAAAAAATAATCCTGACTCACTTCAGTGTTTTCCTATGGCTCCAACACCCTGGACAAAAAGCACAACACAGCAGCACACAGGTGCTGAGGTCTCACTGCAGCCAAGTCACAGCACAAATTTAGTCACCCGAAGAGGAGGAAAGGGACTGTAACTAAATTGATACCTATTTAGGTAAAGTGGTTGCAGAGCAGGGACTCTGATAAGGAATGAAATGTCTTGATAAGCATCTCTCCTTTGCCTCTATGCCCCTTCTTTTCCTGCTTCCTATTTTGCTTGAACTAATTCTTTCTCTCAGCCAGGCTAGCAAAGCTGATCAATTTTTGATAGGTGGTCAATTTCCCATCAAACTGTTCTTCTCTCCCCAATAGATAGTTGCTTTTCAACAGAACAATTATTTTTTTTCTATGAAAATAATGAGTTTCCTCTGAAAATATTCTGATTTTTCTCATAACAAATTTTGTATATATGAAAAAACTGCCTGCTCTACATTTTCAAGGTTTTTGAAAAGAAAAAATAAACATCACCTAAATTAATTTTGATTTCTTCAGTGGAAATATCAGGTTCACTTTCTACACTAGCTGCCTTGCACCGTACATAAATTTTTTAGAGAAAACATGAAATCTGTTCCTGAACACTGCTACAGAAGTTTTTCTGGGAGAGGAAGACCAAAGATATCTACTGTTAAATTGCCGTTATCATTCCTATGGAAGTCACTCTGAGCACCCAACAATTACTGGAAAGTCATTATAGCTGCTACTGTACTCATATTTCATGGTCTTCCTTAATCTGGGGAGTTTTTGATTAAAGAAGTTATGCCTGCTATCTTAACAAGACAAATATATATATATATAAAATAAATAAAGTTTTTCTCAAAAGCTGTGCAATATCCTAATAGCATTTTTCTTGAGCTCAGGAAGTTTAAAAGCATGATGCTTTAGCTGGTTACTATCATAGATTTTGGTTAGAACCAAACCACTCCAGCCTGCATGAGCTGAAGTTTCAAACTAACGCACTAAATCACTTGCCACAACATATTTACTCAAAAAAAAAAAAAAAAAAAAAAAAAAAAAAAAAAAGAGAAAAGTTAAGAACTGTTCCAGTTAAGGCACCAGGCAGCACAGATCTTGCTATATACTTTAGGGCGAGATCCTACACCCTTACATGAGGGATGTCCAAACATGCTGTAGCAAGAACCCTCACTTGCTTTTCCATAGATGACCAATCTAAAATGTCCCTCTCTTGATCGCAAATATATAAAGGGAATAGTGCTAGATTGACTCTTTCTATTGTGGAAAAATATTTTCCCCCTCCAGGACTAAGTCTGTGAGTACCACCAGCACAAGAGGAATTCTGTGAAGACAGAAGAGAGAAAATAATGTGGTGCCTGGTAGGAATGTGGGGAAAATGTCACACATGTCACTTGTGAAGAGACCTGAGGTTCAACAGACAAATTTTTTTTTTTCTCTGCAGGAGCAGAGACACATGCTAGCTGCCAGGCTTGTCCCTACCACTGTGCTGTACAGCTGAGTAGGGACGGTTCTGACCCATTGCAGCAAGCTTATCCCTAGCATGTATTTGTCTGTCTGTTTTAAAAAAATAATATTCCAAGGCCAAAGGTAAAAGCTTAAGTCTTAAGTGGGTTTGGTAAGTCATCTCTCTTATTTTTGCTTGTGGGTTATAATACACACTGTGGTTCTGACAGTACAGATTTTACCTCTGCTGCTCGCATTGATGCAGTTGTCTCTCTCAGACAAAACTTGGCATGACTGAAACCAGTTGCTACACGTGTATAAGGCATGTACAATTCACCTGGTTAATAGGCAGCAAAAAACATTCTGGTTTTCCATGTTCTGAAGGTGGCATACCTGGGGCTACTGTTCACCATTCATAACACCCCAATATATGAATGCTTGATGCTGCCGAAATATTTATACAAAAAGTGTGAAATTCTAAAAGGAGAATTTCATGTTCTTTGTATACAGAGTTTTGGCAATGACAAGCATTAAAAGTAGATTGGCATATTGACTCTTTCTGAATTTCATAGAGCTGATTTTTCTTTCTCCATATGTGCCAAAATAAATTAATATCCTAAAGACAAGTTGTTGAAAAAAATCCTCAGATGACTGCCAAAATCTGACTCTTAGGTCAATGTTAAGGCTTCTAAATACAGTGTCTGGTTTTCAGAATTTCAAAGCACTCATCTGATACAATTACCAGCAAACTTCTAAAGTGCATTTGAAAATTTGCCTAGTTGTTTCAGCTTGTGAAGATCTGAAAGCCAAGCTTAAAGCCTGTGCTTTATGATCTGCACTTTTCCCTGAAGTTCAGTGTTGAGCTGAATGGAGGAGGGAATCACATGGGGTGTGTGTGAAAAAATGAGGGAGGTTTCTGTGTAAAAGACTAAACAGATAAATGAAGAATACATGTCTAGAATACCAACGCTCGCCTTATTAAGGAAGATGTGTTACCTGCAAAGGGAATCATAAGCACTTTTCATCAGTGAGCTTCTTTCTCTCTCCTTCTTCCCCTCTCCCCAGAAACAACCCTCAGTTCTGCAGTTCAGCATCATCTGTGATATGGTATGATAACCCAAAAAACTACCAATTCGGAAGCAATATTGTTGCCAATCGAGTCACTCTGACAATAACAGATATAATAACTCCTTCTTCCCTTATATCCTCTGCTGCAGGCGACTAAGAATGTTATTCTTATTTTCAGTCTGGGTTTCTACAATGCTGCAAAATGAGAAGTTTACAGACTACAGATGTGAAAGTACAGAAAGGGACATCTAGTATGATAGGGAAAAAATATTGTACAAAGCCCTTAATAAATATTCTGTTTCCCAAGTGGATGTGACCTGCCTCTGGTTACACACAGGAGCTATGCTGGATGGTACCTCACAAGCCTTTGGACACTGACAGTCTGTCCCATCTGCCCCATCTCCAAGTGTGAAGAGGAAGGCCTAATTCCTGAACAGTAATGCTTAATATTCATTCTGAAGCTTTTCTTCACCACCAGTTATAACTCCTGACAGGCCCGTTATCCATTTATTTGCCCCAATTTTTGCCTTCAATGAATTTCTCTGCCAGTTAGTTCCGGAGTTTAATTACTCTCTGCAATAGAGTATTCCTCTAAGGCGCTCTTAGATGCATTTTAGACAACTATTGCTGGCAGGTGACTTTATACACTCCCAGATAATCAATCACACACAAGAATCAGTGTTTGAGTATGCAAAACTGTACACAGAAAATCAAAGGTTGTCCTATAAATATCTGGCCTATACTATTTTCCATTACCCATCTGTCTTATACTGCAGAATTTTGGTTAACCCTCAATTTCTCCACTTTCTCTTCTTGTGTTCCTTGGAAGGTTATTTCACACTCCCTCCTGACACTCCACTGCTATGGAACACCTGCTATTTAAGTGCCTAGATGGTCTACTGCTTATTGCACAATGTTTCCTTTCCAGACAAGGGGTTAATTGAGGAGATCTGTACACAACATTTTCCTCAGTCTGTTCTACATTACAGTAATTAACCTTGGGTCCAGGACAGCAGACATGAGCAATTTGTTTCCACATGATCCTTCAACTGAGAGTAGTCTTCCAGAGAGTCTCTGACAAGCTTTGAGAATTGCTCCTTAAATCCCAGAAGTGAGAATACCTGCCTTGTATCAATCACAGCTGTGCTGAACTTTAGTTTGTTTTCAAAGATAAATGCTACTTAAACGTCTAAAAAAATCATTATACATGCCTAGAGAATAAATAGAAATCTAACTGACAAAGTATGTGGCAGCATTACCGTAAAAGTGCTCTGTAAAATTTCCATCTATATTCCAGCTGCATTACAAGGGACCAGAGTGATAAAATGGGATTTAAAAAGCCTCATGGTCAATCAGATAGTTGACTCTACCGATGCAGTTTTCTTCGTAAAAGTCTTACGTGACTGCTAGCATCAGGAAGACATGTAGAAGCAAGTAGGGAGCATATCCAGCCTTGTGAACACTGGGGTCACCCCCAGAGAGCTCCACAATGCTGCTGCAGTTTAGGTAGACCATGCACATAACAGCTATTTGCACTGTGCAGGTGTGCAGAGAGGCACAGGAAGAAGGAAAGAGAGGGTCTGTTTTCTAAAATCAAGACTTGAAAACTCCAGAAAGTGCCTAAAGGCCAGCTGAAAGCTGATAGTCCAGTCTGGTCTGACATGAGGCCAGCATCCATACCCACAACCAGTGAATCCCTGAAGAGCAGTAAACAACCCTGTGCAATCTTCAGAGGAAAACAGGTGTAGCAGGTCACAAACAATTCATTCCATTATAAATTTCATAAATTACATACTTACATATAGCACTTACATACAGTAATTTGTGTGAAACAAACTGCATGCATGGAGGAGAAGAAAAAGGCCTTTATCAGAAGCTTCCAGGCAGGTGGTTTAAAATAGATGGGAAATTAAACTTTGGAATTCCACAGTAACCTGATTACAAATTACAAGGTATAGTTCATGCAATTAGGAGTACATACAGTCAAATCACAGCTTAAGAAAGCTTGAGGTCCAAAAATATAGAAGGAAAACACTCTGTAAGCCACAGGCAAGGCTCACAAGAGACGGTGACATGGGCATCAGGGCCAAGAATGCTGCCCTGCCCAGGCCATGCTCTCAGAAGAGCTGTGGATATGGCACTCAGTCTAATGCACTGAGGAAGATCTAGTCCTCTGTTAGCAGTTATACATGCAGACAGAACACAATACTGGAAAAGACTACCTCACTTTTTCACAGTATTAGATTAGAGCTTACTTTTTGCAGCTGATACTTCAATAGAAACGAGAGAAGATTTAGACTTCTGCAGATATCATCCCTAAATTGTCATGTGTAATTACAGTGTTCCTTGCACAAACTATGCAAGCAGCTATTTTACTAAAATGTTTACCATTCTGTCCTATATAACATGGTAGCATGGCTGTATGAGTTATTCAGATGAATCATTCCAGTAGTCTCAGAAAAATACACATTGCTTTAATAAATAGATTATTCAGATGCATATTTGTTAAATTATCAGTTCATCACTCTAACAAAATGGGTAACTTTAAAATACTTGCTCAGCTACCTATTTAAAAGCACCACAAAAGTCCAGCTAATCCATTATTTGATAATAATTACTCTACTAGCTGTAGATGAAAGCAACAAAAGAAAGAAAAAGCTCCTTTGACAGCTTAATTCCCACATCTCAGTATCATCCTTGATCCAATGCTCTAAGATACTAAAATAAGGTAAAGCTCAATGTTAATTTTCATCTTATTCATCATTTCTTTTAACATACAGTTCTTATCAGCCAGCTATCCACAAGAACTACACTATGGCTGTCTCTATCATACAAAGCTGGGTATAGATTATAAAGTGAATTTGTATTTTGGATCAGAAAAAAAAAATATTATTTAATTTTCTTGTTAGGTAAATGGTTGCATTCATCAAATTTTTTGTCAGATGTAACTAATTTTAAAATGTGTGCTTTTATTAACCAGTATGCTTTGGCCTCATACTACTTTTTATTTTGTTTAGATAAAACCAAAATCAGACAGAAGGAAATAAGTATCAAGGGCAGCTTCTGCAATGAACAAATGGAACAAATTTCAAATTTCGTTTACCTGAGTTCATAACTAGAATTTGGAAGCTTATAAATTCCTATATATTCATTTGAAAAAGTATATTTGAATTTTGCAGTTACAGAGGGTAGATCAAGGTCTCAGTCCTAGAAGCTTTTTCTGGCCTTAAATGCTTAATTGACCTTCATAATTATGTAAAAATAACCAAAAAAAACACAAAGATAATTCTGAAAATGTGCACTGAAATAGAATGACCTGCATACTCAATGCTTGTGTAACTGAGGCAAAAGCTTTCATGCAATGTTGAGAAGCACAGAACATTTTACTTTCTCTCCTGCCTCTTCTCCAGGGTTGACTTTAGTGATTATACATGGAGTAAGAACCCATAGTATATTTTCTTGATTTTCACATCTCCTGAGAAATCCACAACTCATCTTTCCTATGAACTTCAGTAACATTTCCTATCTGTTTTGTTCTGTAGTCTTCTTGATTTTTAGGAAAAAACGAAAAAAAAAAAGAAAAAAAAAGGAAAAAAAAAAAAAAAGAAGAAAAAAAAAAGAAAAAAAAGACAACAAGATTTGTAGACTTTCCCAACATCACAAGCAAAGTTAGTGGTAGAAGGCCAGAAGAATCAAGAGATCTGATTCCCAGGTGAATCTTCCAATATTGTACCATAACCTTCAATTCTGCTGCCTTTGACATGCTGAACTGAAATTGGAATAGTTTCAAGAAAGCTTCCAATGCACCTGCAGTCATCTAAAACTTTTTATTAGAAATCAAAAGAAGGTGCTCGAGCTTCTCTTCAAAGCTTTACAGTATATTTTCCCCAGGGTGTTAGTTGTAGTACAGAGAAAGTGATTCAGAATGAATAATTTATCCAATGAATTTAATCTGTTTTCTTACTTCTGCAATAGCTATAATCAGATTGTGATTTTCTCCCACCTATTTGTTACTTAAAACTGCTTCACAAATTAATTTAGCAATTGCTGCCAGTTTACTATAGTCTCATTTATCTGATTACCAAAGGAGAGTTTGAATTGTTTTGACAATAGGAGTTTCGTAAAATGGATGGAATTTGCAATGTAAGGTGTAGTCACCAGCAGCCACCTCAGCAGAACACAAAGTGTGGAATGCTATATCCAATGTGCAAACAGCACTGAGGCTTTAGGCTTTAAATTAGAACTAATCTTTATATAAATATAGAAAATCATTCAATTACAGAACAATTTCTATCCAAACGTTCTGCAAAGGATTTTATTCTAATTATCTAGACATTTCACGTAGAATATAAATAAGTAATATTTACCTAGGTGTTCTTAAATTTGAGGACTCTAGTTTACCATCTACTCTAGCAGCTTGCTACCAATTCCTTTCTTTATACCATTGATTTCTTGGCATTTTATGCATGGGTGTAATCCCACATGAAACAAACAAAAAAAATCACCATATGAAATAACAAATATTCAAATTCATAACATAAATCAAGTAATTTGTACATGGTATGCTTCTGCAGAAGAACTTTATTCCTGAAACAGGAAGTTTAAATAGCAATTAGTTTAACAAAGTTTGAAGAATTGCTATAGATATTAGTCTAAAGGCAGTTCTAAAAACTGTTCAATATTATATGAGAATAGTGGCAGTAGACATGGCTCTGGAATTCGGCCCAGAAATTGTTTGAGAAACTGTTCAAACAGTTTCTGAGGTAGCCCTAGAAACGGACCCACAAAGAAATCAAGCAGTGTCTCCTGAGGCTGCTCTATAGGCCATGCCAGAACACACCCTCAAAACCAAAAACCAATTTCAGAATTTGCTGGAGGAGGGAATTTGTGCTAGAGGTCATTGTGGGACCACAGCAAACACTGGGAACCTCCGGAACCATCAAGTAGGAGAATCAACAGAACAGTTCATCCCTATTTGCACTCAGAAATCGCTACTTGACCTCTTTTAAACGATCCATTTTCCACAAGCCCTTCCTTTCAATAATTTTTATCCAGAAACTACAGTCTGCTGAAATTGTTTTCAAATTCAATAACTCAGTGGAGCTATTTTCAACTTAGTTTGAAATGAGGGAGATGAGAAACACATTGAGTAGCTTAAACAAATAGGAAAGGTAGGATTAGGACAACCAAGGAGACAATACCATTTTGTACAGAGGATGGGAGAGTGGCAGGACTGTCCATTTGTTTGGTTTCATCTCCAGAATTAGATACCTTAGATCTGCTAAAATATTGTTGTTTGCTTTTTATATCCCTTCTTTATGAGCTCTGAGAAATCATTCTCCTCACATTTCAGCAACGATTATAAAAACATTCATCACTTGCTGGTGGTTCACTGTATGTTACCCACGTATTTTGGTTTTAAGAGAGGACCAACCAACTTTTAAGAATGAACTTGTATTAATACATTGGCCACCATCCAATGATCTACAACCACTAAAACTTTTATCAAGATTGTCAGTTTCCTTCCTATTTCCCTGATTTCTGCTCAACTGACAAAGATGGTTTATTTCTCAACACCTAAAATATATTATTTCTTAAAAAGTTATCCAACACTAAAAGTCCTATGAATTTTTAAAGTAGAGTTGACAAAAAAATAAATAAAAGATAGATACACATTACAAATATTTATATTAAAGGTACATTATCTGTTGGGGATCAAATACCAAAGAATAAAGTATCATAAGTCACAAGTATCATAAGCTTTAGTCTCAATTATCCCAATTATTATGGGACTTCAACAACAAGAACAACGAAAATGACATGAAAGATTGATTGGGAGGCCTTTTCCACATGCAAAGGACAGCAGAAAAGACAACAGATCTATCAAAGGCAAATAATCACCGAATGAGCAGATAGCAGCAGTGTGCTTAATCCAAACACAAAAGTTGTCTGCACATATTTAAGAGTTTTCAATCTCTAAATCAATCTAATCTTCTTAGTACAGCCTCTTAACAATTCAGACTAATAAATATATTCCTTAGAAATGTCACTTCCAAGATTCCTCCCCAATGGAAAATGGGGAATTGGAGTGACTTAGATTGGAAGGGATCTCTGCAGGGCATCTGGTCAAACCCCCGCACAAAGCCAGGCCAACTTCAAAGCCAAATGCTAGTGTACAGCAACTGGGAAATTTCAAAACCATTTTTACAGTTAATGCCATTTTCACTCTTTGTCAGATAAAACAGCTATAGAATGTCATAGACAGATCTCTGACACCTCCTTGCGTGAAGAATTCAAAACACAAATGTCAATACTTCGGTCTCCTAGTAAGCTTGAGCCAAACCTCTTAATTTATTTTATTATTTTGCACTGATAACTCTGGTTTTATTCCCCATTGAGAAAGCCCTGTTTGTAACCATTACTGGTTTTGTTTTGTTTTTAATACAGTCACTCTCAATCTAATTCTTCTTGTGCAAAAACTTCTGACCATCAATCAGAATATCCCACTGTAGAAATCATATTGTTTTAAACATCTGTATTTCCATTCCCTTGCACTTTTAGCAGTAAAAAAAAATAAAATAAAATAAAATAAAAAAATCAGCAGTTTAATATCTATAAAATTAACTCAGCTATTGAAGCAATAACTCAAGCGTACCTTTTGTGCTTTGATAGTTTAATTCCCTACCTCTGGAAGGAACACCAAAAGATCTGTGACAATATCTTGTAACAGAACACAGCAAAGTGTTTGTACTGCTATTGCCAATTATTACAGGGCACATTCAAAAAGAGACTGAGAAGTAATTTCAAATTTAATATACTAGAAATGTAATTAAATGATTATTATTGTACTTCACAGGCAACAACAGAATTTCTTTATGAATTGTTAAATGGAATTTTAAAACAGCACTGGTACTTCCCATGATCTATCGCAGGGAATCAAGGTAGTTTCAGTCGTTCACAACTCTGAAGATTAACCTTTTGTACTAATTCTGGTCTATAGATACACATGTTAATTAGGTTCAGAAAGCTTCAGAGATTTTGTAGTTTTGCTCTGATTACAAAATCAATAGCAATACTGTCTTACTGTCTGTCAGTCAAAATGAGGGCACAGTTACTGCCTATCTAAGTCAATGACATTTTATGATGTAGAAATACTGCAATAAAGTATTTTATCAACAAGTTACTACCTCCTCCAGACATGCTCTCTGTGTAGTACTTCTTTAGAATTCAAAATTCTCCCAGAAAGTGAAACTACATATTATTGAAGCATAACTGCATAGACCACAAAAAACAGAAAAGTAGCCAAATAACAACATTTAAAACAACATGTAACAGGGGCTGAATCCTCAGCTAAACCAAAAAGCAAATGGAGTTTTAATACTCTTTTCTGATCAAGAGCTTATTCTAACCCTCAACTAAAACTTCCTCATGTGTGATCTGTTATGGATGAGATGAATCAAATCTGGACACCGCATGCTCTTTTTCAGATATGTAAGGAAACAATAGAAAATACCATTACCATGGCAACCTCATTTTATTTGAAGTTGTTTCACACCATTCATGGAATCACAAAACAATCTAATTTGGAACAGATCTCTGAAGGTCATCTCATCCCACTGTTCAAAGTGAGGCCAACTTCAGGTCAAGTTTGGAGTACCTCCAAGGATGGAGACTCTGCAGCATCCCTGGGCAACTTGTTCCAGTGTTAGATCACCCAGAGAGTGGAGGAAAACAAACAAACACCACCAACAACAACAAAAAACACTCCTTTTTTATGCTTCTATCCCTATTTCAGCAGCTTCCAGCACAGAGGCTGGCAGCTCATGGGTAGTTCATCCACTCCTTTTCTCCACACTGTCAAGTGCCAGAGGCATTTCAGCTCCACCTTTCTTCCCTGGCACACTCCACAGCATTCATCCTACCCAACCCCAAATGTAGTCACAGTGTGTAGCTGGGAAGGGGATTGGACCTGTGTTTGTCTGCACAGGCCAAGCAATGGATGCCGGAGATGGTCAGAAATTTCCCTCCCTACACTGCATATTTGCTTTTGCTCTCACTGGAGAACACTGTGCACATGCTTGTTTGCCATCCAGCAAATAGGTTACAACAGCTTGTTGGACCCTTCCATGGGGAAATAAAGACAGAAGCAAAACAAAACTACAAACACCAAAAGAAAAAAGAAAAAAAATCAAATACAAAATAAAACTCTTTTCACTCTAGCCTAGCTACATGAAGAGCTGACCACTTTTAGATGAAGCAAGGTGTCGGCTTTGCACAGCACCTGGCTCTCCTGGTGCATAACCAGTCTCCAGGATATTTTACAATTCAGCTAAATGGCTGAATAACGTAATGCTGCTGTATGGGTCAGGGTTACAATTACACCACTTATCCTCCCAGGTGACTGTGCCTGTTGCATACCAAACCAATTTGCTCAGGGTAGCAATTTTTTGCCCTTCACATCTGAGCAAAGTCAAAGTCTTTGTCAGAGCTACCGATGTGTGCCTGAAAGCAGGGCTCAGTTCAATGAATCGGGAATAGAATGTACATAATGCCCAAAGTATTCAAGTGGTTGTGTGGTTCTTGGGGCTTCCCCTCCTCTCGCTGTTCCTTTTCATCTTCTGCAGCAACAGAAACATTTGTCTACATAATTACAACACTGAAAGGCTGAACATTTTAAAAGGGAAAGTAAATAGAAATGTTTCTGAGATAATTGTTTTAAGTGTCCCCCTTTGCGTGATGAAGTACTGCACTAATTTCCTTGGAAGGTCAGAGAGGAGAAAAAAAAAAAAAAAAAAGACTAGCAAAAATAGCAACTATCAACATGTTTTCTTTGTGGGTTTTGTGTGCGTGTTTTATTTTTATTTCTTTGAAACAGCTACTAATTAAACGTTGGGAAAAGGAAAAGAAAAGGGAAAAAAGTCTTATATACCAGTTCTGACAGAGGCTGGAAAACAAAAAAAGAACAAAATTGTCTGCATTTTCAGGCAGTTACTGCTGTGTTTTCATGCAATTACATGCAAAGTAGTCATTTCAAGTTTGCAAATTTCCAGCAGGCATTGCATGTACAAGCAACCAATTTCACATACAAAATATTAACAGTACAGATGCTTTGTGTGCTGCGCATTGGCTTTCCATTTTAACACTTAGTAGTACACAAGTTCTGCTCAATTTTGTTAATACAGAGAAACATTTGGCTAAGCATAGACTTCCAATTCTGATCCTTTTGCCTGATAGTTTCAAAGTGTTCTGAAGTTGGGCAGCACATTTCCTACAGCGGGGAAGGGCTGCAGGTCTCTGTGCAATGCGATGCAAAGCCAGCATCCCCCAGCATGAGCTGTGACAAACATGGGCCAGAGCTGCCTAGGTTGATGGGAGCTACTCGCTCATCTGGATGGACACAGCTCCATCTCTCAGCTCCGTCTACCCAGCACCATCATCAAATACCTTAGCAAAGCTGTTCTGGGGGAAAGAACAGCTGTTCTCTCAGTCTCTAGTTGCAACTAAGCCTTAATAATTATCTCTGGTTATAAAACAAGAGAGCGCCCTATTGCTCTTTGCCACAGCTTCTTATGGCTGAATGAGTCGCAGAGGCTGAGGAGATTGACAGTGCTTTTAAGTTGAGGAAAAAAAAACATGTTTTAAAGCCCACACATCCATGTCACCTGATGTCTTTCATTGTGTAAATAAAATCTTAATACAGTTATGTCAATTGCTTTCAGAATAGATGTTTATTACCAGTGTTGACATGTCTTTCCACATCATCGTATTTTTCCCTTTCCTACCATAAATGCCAAAATAAAAGTTATCAGCAATTGCTTAGAAAAAGAACCATTCAGTAACTATTAATTTATGCTACTTTAGCTGTCACAAACAGAAAGACCTCAACAAGTTTCCTCTCAAGAAGAAATGAGAAAAAAATACTTAATTTTTAAAAGTAATAACAGCCTATAATTCCAATCACTGAGAAGATCTAATAATGTAGCTTGGAGTATGAAAATTATAACCTCAAATTGCTTTTTAATCAAATGAAACTTCTGTGTTTTATGATCCAGCAATTGTGTTTTAAGCAATCTGTGTATTACAGATGCTGGAGGAAGAATAGTTTCCCATGGAAAACTGTAGCTTTTTGATAAATGGAAACAAGTTGGTGTTCTGTTTTGCATGAATAGACTTCTCAGCATCCCTCTGACTAAATCTGTGAGATGTTGTAGAGCAGGACACATGTCAGGAGTCAAACTGCACCTTCAACCAAGTGATGTGCCCTTGAGCTTGAAAAATTGGCCCAAAGCTCTCAAAGGTTTAGAGGGCATCATATAGTAGAAATGCTGCAAGGAAGCTGAGAATTTCGGTTGCAGATGAAATAACCCAGGCCCATAAATAGATAGGAAATGGAAAATTTGCTTCATGAAACACTTTCTGGAAATACTAGTCTAAAAGTTTAATTTTGATAGTTAATAGAGTAGACTAAATAGGAAGATTTTATCAATAACTACTAATAGAACCGGAAATTTTCTGGAAAGCAAATCCGTTGCTTCATTTTTCATTTATTCATGTGTGCTCTGTGTATTTACCATCTCTGCACAAAGCACTGAAAGCTCTTCCAGCCCTCAGTAAGATGCATGGGTTATATAAATATATATTTTAAAAAGAAAAAGAATTTCATGCCAGTAGTCTTCAGATAAACACCTAATTGACTGACAGTTAGTAGGTGTCACCTTCTAATTTAAAAACCAATTTAAATTTAACCGTCATATTGTTGAAGAAAAGTATTACCTTTCATTCAGTAATTACGCTTAATTGACTTGAAGATTTAAATGCTACATTGGCTACAAACATTTCAAGCTGTGCATAACGTCTAAGCCTCCTGGGAGGACTGCAGGTACTGTACAGTTTGAGTCTCCTTCCTGACTTATCATGGAAACAAAACCCAGCAGCTTTCCCTCCCCTTTGCCTTGTAGTTGGTGCAAACAAATGGCAAGATCCCCAGCCTGGGGTGGGGGAAGATATAATTCAGCTTATTCAATGAAACTGTACCACTTCATATTGGCAAGAGCAGTGAGAGGCTTGGGGTTTTTAGTTTGGTTGTCTGAAGAATGGGAATCAGGCACCCAGAACACGCTGGGAAATGATGTCTTCCAGAAATCAGGTCTTTGAGGGAAATATTAATTTCTGTTGATGATGGCACGCATACACAAACCAATGGTCCCACTCTCCTCTCACACCAACATTTCACTTTCACCAATCATAAAAGTTTAATACTTTCTGTTTTGTGCTGCATTTCTCTTCCCTGAGCTGAAGGCTTTCAAGCTGCCAGCCTATGTTTGCTTTAGGAGGCCAAGGAGATCCAGTATTTTTACACTAGCTATTCAAAGCTTCCCAGGCTTGAGTCCTAGTAGGCTAGTGACCCAGCTGCTAACTACTGAAACCACTGCTGGAAGACCACAGTCATGGTAAGCCTCAAAAGTCCAGGGCCATTTGCATTATAAATGATCATTTAGCTTTGTTCTTTCCTACTCTAAGCTTTGCTTTTAGCTCTTTTATTTGTATGATTTGGGTTCACAACTTAGTCCTTCAAAATCTCGTATGACTTCATTCATTCAAGGTTTGAAAAGGATCTTGCAGAATTCAGCCTCCACCATATAAGCAGAGATTTACTACCCATAGAATTCTCTACAACCCAGTGATTTTACAGCAATTTTGTGAACCTCTGGCCTTTTATGGGATGTGGCCATCATAAGCACCAATTATGTCTTCCATCTAGCAGCCGGGTGCAGAGGAAACTTCCGAGAGATTTACCAGCAGCCTGCAAAATAAGGCTACCTCACCAGCTAGCAAACACTGCTGCTGTGATTTGTTGCTGCTGACTTCAGTTCGTTTACTCTGAACTATTGAAAAAAATTACTCATGAAATCCTGCTAAATTACCTTCTGCTTCTAGGATACCACGACACCGTTTGTCTGCAGAAAATGGGCAGTGAGGTTGAAGAATACAGAGAACACATTAACCTGCAGTTAACAGTACCCCAAACCTGGGAAAGCTTTTCCAGGCTTGACAGCACTGCCAGACATTTTATAGATAAGTTTAAAGGCCCTAAGAATCCACTATCCACTGCTATTTATGACAAAACATTTACAACACCCAACAACAAGAAAAATCCACTTTCCTGCTCCATACAGCTGTGAGAGACGAACAAGGGATTCTTTCCCTGCCCTGCGGAGAGGCAGCAGGAGTGCTCAACCAACACAAACCAACTGCTCCTGAAAGTTGGAGATCCGAGTGATGCAGATTGCCAAAGTTTCTTCTACACGGCCATCTCCCAACAGGAGTTAGGCAAGGCATTGAGACCCATCCCTCTCCCTAATTCTTGCTATACAAATGCTTTCATCCCATAAGAGGAATTTCCTTATAGCAGAAATCAACAGGTAGCTATTCCAACAGCTACCTTATTTGGAGAGACTCAAATCTGGCATATTTTTCTTATCAAAAATATTTATCAGTGAACTAGGTGGAATTTGGTCTTGTAATCACATATGAGAAAAATGCTAGGCTACACCTGCTTACAAATCAAATCAGAAAGTTTCACACAGATGAAAAATTTCTTTAGACAATGCACGTCAGTACATCATCTTGAAATTTGGTTGTGAACTGAAAAACTGGGCAAACAAAACAAGCCCATCAATACAGGTTCCTCTGCTACCACCTCACTGCATTTCCCAAGTGCAGGAAGGGCAGGAGCAGACCACAGTGAAATATGGACCCTACTACAAGTGTGTGAAGCCCTTAATCCTGCGCAGTGCTCCCCCTACAATCGCTGGGCACACAACATTTCTTTCTTAACTAGGTATTAATCATGCCTCTGGTGATGTGGGGGAGCCTTCACTCTGCTGCATGGAGAGAACTGCTGGTGAAGACGTTATAAATCTTCACTTTGTTTTTAGGGATTCTGGCTCATGTGCTCTTGCTCTGCCAGGAAACCCCTCTGCTCTTCGTGATAGATTTTCTGTGTTGGTCTTTGCTATTTTCTGGCTTAGCCAAGCTGAGATGCCTGGTAACAGCAAGCATCTGAGTGTGCGTTCATGCAACAGAGTTCTTTCATGTAGTTATATTACTGTAAGATATGAATAGGCCATGATTTTAATATAGCTTTCTCACTGAAACTGCTCTTCTCCTGGTTTTAAAATCAGAAGACAAGGCATTAAGTGCCAGACAATTACAAAAAATTGAGACTATTGGGATTTACAGATTTTAGCTGTGCAATACTTGATGGAAAACACCAAACCTACATGACAAAAAATCAAAAAGCTCCCCATTTTTGTAGTTTTAGCAACTCAATGAGTTCTGCAGACAACAGAGTTCCAGAAGTGATTTATTATTAGTATTATTATTATTATTATTTAATGCCTGCTGTTAATACTAGATTATCAGATTTGGGGCTAGTGTTCGGCATCTATTTGAGAATTTTGGATTATCAGCTTTCTGGCTCCTTTAACCTCTGTTTCATATACAGAAGACAAGGAATTAATATCATGAAGACCACTTTTTATTTCCTCAGGATAGAAATGGGCTCATACAAGAGTAGAAAACAATGACCTCTTTCCTTTTTTCCCCCTATGGTAGTTGTTATTAAAGTTACTGAGCAACGTTACAGCACCCACAACTTTTAGTGCCACATTTGCATGCTTGAAGACCTTTCATTGCTAAGAAAAGACAATGCAAAGGTCTGTGCTCCCTAACGAAGTCCAGGTGAATGACAGATCTTAGCACACAATCACTGCCTGCCACTTTAGGGCTGTTTCATGAAATTCCTATGGCTGGTGGTTAGTTCTTCTGGCAACTCTGCTGGAGTTGGAGGAAGATCTGAGAATTAAGGACTGCTTCTGCACAATGTGCAACTCACACAAGAATGGATAAAACCTCAGGAAATAAGTGGTTGCAAAAATCAATACAGACAGATGTTCCACCAAAATGAAGTATTTTTCATTAAAATAACAGCAAGCACGTCAGGCCAGAGAATAAAGACTTGAGCTGAAGTTAACAGAACCAATACAGGCCTGGGTCTGCCTGACAGTTACTATCAGTGCAGGAGAAGACAAAGAAGGAAGCAATAACAAAAGAAAAATTCAGAAGAACCTAAAATAGATACTGTTATAAAACAGAATAAAGTCTGAGCTTCTCAAAGGAAAACTCAAGATTAGGGAAGGAAGCCTTCAGAAGTCATACATTTTACTTCATGTATGACAAAATTCAGGCATGTGTTCCTCACCTGAAAAGCTTCTGATGGTGTCTAACTTGTCTCCAAGCAGGATTGGGAAATGGGTTAAAAATAAGAGAAATGACTCCACAAGTCCCATGAGTCTCTTCCTTATCAACAAAGGATTACTGCCCTTTTCTCACAGCTGGGAAATAACACTGAAGGAGAAAGCAGCTGCTAGCAGGTTGTGGTTGCACAGGTTGCAAAACCTCCTCAGCAGCCCCTCAATGCCCAAGGGAAGAGCTCGTTCTCTCCTCTTCTGTGTTTCCCACCTCTTCCTCCCAAAAGCCCACACTTCCAGCACAGGGCTCCCACCTGTCCTGCCTGCCTCCCCTTCCATGGGGTTCAGCAATATTTCATGTAAAACCTGGGTGCAGCTCAGCTCCTGTAATTGAGCTTAGAAAAGGAGGTCAGCATCCATTCTCCCTGCAGAAAGGAAATGCTAACTGCAGTTCAGTCTAAGATTATTATTTTTTTTTTTTCCAGCATGAAAACACTAGCTGGGACAGTGAGACTGAAACAAGTTGAAAATACTCTTAAGTTTTCAGAAAATATTGGGATTTTTTTTTCCCTTTTGCTCTGCTCAAGCCAGAAAAATCAGATTGGTTGCTTGTTAATTAAGTGTGCTAACAGATTATGCAGTTAAAGATGAACAGCAGTTATACTGATAACCCTTTCCCTGTCAGGTATCATCATTTTATTTCCTTTTGTCATGTGAGGGAGAAAGTCTTTTGTAGTGGTAGAGGAGCTCTATGTGAAAACCTAACTTCAATGTGTTTAATAGTATACCCCTGATATTATTACAGTTAGATTTTATCCAGAGGCTAAATATCAAATCTAAGTCAAATCTTCTGAAAATTTTTTGAAGTTGAAGGAGCACAGTTTTTGGAGAATTTTCATATCACTTTCAAATAATAATAATAATAATAACAACAACAATAATAATAACAGAAAGAGTATTCTAATATGTCAGGTCCATAGATACCATATTAATGTGCTCTTAGAGAAGTGAGAAGTGCAACAAGTGAAAATTGATACTCCCATCAATTCAATAATCCTTAAAGCTACCCTATTTTATGTCCCTCTTTAGTAACTTTGAACAGGATAGCAAACTAATAAGCAAATTCTCTAGGCCATCTGCCCCTGGAGTTTCTTAAAATGGTAGCTGACAACCACAGAAGTCTCAAGAAAAACTGTTTAAAACTTCTGAGAAAAGCCTAATTTAGAAGATAAGACTATTTTCATTTAATACACTAGGAAAAAAAAAAAAGTTCATCCGTATGAAAAAAAGGAAACGTTTAATATTGCCAAGGACAGTGAGTCCTTGTACGGTCTGTACGAGCACCAGCCATTCATGCTAACACAGCTAGGAAATGGAATACCGGAATTTCTCTAGATGGAGACTGACTGTGGATTGAGTTTTGTGCATATAAAAGATTGCAGTGACCTGAACAAAGCAGAATGCAAAGACATCACTACCCATGTAATGCAATCTTAATTTGTCAGACCTATGCAATTTTAGCACTTTTCTTGAAATCAAATTACTGGAAGGCTGTTTCTTTTTTTTTTTTTTTTTTTTTTTTTGAAATGGATAAGTAGCTAGAATATCACTTATCCAAGTCTCAAAACAGGCAAAATTTGCTTTTGCTTTGTGCTAACTTATGAGAATTCTTTTTCTATGGGTCTGAGATTTTATTTACAATGCTCAAGAGACACAATTTCATGCTTAAGTCAGACTGGATCAACATGTTTCATTTAGGTTTCCTGAAAAACTATCAAGCTGTTCCAGTTTCACTTAAAAGGTTTAAGACCTGAGCCAGTAAGAAAATCTGAAACCAGTTGAATTACCCAATTACCTTTTTTCTTCAGTTCAGAGAAACTGACACTCCAAACTTGGTTCTAACTCTATTTACCAGAAAAAGGTAAAAGTTTCCCTTCAGAGTTTTCCAGAGGCCACATTCACTTCCTCGCTCTTACAAGAGCATCAGCCCTCCAGCCACCCTCCCAGCTGTCACTGGCACTGACCTGACTACCTGAGAAATCACAGAATTCCTCCCAAAATAATTGTGGTAAAGCTGTTATCTTTCCATTGAAGGTAATGTTTCAAGATCTTCAATCTCTAAAAGACTTTTGTACCAACAATTAACAACTCTAACCATGTGTGCCAGAACTGAATGTTGTCCAAACTTCAACAGTTTTAAGAGTGTCACCCCATTTTGTTCTCTGAAGATCCACCAAACAGATGTAATGCACATTATTCCCAATGTAGATATCTGGACAGATGTTCTTCAAAATTAATAGCTAAAACTTAGTTATCTTGCTCTACTTTTCCCCTCCCAGACATCAGTAATACATCAGTATACAGACACATTACTGATGTATAGAAACACCATACATCAGCAACTCCTACAAGTAGCTCCTGCTGAAGTTATGAGGCTGTTACACTTGTCCCCCAAGCAGAAATCAAAATAAGCTGTTTTTTCACTGTGCAATCCTTCCCAAGGTCTTCAATGCTTTCCATGGGTTCAGAATTTGATTTGTGTAAAGAAGAACCTGTCCTTTTATTAGTCAACTTGGCTTGTTTGATGAATTTGTCTAATGTGGCCATATTATATATTATAACTTGCTGACATCTAGCAATTGAGCAGAGGTCAGATTGGAAGCTCAAGGATTAACCAGCGTTTATTCCATATTTCATCTCTCAAAACCAATAAAGTGGCATGCTCTCCTCAGCCGTCTGTCGGAGGAAGAAGCGATGCCTCATAAATATGAAGCAGTATTTTCAGTTAAAACTTCTCAGAGGAAAATCTAAAATGGGAAATACAGAATAAACAGTGCCAATTTAAAACAAATTAAAAAGAGAAATCTCTATTCTTTCCATGATCTGTCTGTATGTAATTATATGTTAAATTAATTGCTCTAAAGCATATGGAAGAGTAAAAAATACCATAGGATAATTACTAGCTTATATACAGTGCAGTTACAAATAAACTATGACATACTTCTCAAACCAATGAATTGAACTAATTCGGTGTCTTCTCACTCACTCGTAAAATAACTTGTCAAAATCATCACCGTTTTTTAGAACAATTTTGAAGACTACATGCTGTATGCCTATATTTATATCCAAGTGGTTTCCTCATGCTGCTCTCCTTCAAAGCAGTTAACTAATGCTAGCATGGCAGAGTTAATGTGGATGAAGGCCAAACGGTAGATGCAGAAGGAAGAGGAAGGTACAGACAGAAGGAGGAGTTCTCATTTTGCTTATCTCCCTCACTGTAACAATAATTCTTCATTTGCACCAGAACTTTTCTTCTTTCTAGTGAAACACTTTTTGATGTATAGACTATTACATCGGGGTACCAAAAAAATAAAAATAAACATAAATAAATCCTTTGGTTCTTGCTTAAATACTGGCATGGTTTCTTCCTGTCACTGCCTTCTATGACCTCAGATTCCTTGCGAAAATCAGGATTTGTTCTCTCTGGGAGTAAGCTGGTCTGTAAACATTATCTTATGTAGAAATAGTACCTTTATAACACATCCCTCTGTAGATTTTTTTTTTCTTTAAATATCTGCTGTCTTTATAGGCTAGCAAATAATGGGTTCTTCATTGCATCCATCTGGCAGCTAAATCAAAACACTTTCTTTACTTTGCAAGTTTTTGATGAAATAGATGTTTTGTTGCTATATGAGGAACACATTGTTTCTTCCAGATTAAACTGATTTCAAGTAGTTTCTACTCTTTGTATGAAAATGAACTGCACAATTACTGCAATTATCTCAGTCGGTATGGGAAGGGTAGATAACATCGCATTGTCAGGTCCACCTGTCTGACCAACTGTCTAATGCAATTTATTCAGGAATATTTCTGTCCATAATGGGGATCTTCCAATAAGCATTTCAACCTTTACCATTTATCCTAATTATATTCAGGCTGCAATTAGCTAATTAGAAACAGTATGGCCATTTCAAAGTAATTGAAATTACAGTTATTCTCTTATTTCTCAGATGCTTTTATACTGTTATCACAATGTGTTCCTTATTAATATAGTGACACCTAATTTTGTATGCAAGAAGCCATGGTGGAACCATTATGAAATTAATTTGTTTGATCAGTGATCAGTCTGATTTCACAGAGATTAAGAAAACAGAAGCTGGAGGTGGCAAAGAGCTTGGGACAATCAGAGAGCCTCCAGGAACAGACAGTAGGGTCCTGGAGGCTGGAGGCAGACTATGCCTTTGGCTTTCAGTGCACCCTGATGCTGTTCTAAAAGGCCCCTTATCTATGCAGGAGCCTTCTCATACACACACAGCTGTGCTTACAGCTACTCTCTGCTATTGCCACCGTGCATGCATTTCTCAGGGACTGATCGACAACTGCACCAGGTGACAGTGACAAAAGCAAGTCCTCCGTCACCCTCTGGGCTCTTATCTAGCAAATCACAGACACAGGCAGGTAGACACAAGCCTGTGAAACAGAATCAGGATGGCGAGACCTCAGCAGACGACTCTGCCCAACTTCTTAGAAGATGGCACCTATTTCTCCGAAGACTAAGTGTCATCGGAGAGTCTCAATACAAGCAGCCAGAATTGCTGTCACAGCTGCGATGCAGCTCTCAAGCTCCAGGAACAGAGCTAAGTACACAACATCCATATGTCCTCGTGCTTTGACTTCCACTTCTTCAACATTAACATTTATATAGCATTCTATTGAATAAAGAAGAAAGATCAAATATGAGCCAGAATGAATCCTTTCATCTTTTTATGATTCTGATATTGGATTGTTTTTAAAATAACCATTCTGCTTTCAATTGGCAATAAACAATATCATTGCTAAAACTAATGGATTAGACTGTAGTCATCAATTAATTATTTGTGTGAGATGTGAAAACCTACAATAACAATTACAATAATAATGTAAATCACATTTATTGATTTCAATCAAGCTGCTGTGGATCTACACCACAGTCAGTGTTTCAGGGATATCTGCACACAGATCTTGCCAAGCGTACTGGGAAATATGTCCAAAAGTTATTTGAAGCTGTCTGGATTTTATTAGGTATTTTATCACCATTGCTCTTATAACAAGTGGCTATATATTACAATAAGCATATTAAAATCTATTCAGAGCATCTTTTCTATTATTATATTAACAGAGCATCTTACAGCATTCACTGCATTTATTCTTACAGGTCCTAATGGGGAAGAACTCTTACCTCCACTTCACAGATGAAGAAGAATACGTGGTCCCAACAGCACTGTGCTGGGACAAAACTCAGCTAAAGCACCAGAAATAAGCTAGCTGTTACGTGAGCAATTGGTCTGCTCTGCCAGACAAGTTGCATCTAATCTGGACAGAACACAATCTTGGAACGATCACATTCTCTAAAATTTTAACTAGCTAATTTAGAGCTGTCCTGGATATTTTAAGATAGCACTGCACTAGACTTACACCTAGAAAGTTCAGATAAATCAAGATTAGAGAAGATCTACATAGCAGATCAGTGCCCTGAGCTGACTTTCTCCTTACCTGTTTCCCTCCCCTGAGATCTAGCAATCATATAATAGAAGAAAAATGAAATATTTCTTTTCTCCTAATTGAAGGAGACTGAAAGAGCTATCTGGTATTGTATGTACAAATTGATAATAGAGAACAAAAACAGAAATAACACCTCTGAAGATAAGACAGTTGCAGAAAGTCAAACAGCCTACTGATGACATTAGGAAAAGAGAAATCAGAGCAGTTAATACATACATTCCCATAACTGTACAGGTTTTGCAGGTGGAATGGAAAGATGACACTTATAACATTTTGTATTTTATAGAAAATAACAAGACATTAAATTAAACACAATTTGGTGTGTGTATATAAACTAAACTCAAGACACGTCCCCTTAATTGCCAAATGTATAACTAATGGAGCATTCCCAAAAAAAAGTCAGGGTTCCTTTTTTCCAAAGCATCGCAGGACATTGAAATGGATTTCCAGGCTCTCGCTCTTATGTATGATTGCTTCATTACCAGTTTCTTTTTCTCTCTGATCCGAGCTTGCTAATTTAAATAAAGTTTTGATAGGTATTTTATAAAAGATGGGAAGGATTTGATAGGACTTAATATTTCAGCTCAGTACACTATCCAGTAACAGGGTATTTATTCATAGCCAATTGTTCTCAGTAATGCTGAGAAGAAAAGCTTGGAGTGGCTTATTGTAAATGCTTGTCCAGATTTTACAACGAGTTCCAAGCAAGCAAAGATGAATCTGTATTTACTCTGCTCTTGACACTTGCCCATTAGTGTAAAGTAGGAATTGCCAGTAACATAAATGTGAGTAGACTATCAGACATACAAGCAGCTTTTACTCTTTGCTGTGTGCAAGTTATGTCCCCATTAGATGTGGATATGACATACTTCAACTAAGTTATACAAATGATTGAATCATTCTCCCTGTGCAGACCAGGGACACTGTTTAAAATTCACATAAAATATGCAGCACTATTCAGCTGCTGATCTTTTTGGAGTTCCTTTGAAATAATGTGTTCCACTTGGTTCAAAAGAAAAAAAAAATCCCAGGGGAAAAATTCAGAATAAATAAAATATTTGGCTTCCTAGACAAACTAACGCAAACCTGAACAAAAGGTATTAGACAGCAGTGGGGAAGGCTCAAAGGAAGGGGGAGGTTTGACAGACAAAGAAGTTCTCTTTCAAAGAGTGAGATGAACAAGAAAGAAGGTGACCAGAAAAATATGGTGCACTAGAAATGGTAAATGCATTAAGCAGCACAAAATCCTGAACAAAACTGTCATGTGATATCAGAAGTCATGATTAATTGGGACTGAGACACACATACCCCAAGAAAGATGCCTCTCTAGATCTAGCCCAGGAGAAGATCCGAGAAATTGTGCTCAACATTAAACCTCAGAGGCTGGACACAAACCTCATCAGCACTGGTGTGCCAACACAGTTCTGAAATGCTTTGGCATTCCTTCGCAGGGATCACAGCCTCCTGCAAATACTGGATGTCCATGTGCTTCGTGGCACAGTGCTTTACATAAGGCATTTTTCCCTGGCATACATGTAGTTTAACCAGAACTCTAACAGCACACTTACCCACTCACAGCCATCAGGAAAAAGTTACATAAATCTGCAGAGCTTGGGGGATAGTCTGACAGAGTTCCTGAGATATATATTGAGTGTGAAGAGAAAAAATTATACTACTTATAGTACAATCCACTGAAGAGTTGCAGTAAAGGTACAAGAACTTGTAGGTATGGATTTTGTTTGTTTGTTTTTGCAGAATAAGTTTGACTCCAGCAGAGTGCCTCAGGCACCAAGACGTTAAATGAAACAGAAAAACAGTGTCCGGCAGGATTACAAAAAGTGTTTCTGTTTTGAGGTACGCAGTCATCTGTTCTCCATTAGAAAGATATTATTTAGGCATCATCTCCATATTTATCTCAGCATGACATAAGAAACAAAAAGACTGGGGGAACCAATTGGTGTTGCTCTTTAGATCAAATAATTCTTTCAGTATCAACATCTGCTAGCTTATTAGTCAACTTCACAGTCAGCAACAGTGCTTCCATCAGACAGGAAAAGTGATCAGTATTTCAGCTGCTCAGGGTGATTCAACCATGTGCAAAAAAGCATTGCAATGCTACGAACCATTAACTTCCATGTAAGTCTCGTTGTGAAGGTTTAAATGGTTATCATCTTTATGGTAGCTCTGCGTATCAGATGGATATTTGCCTGGAATCAGATATTTAAGCCAGATTCTGGCTTCTTTCTGGGATTAGATAGCAATATTTAAGACAGTTCAGACAATACTCTGTGTACATGTGAACAAATGCAACATATATAACTGCATGCTGCCTTATTCTAAAGTAAGAGAAATATGATCAAAAGCACTTGTGCTAGTATAACTTGGCATAGTTTCACGAGCAGTAATTAAGATTTTTTTTCTCACTGTGATCCTTTTTTATAACGTAATCCCAGACACGTACAGGTAAAAATAGCTCCCTTTGCAATAGAAAAGCAAATAATAAACACATTAATTATTTTAATCATAATTAGAGACTCCACAGATCAAATCTGTACAGATCACATCTAAATGAAGATGTACAAAATAGTACAGTCATCTGATTGCCCCTGCTCAAGGGAAAAACAAACAAACAAACAGGGAAAAAACTAATCAGTCTACCTCAGTAATCATACATAAAAGTATACAGCAAAACATCGACAGCAGCAAGCACAGTTGTGGAGCTAAGGTAGAGCAAAGAATACACACACAATGACAATTTGATGCAACTGTCTCTTGAACAAAAAGTCATTTGCTAATTGAATCTGACTCCAAAAGGAATTTGTTTTTATTTGATATGGTGTTTCAAAGTTCTGTCCTCAATATTTAAAAATGACTGTGTCTTTGCTGCTGAATAGAAATTTTTGACACAATGTACACTGAAATCTCTGGAGTCTAACGTTGACATGTCAATTCTGAAAATGTATAGGCACGTGCATTGGTTATTTCTAAAATTTGTATCCCAGCAGCTTCCAAACTGATACTAGCACCAAAAGAGAAAAAAAAAGACTGAATTAAAATACTCAGTTATGTAAATGTCACTATTTGTATTAATCCTGTCTGTACCACTTGCAGTTTCACTATTTGTATGAATGTTTTCCATGTTTTACTTACTAATTGCTGCTCTGGATTAGTGCATTGTATGTATAACAGACAAAAATTGTTTTGATTGAAGACATGAGGCTGGTAATCCAACTGCTTGGCCTTACTGTTGGAATCATTTTCCTTTGTAAATAATCTGGAAAAAAGTTTTGCTACCATAAGATAGCAAGATTAATTATATATCTATTAATAACATATGTGTTCAGTGAAACATTTCAGCCTTCAGACTGGACGTCTGTAGCATTCTATTCCTTCCCTTAAGATTTAAACTTCCACCAGTTTTTAGATGTTTAGTGAAAAAATCCAGAAGAGCAAAAAAAAAGGGAAATATCAAGAAATACTATTATTACACATACATCAGCAAAAAGTCCTGAATACTTTCTCCTATCACTCCTAATTGAGTTCAGTAATTTTTAGATTTGTACTCATTCATATTGCAGAGGCCAATTTATGAAATTACCTATCCTAAAGAAATGAAGGCAGGGAAATCAAAAGGATAACATAGCTTTGTAATGGAGCAAAGGGAAGGTGAAAGAGGGAGCTCAACTTGGCAGGGAGCCGATACCAATGCTGCAGCCAGAACAGTTGGCAGAGGTGTCATGCAGGATGTTTTTCCCAGCTGAAAATTCATACAGCCAGTGAGGACAAACAGATCTCCAAGCTGGGAGATTCACAAGGGAGAAAAAAATTATATATCTCTGTCACATCTGCAAAACTGAGGTTAAAGACAGAAGTCAGAAATTGAGAAAGCAGCCAGGGTTTGCATTTTATATCACTATATTCCCTTATCCGACACTAAATTTAAAGTGGTTTGCAAACCAAGACTAAAACTTCTTAGTTCACTTTAACTTCCCCTAGAGACCCAAGCCCAGAAAGCACAGCACAGAAATCCTATGGAAAAACACACCTGCTTGATTACTTATTCAAATTTGTTGCTTTAGGTGCAATTATACGTACTCTAAATCTGAAGCCTAATGCACACGCGGTTTCAAATATTTCTTTTATATACAAAAGTAGAAAATATATGTCATATAAACAGAATGCAGACTGAAGAGACTTGCACCTGGGGTCTAGTCTTGTTTATGAGAAAACTGAGAGTAAAGAACCTAAAAATTAAATGTCCATACCAATGCAGCATTTAAATAAATCCAGTATCAAATGTACGGATGTGATTTCAATTCTTACACAAACTGTCTTTAAATGAATAAACATAAGAGCATAAGAGAATGAAAAGTCCTCCATTATTCATTAAAGGCTTTTAGTGGTTCATTAGTTTTGTTGCTGTAATCCACTTCTGATTAGTCGGGTTGTTAAACAGCCATTGTCAAGAGCTGCTAAAGTGCATGAATTTTTTTTCAAACTACAGCAGTGTCATTTGAATGTAGTTAGCAACATCTCATCAGGTGTTATGGCCATGCCTGCAGAGTATAAATTAACTGTGATTTCTTTAGCACTCCCTTTTTTAATCATGTTTTCATATGAATTTTCATTTAGACATAACACAGTAGAAAAGCTGCTAGCATTTTAGATTGCTGAGGAAAGCTATCTTGAGAAGCCACAATGATAACATAAGTCCAGGTGGATGAAATAAGAGTAAATATGAAGAAAGAGGAGGGAAGGAAAAGACATACATGTACATCCTGACCCAGCAGTGTCTGCCGATGACCTGGTGGGGCAAACAGTAATGAAGCATTTACATGCAAAACTCCAAATCCCAGAATTTACATTCCAGGAGCTTCCTCCAGCTTAATTCGTCCCTGTGGGACAGAAACCTTCAGCAACCACAATAGGGACTGCTAATATGAGAAAACAGCTCCACTAACCTTGAAGAGCCATTAACTTGCACCTTCTCATTTATTCTTCTCAGATGTCCCAGCTCCCCCTTGGGTTGCTGTCCTCTCACAAGAGCTGTGATTTTAAGTTACAATCTCACTTTTAAGACCTGTTTTGTTAGTTTTTTTTTCCGAAAATTCTGAAGAATTGAAACCTAATCTTCAAACCATCAGAAGCAACAAAATATTTCTTTGACTTCAGTGAGGTTGCTTGTGGCAAGAATTTGGGGAGCAAACATGGAGTAGTGGCAGCTCATGAAAGTCCAGGGAGGGTGTGAAGACAAAGCTCGTCACTGAGCTGCAGCTCGGTGAATTGCCAGGTCAGCGCCTCACTAGCAAAAGATCAGAGTTATGGTAGGGAAAGGAGCTCAGCAGCCAACGTCTCCACTAGAAAGTGAATTTACTCCAAGTTCATAACTAGCTTTAGTGCACTAATCCTCAGGAAATGGATTAAAGCCTATCTGTTCTGCTCTCCCCGAAGAAACTGGCACAGGAGAGTCAGCAGCAAACTTCAAGATTTGTGCAAAGGGTCTGCTTTTATTCAGTCCTTTTGCATTACTATGAAAGACATTTTAAAGTTTGGATAGAGACCATGCTTTCATTTTCTGTGTCCAGCTACGTAAAACGATAGAGACTGTTCCCACCTTGTGTTACTGGAACACAAATAATTAAGAGACATTCAATTTATTTTAAAAACATGCTTCATACATACACTTCAAAGGTTAAATAAAAAAGCCATTCTCAATGGCTAAATATTTTAATATCACAAGTTTAGATGGGGTACTTTTTTTTTTTTTTGTCGGTCAAAAATAGATTCATGATTCAAGGCCATGAAGAACTGCTCAGCCACTACAGAAGAACTGAATCGGTCCCACATTGATCCTAAAGGAGCCATTTATGCAGCTATTTTTGTAATCTACCTGCTACATAAACTGTTCCTTTATTTTTCCTCTTAACCTTGGTATCACTTTAACAACTGAACATTTCAAATCTTTGGGAAACTCTGTCAAGAATCTTTAAGAAAAAAATGAAAGAAAAATAAAAGAAAAGTTCCCATGATAAGGCTTTCTATGGCAAACCACAAACTCTATTTTCAACGACAGAGGGGGATTATCCTCATCCCCCTCCATCCTTCATTTCAGAACTACAGCATTGTTTGAGAACATACCAAATAATTTATACAAAAATCCATTGGGAAAATAAAAGAATAGAAAAAGTATATAGCCTTGGAAGCATGAAGTCTTTGTTATAATAAAAGCACACTTGCAAAGTACAAAACCAGGAATTACTTAGAAGTATTTTAGATATGCAGTTACTCATTTCAAAATCCAAACAGAAGATTTTTTAGTATTCAAGCGATTTTAAGAAATCAAAAAGAAGTACTATAATGGACTTAGGCAGAAAAGATCTGCTTTTCCATATTTCATTTCTTTAAATCAAGGCTTAGACTTCTCACTTGTTAATAGTATATTCAGAATATGTGTCAACTGTAAAGAAGTAGTTGGAAGTCTACAATGCTCTTTAATGATTTAGATGACCTTCAAATAGTCTCAATTTAAATAGATTTTAAATGAATCAGGGAGGATTTCAATTATTTGGCTGCACTGTTTTCAACTCCTCTACTTCAAAAATGTATCTTTATGAAGCCTTCACAATAATTTCCCAAAGAAAAGTGATTTAAGACAATTTATTGGAAATTGCATCCATACACGGTAACAGACACCACAGGATTTTGTAAGAAACAGGCTTTCTGCACTGCCTCTGAATCAGATGGTACTTTTTTATTTAAAAAAAAAAAAAAAAGTTGATTCTTTAAAAGCTGATTTTGCAAGATGCAGTCATCAGTGTTAATATACTAAGTTAAAAAGACAGGTAATTATATCAGCAAGTCTTTGGGTGAAATAATTTCCGTAGGAACAGCATCCTGGAGTCAACTATCCAAGAAATCTCCCAATTCAGGTTGCAGATATGTAACATCAGCTTTGAAACAAAAGGAAAAAATTAAGTTAAAAACTTATATATTATTTCAACCATTTTTAGCTTGTTCAGTGGATGCTTCATTTTGAAAGTATAATTTAACTGACTAACAAAAGAAGTATAAACCATTTCATGAATGATTGAGACATATACTGTAAACACTGCAGACTTTTATTCTTTTAATATTATTCTTTTCGCTATTAAAGAAAATTTATGCATATTTAAAAGTCTAATGTTGAGAAGAAAAATGTAGACACAAGCTTTAAGCATATGTCAGTCCAAAGAAAGCATAGAAAGCAGTCAATCCAGCAGAGAGGAAGGTTTTAATTCTTAATTTAGTGTAAGGCACAAGCTGACAACAAACACAAGTAGCAGCAAGTCTATTTTTTATATTACAATTCCTTGGACCACTTAATCTTTTTCTTTTTTGACCAGCTGGTATATCTGCCCATCCAAGAGCAAAGGTCAGGCATGTATGCCTTGTGGATACAGGCTAGCACATACCTTCCCTGTCTGCCTGTTTTCTCAGTATGGTCGTTGCTTTCATTTCATGAAAGAGAACTTAGGAAAGCAAACACATGATCTCACGTTAAGACATCATAAACACACGGCACCATTTATGACACATAAGGGCACTATTGATCACAGAGCACAACCCTGACTTCTTCAAGCCTGATCGATTTCAATGCAATCTTGCTAGAGAAGGGGAAAAGAATAATCTCATGGAGACCTTTTCCTTTCTTTCTGAGCATTTCTCTCCAGAATTTTCATATACGTATGTTCAAGACAGGGACAATTAAACATTTCATACTGTAACCTGCCAAATATTTTATTTCACAGAAAGAGTTTGTGGAACCCTGAGTTTATAACGTATTCAAAATGCATGTGAAATGCCTTCAGAATCATTTGCGCATAATCTAAAGGTTTGAAAATAAAACTGTTGCTGTATCATATTATACTGAAAATCCCATGATCCCATTTCCTCTGTCACCACAGCAGGATAAAAGAACCCTGATTGTGAAGTGTTCTTTCCTGAGGAATCCATTAAAGTGCAGGTCTCTGTATTTCATCAAAGTCCTGCGTTCATCTCCCCAGAGTGGATCACAACTTCTTTGTGTCACTTGCAGTTTCAGGAAACAGTGTTTGCAGAGAACATGTTCATAAATACTCTTTTTAGCTCTCCTTGACTAACAGCAGCATTAAGGCTGAGTGAAGATCGATGTTATTTGAGGACAATTTACTAATTGTGGATGAGTAACAAGGACAAACAAAGGGAGATAGAGTACTATCATAGAAGATTTAGAGTATATTTAGGCCTTTGTTAAAATATGTAGTTCAGAGGGAGTTTGGAAAATTAATCTGAGGAACCAAAGCAAACATTCAGCTGAGAAAAGTCAGCAGCTATTCACACTGCTGTATGTGGTGTCATTTTCTGAACACACACTCAAGTCAAGCCTCAAAATCAGGCAGCTTAAGTACATTCAGAGAGCAAGTGAGCATATTAAATAATGCCAACACTACACCCCATCTCCATGTTTCAAACTGAGATTCTCAACATGACATTAAGAGGGTCTAATAATTGTGGTTGAAATTCATGTTGTGGAGAAACAGCACAAGAAGAAGACCAACATCCAAAAGACTAAACATGGAGGTTTAAAATAAGAAAGGTAACTTTGCTACCTTGGTGCAAATTATTGACGCTAACTTAATGGTTTGCACAGCAAGCACAAAGCAGCAACTACAGTAAATAATTCTAATAAGATTTGCAGTGATGTGTGATTATCTGCACAATCTACTTTAGGTGCACAAAGATTAATTCATTCACTTTACTATGAGCCCTTAATAGGGAAGCATATCTTGAAAAAGAAAGACACTCTATAGTCAATGGAGGGAGAAAAATTGAGAGGGTGATTTGTACTGGTTCTTTTGGATAGGAGTAATTGCTTTCTGGAGATGTCTGTCTCTCTTCATATACAGGAGAACTAACAACCAGTTAAAGGAAGGCACCACAACTCACAGGTGGATGAAGCCTGCCTCCCATTACTTCAGAATCTCTTTGTGGGTAGACAACTTCCAGCTTCCTCGGATACAGGAAACTCAGATAATGTGTTTTCTGTCCTTAAAACAAAAGGTGATAGCATTTTAAACTGTGGACAGATTTAACTTTAAGACCTTGTTCACAAGGTGAAAGTGTTACTGAGATGTGTGAACTTTTTTTTTTTTTTTCAAATCAGGATGTTAAATGTATTTTGTGGATAGATTAAAAAGACAAAAAAAGTTGTGCCAGACCACTGAATCATGAACTTCTATAGAAAAAAAAAAAATTGACAAAAATATGCAAATCTAAGAACAGAGGAAATTTTATTCAGCTCTCACAGATTTTTTTTTTTTTGTAAGAACATTAGTAATATACAGCACAAATGCTGTATTCAAAGCATACATGCTCAGACTGTACAAACACCAGAAATCAAAATACTTCAGTTGTAATTTATCTTTCCCCATAGAACAGTAAAGATGAGCTGAATAGTCACTAACCTAAGAGTTTGAAATCAGTAATACAAAAACTTTTATACAATGCACTTTATTGCAAATCAAAGGCTATTGCTTTTAGGACACTACTTATAGTGGCTATTTTTTCCCCCCTAAACTACAGAACATTCAAAAATTTAACCACTTCCAGAATGTAAGCAGCATGAAATAACTGGAAAGTCTGTGGTTTGGCTCTGAGCATATATTGCAAACTGAATGAAGAGAATCCTAGGGAATATTATATTAACAAATCTTCTAAATGAAATTTTAAAATCCTCACACAACTCTAGTAACAGTTATTTAAATCTCTATGATTTTTAAAGAGCTTAAGAATGATTCTACAAAATGCCTTTAATTGCTGGTGAAGTTTGTTGGTTTCATTTCCCCCACATCCCCCGGCTCTGCCCACTGATGGGTCACAAGAGCATGGCAGCCAACATGGAAGTTCATACTGCCAACACGTGATCTGCTCCAGGACTTGAGAAACTAGTAACTTTTTCCATGAAAATAAACTGAAAATACCTGCAATGATGGCATCATGCTATCATCATGATAACCTATGTATGATCCTAATGCTTACTACTCTTACTGCAAAATCAAAATTTCTTCATGGGACTGTATGTCTGCCTTAATATTTAATACGATCAAAGGCTTATTTTCAATAATGGGTAAAAGTGCATATACTAGTGTAAGATGAACAATGAGATCATGATTTCTATACAGAAAGCCAAAAATATTTTCAAAAGCAGTGTTTGCTATGGAAAAAATACGTTTATGGATTCTTAGCTGTTTGTTTATCCATCAACTAAAGTCCTGTTTGGAGCGTGGCAGTTCATAAACATTTATTTGGGTTTCCACAGAACTCAAGGTTTATGTCCTCATGAAATAAAATTATTTAAGTACACAGATCTTTACTGCAAATATTTTTACAAATGAAATATACGGATTTTTTTTTTCTTTTTAAATGGCTCTAAAGAGAATAATATTCATAGCTCTGTAAAATCTACTGGCTGATCTGTAACCCCTTGAAATGACTTGTTGCTTATTTACAAACCACATAACACTTCAATTTCATGCCTGTGTCATGAACTCAAACTGAAAAGAAATTTCAAGCATTCGCTGTCTCATTTCCCACAGTATGGTAACTCTCATAGAGGTGAGCAGGCTCTGCCCACCATGTCCCATGGTGGCAGCACATCCAGCATCACAAACTACAGGGGTTCCACATGCTGGTTGAGGCCACAGTCTGGTTTTTCAGCGCTGAAGCTGCGTTCATCCCTAGACTTCAACAGTTTTGTAGGGAATACCATTTATTTGGACAATCCACGACCTGAAATGTTACTCCTGCTGCCTTGATGTGTTTTTACTGTGGAGGGATTTAATTAAGCCAGTTGTAGGCTGTAATATATCTAGATAACAAACTATAACTTTTCTGTTAGCCATGCTGCACAATTTGGAGTGAATAGCCTACCAGTGCCACTACCTGACAAAAGTTACCATAAAATGCTTGCTGAGCAATCTATAAAAAGTTAGCATGTATTGACGGATTACTCCAGCCCCCTCAGTTTTCTGTAATCATGAAGCATGGCCACATTTTTAGCCTCTGGAGGAAGCTGTATGCCGAAGCACCAGGTCAGCTTGGTGACAACAGACCTCGAAGTTACAGGACTGATGGAGCCAAAAGGGTAGGGTAGAGCTGGGCAACATCTCGTGCTCAGCAGGAGGAACTTGGTAGCCCATTGCTCATGGCTTGTTCACTGTTCTAACCATGTTTGTCCAGGCAGAGCACCCACCTCGACCCTGGGACACAGCTCATTCTTTCCTTCCACTTCTGCCTGTGTAATAAAGGATTACCACATCAGGTTGCTTACTTCACTTACGTAACTAGATGAGCCAAAACATTTTTAAAATAAAATAAACCACACGCAAGCCTCTAAGTCCTTCTTCCCCTTCCAATTTTCTAGGTGTTTCTTTCCAAAAATACAGACATTTTCTGACAGGACAGTTGCAGGTACAAGTTTTACCTCAGTGCCTGAGGCTAACACTGCATTTCCAATGAGCCACTGACCAGCCATTCAGTGCTCTTCAACCAGGCAAACAGGATAATTCCTATCCATCAGTAGAGTTTTATCTGCATTGTGCAGGACTCTAAACACTGTCGCCTCATAACTGACCATTTACCCTGAAATTACCTCTCTTAACAGTCTTTGAGTGGTTGTCAAAAGACTTATAAACTACAGTGAGTTCTGTCTATGCAAGTTGGGCAAATAAAAGTTTCACCATTACACATTTTGGTCTGTTACTTTCTCCCAAATGACTTCAGAAAACAGATGAATTGTTCATATACTTTGCTGTTGTTGTTGCAGAGTCCGATGGAAACTGCTTTCACCTCCAGAAACCTCCCTCTCCCTGCTCTCAAATTATTGTCTCCCTATTCTTTCTTCCCTCTCCGCTCCTCTTGCTCCTCTTCTGTCCTTTCCCATCTCATTCTAGAAAAGTACCTCAGGAAGTTAGTGCACTCAGCTCCCACTGTTAACCAGGGGGGAAAAAAAAAAAAAAAAAAAAGAAAAAACCCACACCAGAAAACCTCAGAGCCAATTTAGCACATCATCTGCAGGCAATACATTAAGGAATGCAAATTCCCCTGCCTGGCACAGTACCATCCTTCCTCTTACTTCATGCCGTGCTCAGCTGGATGCCAATGCTTTAGAAGAGGAATGCAGCCCCTTCAGAGGAAGTTTAGTAGTGTGGCCTGTAGCCATTTATACATACATCTAATATTAACAGAGATCTTCCCACAGACATGAAGAGCTCGCATTGTCTATTAATGTAGATGTATGGGAGCCCCAGGCTGATGGTTTTCTTCTTGTTTGTTTTTATTAGCTGTAGAATTAATCCTCAGCAGGTTTAATACCTGCCACCATAACTCCTCCAAAGATTTCAGATGGGTAAAATGTAATCTACTTGATGGGTTGTGTGGCTTTGATTAGTAAAACACAAGTGGTTTTGATCAGCAGCAGTACATCAGAATTACAAAATTGTCCTGCCAAGCAATTTCTTGTAGTTACCAGAAAGAAACAAGGGCAAGAGCTGGGTGGAGCAGTGGGAAAAGCACTAAGGAGTTACTAGTAGTATGCGTTTCTTCAGTTTGAATAGAGTGACATGTCGCTGAGGTTAGCATCCCTACCTTAGATAATCATAAGCACTGATGTTCCCTCTGCAACACCCTGCTTAAAAATTTTAAGTCATCTAACGCACAGCATGCACTGTTTTTCAAAGCAGATATAAACTTTTCTATTATTTTAACTGTCAGAACAGACTGCAAGGAGCTTGCATCTTCCATTCACATTTCATTAGAGTATCTGAACATAACTTGTTTTCTCTCAACGTTCTGCTGTGCAGTATTTGCAGAAAGCATTTGACAGCAGAACAAAGCAGTCGTCATCATATCTTGGGCTAAAACAACGACAACAACATTATGACAGGTTCCTTCATCTACCCATGCTTTTGCTGAGCTGAGGGATTTTTCAGCAGTTTTTATTACTTTTGTTTGTTTCTCAGGATACACAAAATGAACACACAAACATAGCCAGCTATTTTAATTAGACATAGGAAAAAAAACTCAGACAAGACCAGCTTGAATGAGTTTTTTTAAATAAAACAGTTTTGCACGTTAATTTCAGATCTACCTCAGATGTATTGGGTTTTCTGACCAGCATACATTTCAGATTATACTCATTCAACTGCTACTATTAACAGACAGAAGCAATATCGGTAAGCTTGCTCTGTTTCTTAAGACTATGAATGTCTTAATATCCACAATTTTGTTTGCTTTTAATTGTGATCTTTATGACTTCAGAATGATGTCAAAAGTCCTCATTTTTGGTAACCTGAATGCAACAAGGGCATCATGCAAACTGTTCCCGAAGGGTCTTTTCCCCCATAACTCAGTAGCATAATATGGCAATTCCAGGCTTTGAGATAGCCTGACTTTATCCTGAAGAAGTTCAGGAAACCTTTTAGTGTCTCCAGGTCAAATACTCAAATGGCCTGAACCCTGAATTCTCTTCAAGAAAGCTTCTCTCCAAAACCACATGAAGGAGCTTTGGGAATGGTTTTTAGGAATCATTGCTTTGCCCAAGCATGTCAAGACACTTGACCTTCAGCATTGCAGCTGCACCTGAGGTGAGCTCCAGCATTTCCTGGAAACGCAGAGCTTACTTAGCCACACTGCTTGCACTAAGTAAAATATTTAGTTGTTTAATAGCTAGCTCTCTCACTGGTAATAATTACACTGCCAAGATTACACTCTGTTGTTAAACCTTGTATTGGTTTAATTAAAAAGAGGTACTTTATTCTGTATTCTTAAGTAAAAGCTATCATAAAATAATTCCCCTGGCCAAGGTACCAGTAAGTTCACAAAGAAAGGCCTGTTTTGCTGTGCTATGGTGAATACAGCTTTATTCTATGGTCTCACTGGGAGCATGCACAGATTAGACGCTACTCAGTGCAGAAGGATAGCAGAACTATAAAAATATCTTCTATTAAATGTTCAGAAATCCTATTAACAGCAGCCATGAATCACAGAAAAATAGGACTAGAGAAATAAATAACACAAGACAGATATTTACACAGAGAATCTCTGCTTTTTCCTGTTATGTCTGATCACAATTTCCTCAATAATGCTCCTTTCAAAATGATTTATTGTGGAGCAAAACCTGAAAGTGTTATTGATGCTTCTTTTTGAAGAACAGGCTGCAAATATTCAAATGCTTCCTTTTTAACTAGTCATATTCTCCTTCTCTGTCCCTTCATCTGAATGAACATCATATTGGAAACATTTTGAAGTTCTTTATACTTCAGACAATAAAAATATATCGTTTCCTTATTAATTACACTGTTGAAGCGTATGTAGTGAAAATGAACAATCATGATGACACATAGCAGAAAAATAAAATGGTTTCGAGGCTATCTGAAGAAAAACAAATCTCAAATCTATAATTCATATTGATGAAGACCAAACAGGAAATACTGATCAGACAACTGAGCGATATCAGAAGTAAACAATTGAATTCAAATACTGTGTCAGTACCACACAGATATGTTAAAAAACAAAATGTCTCCCCATGGTCTGTAAGTCATCCCTTTTACACAAAGTATCCTATAGGTGGAGAATAGGACAAGCGTATAGGATTGAAAGGAAAAAAAAAATAATCAAAAAATCAAAAAATCAATGCTTTTTAGTTTACCAGACATCTTTGAACATCATGATTATGTGTTATCATGGACTCATGGAGGGATTTTATCACTACAGGAAAGCACAAAATTGAGCCAAAGCCTACCATGCCAGCTGAGTTAAACCCCAAGTTTCTGATATACAGAGAATTGACGTCCACCGAGGACTGTTGCTTAGGTAGTCAAGTTACAGTCACATGTGTTCACTTTGAGAGACCAACTGATTTAAATAGGTATTTTTTCCACCCATGGAAGATTAGAGCTAAACTTCTAAGAGTACAAAAGATTGCACACACACACACACAAAAAAAAAAAAAAAAAAAAAAAAAGAGTTTTAAGAAAATGTTGAGTTTGATGTATAGGGAAGTTCTTAACTAGTTGTAATAAATGCTCTCCCTGAATTTTACATTTAAAAATGTATATTTCAGTAAAAATCTAGCAAATACATAGAAATGTTAGCTAAGGTCCTCCAGTATCTTTCAAAATGCATTAAACCATGTTGGTGAAAAATCAGCAACTTTTTTTCCTCTTGCTCTCAGTTTGAGAGTTTAAAGATGCTGTCACAATAAGGTCACACTAAAACAGCAACTGCTAATAATACAAAAATATGTCCCTAGCAGGATCTGAACCACATTCTTGATACTTAAGCATGTTAGACATTTAATTTACATTTCTGAAAGTTGTTTAGATATTGCAGAGTAGCTGCCATGTGATACCATACCAAAATAGGAGAACCTGGAGCAGAAAGGGGAATGTGCTGACAGTGACGGAGGTGGTGATAGTGATCACCATTTCTGACATCTTCCCGTGTCCAGTGCACTAGATCAGATGTGTCTGAAAACCCAGATAACTCAAAGAAAAAAAAAGCAGATACGCAAATCATGCTCCACGCATACCTGTTCTACCAGCCCAGTAGAAGGTCAATGGGACATTTGGTAGATGGTAGATGTTCCTTGGTTCAAGACAAATGACTCCACTAGATGCAACTTTTCTACCACCTTAAAAAAAAAGTATTTGATATTCCTGTGACTGCTGTGCACCCATTTTAACTCCATAACATCAAACAAAAAAGTGTCCAGAGCTCAAGCACACAGACCAGTGTCCTGTAACCAAATGATGTCCTTGTTTGTGTCAAATGCAAGGGAATAGAAAGAGATTAGACATCATGGTGAAGGGAAAAAATAAAAATAAAAACCCGATGTGGCTTTTATTCTAGACCTATAGAGTTCTGATCAAGGAAACATAGCTTGCCAACATTTGCTATCCCACTTAGCACTGGAAACATCTAAGTATGTGGCAGTGGCAGGTAAAACACCACTAAGAGTTTCAGCTCTCTCCATCCATCATTTCATTCATCCATCATACTGAATTATTCATTATCATTCTGCCTAGCCCACATGCTGTAGCTCCTCTTCTGTAAAGAGTCTGTTTACCAAGTTTCCTCCCCCAAAAAACATTAGTGAAGATGAAGAAAATAACATTTCCATACAGAAACAATAAGCTTTTACCTGTAGTACCCATGGAGGAAAATTCACTTTGACAAGCTACTGCTTGAACTTTATGAGTATCTTAAAGCATCTTGTAATCAAGCCTACAGAGCACTATCTGGCTATTAACATGCTTCTGAAGAATATGTTGTTGTTATTTTATTTCAAAGCCTTTTTTCAGGACAGATTTGTCTTACGTTGATGATAACGAAGGCTATCAGGATATACCCATTATAGCTCCTTGAAATCCACTCTTGAGCAGCTTCAGAAAGTTTTTCAGCATTTTACAGCAGCATTATTTTAATTTCAGCACAAAACAAAGACATATTGCATTGTCTTCCCCCTCTGCACACATCCCTACATCATGGTGATGTTAGTCATGAATCAAACTACACAGCGTTCAGGAGATTTTTTTCATTATGCCAACTCATTACACGAAGCAAAAACTAGCATTAAATAATACATTTAAATAACAAATGTGTATAGCTTTTGACCATTTTCCCCTTATTGCTGCTAGGAAGTACAGCCACCCTGCACTTTGTGAACCTGCCTGACGGTGCTGGTTCTTACAGGGACCAGAAGGGCTCTGGAGCCCAGAGAATGAGAACAGACCAACATCTCTGGTCCTCACTAGGATTTTCACTTGTTACCTCTCTCTCAAACAAGTTGCTCTTTACACATCTGAGGAGAGATCCTGTCTGCATACCCGTGCACACTGAGGACCAGCAGACAAGCTTTAATTTTGCTTCCTGATGCCTCAGTCTGACATGCCTGAAAGGAAGAATTACATTAGACTCATGTTCTTTGATTCTGACTCAATTTGATTTCCACCAGAATGCCAATAAAGTGCTACTTTCAAGCATTTCATTAGAAGAGCTAACGTCAAAAGCTTATGGCTCTTGTGTATGTAAAACAATTTAGGATGCCATTTTTTCTGAAAGACAATCTACAAAGAAGGACAAGTTCTTTCTATTTCATGTTTTCCAGGAAGGTAATATCATTCCAGGGGCAGGATTGTTTTGGAGGCTAATTATGCATTCCTGCTGCACTTTTAATAACAGCAGCATTTCAGAGTGCAGCAGCAGAGACAAGCACAGCCAGGATGAAGGGTCTGTCAGCATTTTATGATAAAACATTATCTGCACAGGGTTACAACATGGCCTGGCAAAGCACTGATGTGAAAGAGGACAAGTCAGAGCTGGGAGAAAAATCATTCAACAAACATTAAAAAAAATAATTAACCCTATTTATCTGAACATCTTTTAAAAATGGACTAGAATACCAAAAGCACCACTGAGAAACAATTATTCTAAACCTACACAGAGTTTATACAGTTAAATGTCCCCATGCCATGCTATATGTTTAAACTGGGTGTCCAGCCAGAAAGCTCAGTTTGCAGAAGAAACTCATTCAAGCACCCTGAAGAAAAAAAAAGAGTCCATGAGAAAGGACTCAATTTAGGACTTAACACAGGGTACTAACTTCCCATCAAGGAAGAACTGTAAGCCTGAACACTGATTACTACGTCCTTACAAAGAGAAGAAAATATATCCTAAACTCAGAGGGGAGATAAAAAAAATAAATAAATTAAAAAAATCTACCACCCTCCCAGAGAGGGAATGGAGATGGACCTGGAGCCATGCAGTAATGTCAAGAGGCAGAAACCAGCTCCTCCATATTTCCCCCCACTCTCAAAGGCCATTTCTGGAAAGACGGGCTCCAGAAGGTGTTAGGAAAATTTGAAACTACTAAGCTAATTCATTTATTTATTATAAATATCCAGAAATTCTGTTGATTGAAGCCTTTGAATACTTCACCCATTAACAAATAACTGTGCCCTGGAAGCTTGAAAACTACCTTGCTCACACATTGAAGGAGTGAGAATTAGCAACCTGATGTTTCAGCATGTTGACTAATTTATTTTTTCCCCCTTCCTCTTACCTTAAAATGTCTCTGAGTTTAAAAACAAACCCACCCAGTTTCCTCACAAGAGGAAACCATCACTTCATTCTGCTATGCAGAGAGAAGAAAAGTTCAGAAGACTTCTGTAGGTCAAGTGTCAGCTCTCTCTGGCTTTTCTTCTCTTGCTTTAAGTTCTCCAAAGAGCAATCAATATTTGCTGTAAAACCCAGTCCTGAACAGGTGAGTTAAGGATGGAGTTTCATTAATTGAATCCCTCTGTGTCCCTTTCTGTTTATTTGCTCAGATCAGATCTTTGAGGTTAGCTGAGCCTTCAGTTTTGTGTGTGTTTGTTTTAAGGATCACATAACTTTGCGTTCTCCACAAAAATAAGAATGACATTCCTAATTACCATGGTAAGCAATCACATTAAATTAGAAGATGCTCTTAGTCATCTGTTTATGGCTGATCTTTGACAACATACCTTGAACAGTGGCACAGACAACCAGGAAGCCCTTCAAGGTTCAGAGGAGAAAAAGCTTGGGACAGTGCACTTGATCAATGTCACGACGAGTGTCAAGAGATGGTCATTATTGCCCTGTAGATTTATTGCTTAGGTCAAAGCAAATTACTTTTTCTCTTCAAGCTTTTTCCTGGCTATGTTTTTAATCTCTGTCTTTCTCTCTCTGCTATGGTGCAGGCTGACTGTGGGCTCTCTGTGGGACTAGGGAGTCTCTTTAGTCAACGGCCAGAAATTTTGGCAAAACGTCCCCTAGAAATCAGAACAAAGGTATCTTCCATTCTAAGAAATTTTATTCCCCATTCTCTCTAAGCACAAGCTCATACCTAAATATAAAGGCAAGAGACATTTATTTCGCTAGCACAAGTTCAGTGGCACACTTATGCTTTTACATGATAAAGCCTCTTTGATGTGGCAGCGCAGTACCACATTGCTTAGAAATAAACACCCACCAAAAGTGCAAGACAAGGATTTTTGTAAGACATTTGTACAAAAATAAATAAATAAGTAAATAAATAAACACAAATATACACTTCCAAGGCACACCTTCACAAGTATATCACAGGAAGAGGTTGCACACAGCTAACACATTAAGTGACAGTCATCTTTCTGTAAAAGCCTACTGCACTGCAAAATCTGTGCTGGAGAAAAGTCTGTCTTGTTCTCAGATTCAAAGAAACAACATTCATACCACCCCTCTTTACTTTTATAAATATAGGCATAGATATTTGCAAAGAGAAAATCTGGAGAGTATTTCAATAGCAAAAAAAAGTGAGCCTTTCAAAACAGATATATGTTTTGATAAACCTGAGGGAACATAAAACACATTTGATTGCATTTTTCTCTTTATTTCTTTCACAAATCTTCTGTGATTAGTCAAATAGGTAAATCCTATCACTTGTCATTGGGCAGGGCTTTTCCCCCCTCAGACCTGGGATTACTCATACATCAGACATTCCAGGCATGACCTGCAACACAGCTGCTACTGCAGGGTTTCCAACTTTGTTTTTAGGGGAAAAAAAGTACAATATATCTATTGAATTTGGTGGGAGACACAAGGACCTATTAGGAAAGAGAATGAAAAAGAAAAATCAAAACTAATTGTCTGTTTAAGGCATAGTTTAAAGGAAGGCATAGGAATGCTGAAAGGCATATAGACTTTACTTTGAAACATGAAAAGTAATATCTGCAGTCAGGCTTTCAAAATAAATAAATAAATAAATAAATAAAACACAGACTAGAACAGCATACCTGTATTTCTGACTATGCCAATATAAATATACCTTCAGAATTTTTTCCCCTTGTAAGCAAGTTTCATGTCAGACAGGCAACAAAATATAAAGAACACATAAGAATATTCGATTCTTTATCTGCCACCACAAGAGCAACAAAATTAGCTTTCCATATTTACAGCCCATATTTCTGACAGTTTTTCCACTAAATTATGCTGAGCATCAAAGTCCTCCAGGTTTCTTTTATTCCAGAATTTTGAGGTTTACCATTAGTTTCCATTAAGAGTTTATACAGATACTGTATATAAGTATATAAGATAGTAGACAATAAGTGTAAATATACAGGCAAGAGAAATGCTCTGTTAACTCACAATTTCCTCTGTAGACTTATAACATAGAAGTACATTTTATAAATAGAGTATTCACACTGAAAAGAGATGGGATTTCATCTTTACGAAGGCAAGGCATTAATGTCACCTAAACGCCTCTTACTTAGGGCATTATCTCTCTGACGTACACATCCAGAGGGTGATGTGGACACCATAGCCCAACCCACGTTCTCTGAGTTCTCCTCCACTGCAGTGGCACACTGTGGATAGCACCCATGGTTTCCCAGTCTTAAAATAGTCAACAAAGACTGGATCTAGCAGAATCAGTAAGCCTTTTCTTACCATTTCTTACTCAGTTATTAGGAACAGTATGTTGTTCTCACAGATTTTGTACCTTTATATCAAAAGCAAATTCCTCTAGACATAGCTAGAAGTTTGTGGTTTCAGTTTTGTTTGTTTTTTGTTGTTTTTAATAAAAAAAGAGCAGAACTAGATTTGATTGACCATATTCCAAATTTATAGTGTTTCACTTTTTCCAGAAGTTGAGGTGTACCAGATTCGCTGGTGACTTTCATCAACTCTTCAGTTTGACTGAATTGGTATACCTACTGCTTACCCTTCAGGGAGATTTTGGCAGAGGTTTATAGCTCACTAAAATGAAAATTTAAGGCAAAAGCATAAAAAGTACATTTATTTAAAATGCGAGTGAAACTGGCAGTAAACTGGCATGAAACTGATCTAAGCCTAGAAATTTTAATATTTGTGCCCTGCTGATACAGAGGAATAAACATGCATGTATAATATGCATTTATTCTATAGGCAGATTATCCATGTTACTAAATGCAAAATGTTAATTTTCAGGCACTTATATGTTGACAATCACAAAACTACAAAAAAGCACAGCAGGAATTCTCTCCTATTCTAATATATGGTAAAATATGAGTTATTTGAATTGCACAGGAGGCTGGGGAGCAATAAAATGGGCTTGCAACTAGATTGTATAATGAAGTCCATGGAGGTTGGGTAGAAGTCCAGAAAAATATATTAACATAAAATATTAATTAAGAAGGCAAGACCTTCATTCTAGCAATAACTTTCAGGTTTTAGAATATATGTTATTTTGCATAATAAGAGTCAAGTTTTCCAAAGAGCTTCAATAGAAAGTCAAAAAGACCATATTTTGATAAGAAGAGAGTTTACTTCTTTGTAGCCATATAGAAGCATGAGATACTAGAAATAAAGAGAATTGTACTTCAAGATGTCTTTTAAAATTGCACAGCCTCAGGAAGACATCATACTTTTGGTCATTGCAGCATCTCTTTCTTATTACACTGCTTACAAATGGCCAATGAATAAATTGATTTCTAATCATCAGAGTAGCAAAATCAGGAGCAGTCTCCTGGCAGAATGAGCGGGGATAGGAAACCAAACTGAGTTCTTAAGACTGATCATCATATTTTTATGGTCAGGATTACTTTATGTATCTTTCTCTGCAGGCAGAGAAAAAACTTGCTATCAAGGAGGTGGCTTTCAGTAAAACTTACCCAAGTTATTTTTCCCCATCTCTGAGTCGGGTTCTCCTAAAGCATATTATGCCCATCTTACTAATTTCTCCTAGCAGACCACAAAACAGAATACAAAAAGAAACAAGGCAACTGTGGGTGCACACAGCAGCCTAAACCCAACTGCATGTCTGAAGTGGCAGCTTTGTTGTTGGGAACATCTGAAAATGAGAATCAAACTGAAACTCCATGCAAACAACCACTTGAATTGTAACAGCTCAAGCAACATACTCACACCATGAACTGGAAAGTCTTGAAGTTGAACACACACAGATGGAATTTTGTTTTAGAACATCATCAAGAAAAAAGGCAAACTTTACAGAGCTAGCTGGAAAGTACCTGCAGGGCTTACCGAATATTTTGGTTCCAGCCAGTTTAGGAACATAATTATTACCTCTTTTTATTACTTTCTAAACCAATTCTATTAGAAAACCTTCCGTATCCCTCTTCTACTAGAAGGAATGAAGAAAGAAAAGAAAAAAGAAAAAAATAAGGAGGAAAACACTATTAACATCCTCTTCCTCCCTCACACTCACTTTTTCTGGTGGCAGCAGCAGAACACTACACTTTTCATGAGATGTAGCCATGCAGACAGCAAAACAGAGGCCCCAGACCCCTATCAGAGTTATGGCCAAACCAGCTACTGCCCCCAGCCACACCTGGGGCAGCACAATCCCTCCCCACAACACAATCACCCCAAGCTAGCCCTATTATGGTTCTCAGCCCATCCAGAATACTTCCAGGTGACTTTGTTAAGCAGACATCATTAGATATCACTTTAATTACCAGTCTGATTAAGACAACAGCATGCCTAGCTTTCAAGCCAGAGAATTGTAAATAAAAGCAAAGAAACACTTAGCATTGACAATACTTACAGCCTCTTTTGTTCTCAGACCATTAATCACCGTCTCAGGTTGGGGAGTTTAAGAACAATTTGGCAAGACTATAACTTCAATAAAGCTTAAGAAAAAATAGCTGCTTCTTTTTTAAAATGTATAGATATGCCTTCAGCTATACTTCAGAAATGGTTTAGAATTCATTTCTAAGCCAGAAACTGTAACAATACATCTTATTATTAAATGTGAAACACAGGGATTCTGCTGCCAAATAAATCTCCAGTAGTACAAAGTCCTCCAGGACCGTCTTCTGTTCCACCTCCAAGTTTTTCATCACTTGCTGCCTAAGGCCCAATTCCTGCAGTAACTTTGCCCACCTCCAGAGCCTCTCCCCTCCGCCTTCTCCCTTCCACTCCTATTGTTCAGTTATTTGTTAAATCATTTTTGTCAAGATAATTGGACTTTCCAGAGCCTGATGCACCGATTTAAGGTGAAAGGGACATATTTACTTTCTCACACAGAGCCAGTGAATCAATTTCCCTCCTGGCAGCCTCCCTCTAATAAAATATTTTTCTCTCTTTTTACTTAAAAGCTTATAAATACCTCTTTGGTAGAGAAAGTCTCTAACCTTTGTGCCTCCCTGCTGCACCTTTGTGAATGACAAAATGAACTCACTAAAGGTATAGCCTTCTGAAAGATGAATTGTGTATTTAAACAAGTTTGCCTGTGGCACCCCCTCCCCATTTTGCCTTTTCAGAGCTTACCCATTGCTCTTGCCTCTCACCCCTTACTTATGCCCACAGCATTTTCTAATGGAGGTGAAAAAACACCAGGAGCAAATCTTTTTTCTTTCTCTTGAACACAGAACACAGACAAATATCTGCTAATGACAAAGTATATTATTTTCTGCTTCTTGGCTGTTTGTAAGTTTATGATCAATGTTATCGGGACTGGGTGGATATCTGGAAAAGCAAAGCATTTCTATTACACCTGTTGCACTGCAGAATGTCCTGGTGAAAAGATAGTGAAGAATTAAACGGACTTCCTCCATCTTTTTCTGCTTGTACCCTTTTTTTCATTTCAGAGTTATAATGGTAGAAGTATAACATGCTTATCTTTTCCTTGGATATTACATTTCAACAATGGTAAACTCATTTAAGATTAATTTTGTACTGGGAGCTGGGAAAAAAAAATACACTTTTTCTGGAGATGACTAAAAAACTTTTACCTTTGCATTTTTTTATAAGGGGAATGGATGGGAAGGGTGAGTGGATAGCTATGGGTTACAAGGAACTCATATATATCTTAAAGTATGCTGAAGTAAGCCCCGATGTGAACAGATATTTAGACAGTTATTTAAACTGAACACTTCTGGCCCTACTTCACCTTCTCCTCTAAAAGCCCCCATTTACACACACAAACATGTGCAAACCCGTGTTACTAATTCCAATTTTAAGATCAGAAGAATTTCTTAAGAATTTTTAATTATTATTATTATTTTTTAAGAAGTCCCTTGGAGATTATCATAACCCAACTGTAGAAGGCCCTGTAGCCCTGCCTTGAAGTTAGTGTTCCCTTTGGAGCATGAAGCTGGACTGGAGACCACCAGAGGTGCCGTCCAGACTGAACGATTCTGTGTTCAGCCCCTGCAGTAGATGTTCAGGAGGTCCTCCAGCACAAAAGCCATAGATGCCATCTGACACTACCTGTGTTTGCACACATTTAAAAAATACATCAGTATTTGTCTGAAAATTGCAACTGGGCATTTGTGCTGGGAATGCAAGCACTGATGTGTCCTGCCTGGGAAGCCCTGGCTACAAACTGGCATTGGAAAATGATGCTTCTCATTGTTGCAAAAGCAAACTATTCTTCCCCTTTACGGGAAATATAAATCATAATGCTTTTGTACATATTTTGCAGGTAATTATACTATATATATATGTGTAATAAATTACTAATCAATTATTTTAACTGTGCTTTCTTTTTACTTTACTGGCAAACCAGGCAGATCAACTACTAATAATAAACTATGCTTTTCTCTCCAAGATATTTTATATATAAAATATGTCTGTTTGTGTAAACAGACATATATTTGAGCTTGCAAATATTGAGCACTTGATTTTTCAGTGTGAGCATCTCAGCATATTGCTAGAAGAATAAATATCTTATTGAGAAGATTTGTTTATGCAGGTGTAGGTTGTGGGGTTTTTTTGGTTGTTGTTGTTCCCCTACATTCCTCCCAAACAACAGAAATGCTTTCTCATGTAAAAGCAAGTTATGTTCATTCTATTCCTGTTGTGGATCATTTTTATAAGACATCTCTGGTTGTGTGCCTTAAAGTCTCTTCCCTCCCTTGGCTGATTAAAATCTAATGCTGCAGAGTTCACTGCTCTGTTCCAGTAGGGTATATAAGAAGAAGAAAGGTTTTGTATCTCCCTTAGAGAAACCTTGTTGTTTGTTTGTTTGTTTTGTTTTTTCTTTCCACAGGAGTGGAACATTTACAGTAATGGTGTGCAGTGACCTTCTTCTCCTCATCAAAGATCTTTAGTGGCCATCAGAGTGGCTTACTTACGCATAAGCACCTTTAGATTCAGAAATTGTTAGATTATTAAACTTATTTCACTTACTAAAGTTCATAGCTAAAAATTGAGACAAACACTTCATGTCTGTCTGAATCTTCTCTAGAAATGAAAGAATGATGTAAATTTCTTTCTTTGCACGTTACAGTCTTTTAGAAAATTGATTTTTTTTCTGCCAAATATTTCCACTCTGCCAATTCACTGACAGAGATGTTTATGAAGATTCTTGAAATTATTTTTTGTATCCTTGATGGAAAAAAAAAAAAAAGAAAAACTTTTTTTCATATTTACAGCTAAAATAAAAAAAAAAGTTTTAAACAAACTAGAGTAAGTTGTACAATTAGCAAAAAGATAAAAGAGGTTGCACAGTGTCTCATGAATGTTTCCCCAAACAAACCCCAAAGAAAGAACAAAAAAACTTGACGAATGGAAAGTGACAATAAAGCTCAAAGAAATTTAAGCCTGCTCCTCAGTTGTTGTTTGATGTGATGGTATCATCTGCAATACCCTTCTCATATTGCAAGGTAGTTGCCAGCTAGTTTTACTGCAAAACCAAGAAAGGTGAAGATGGTTGGGAGTGGTTAGAAGTGATTCTAAGGTTATGCACCAAAAAAAAAAAAAAACAGTAACCTCAAATTATCTGGGATTAAACCATTAACTCCACTGAGATTTCAGCTTTTATTTACACTACATGGAAGTCAAGGGTGCAATAACCATTTTATTAGCATGGATTTTCAGTGCTTTTGTAAGTGTGTGTCATAGACTTAATGCTAAGTAGATGTACAAGTTCAGAATGTTAATTATTCATTCAGCAGAAGCAAAAACAAAACCTAATTGGAATGAGGCACACCATTGTTGCCAGTGACCTTTTTTGGTGTAATTACAAGTTCCTGCCTAGGCTTCTTCATGGAATTCCTCTTATGTTTTTCACATATTTAACTTCAAGTTCTTTAAAATCTTTTCTGTCATAGATAGTTTGTGCTGAAAAAAAAATGAATGCACTTCACAAGAAAAGGTTCTGTCCCCTAAATCTTCCTCTTTTTTTTTTTTTTTTTTCCTCCTAAATAGAGCACACAAAAAACAGTACTTTGGTGTTTTCAATACTCAAGTTGCAATGTTATTCAGATCTTACTGAACTTCCTTTTCAATGGGTGAGGAATTTTAAAGTTTAAGAAGGGCAATTTAGAGCAGACACAAGTTAAGATATTCATCTATGAATGAACTTTTTGAAGTTTTATCCTTCAGTTTTGATATTTACTACATATCACATAGAGTACACAACAGTCATATTTCCTGATCTGACAGGGAAATCTTCCTGATCTGGCAGGGAAACTTTTTTGTTTGTTTGTTTTTTAATAAATTATTTCTTGGTTCTGTTTAAAACCAAAAGTGAACATTAGCTTTGAAAAATAAATATATATATATATATAAATTAATTCTTTTAGATCTGACTCTTCTGAAGATAAGGCAGAAAGTCATGGAAAGTTAAGGCCTTGATTCAGCAAAGCACATCCTTAACTGTATATTAGGTTCTTGTTGAGTTCACTAACACCAGTCAAATACTTAAAGATAAACCCAGATTTAAGTTCTTTGCAGAAGTAATGCTCTTTCTGACTAAATCTGATTTGTTGGTTTTTTTTTGTTTGTTTGTTTGTTTTGTTTGTTTGTTTGTTTTTGCTTTTTTTCTTCATTTTTTTTCTTGTTTATTTGGTTATCCTGCTCAGTTTGTGGAAAGATAAGCATTTAATAACCATTTGTAGAGCAAATTCTATGCTTTAGCAGCAAGAATTCATAGGCAACCATGAATAATATGAAACTGCCTGTAATAAAAAGCTAAGTACAATTTAGCAAAAACTTTACTTAATAAAGCCATGTAAAACATAGGCCTTTGTAACAAAGAATGGATATTACTAAGAAATAATAATAAAAGAGATGATTCTTGGAGTGATGATGCAGTGAAACAATCTACTCATTAGTTGATTTCGTAATTCTTTTCCTGAAGATTTTAACTCTTTAAGAGAAAGGGCAGAATTTCATAATTTGTAGAATTTCTTTGCCTTAGAAGGATAGCTTTTTTGTAACAAAACAATAATATAAAACAAGAATAATTTAGAATTAGGAACAGCTTTAGTTTAACATGCTTTTTTTTTTTTTTTTTTTTTTTTTTTTTTTTTAAACCAAAAGTACCAGCATACCTATCTGGGCTGATTTATAGGGATTAGAAACAAACATTTATTTTTTTATTTTTTTTTTTTTAAGGAACCCTCTATGCATATTGAAACACGTTAAAAGACATGCTACACTACTACAATAAAACCACCAAAATACAATGTAAAATTTCCTATAAATTGTTATGCTTTTTAAGAGAGAATTTAACACAAACAGAAGCTTGTGAAAGTATTTTAAACATGAGGAAATGAAAGAACTGGAAGTGGTATGATAAATGCTCCCAAATGTGCTTTAAAATATATATATAATTTATTTATTTATTTCAAAATTTGAATTTTTTATTTGTTTCAGGAAAAAAAAAAAAAGTTTATTCAGTGGAGAAAGATACCATCAGTTTTTTCAACATTAACAAGTTTTAAAAAGTAAAAAAACTACAAATATGACTTGTTAAGAATCTAAACAGCAAGCAATAGCATAGTATACCTGACTAAATTTATGCTTTATGATTCTTTGAACAAATTCACATAATTAGCTGTGATTATGCACTACAGAATGAGATTTTGATTTAGAATAGAGTCAATGCAGTGTAGGAGTAAATCTTGAAAACAGGTTGATACACAAGCACTATAGAAAGTTTGGAGCTTTACAGTAAATGTTTGCCAAAAGAAGCCCTTGGATAATGCAATTCATCCAATTTAATGTCTCCTTCATAATAAACTGACTGTGATACTGCAGCACAATAGCCATTGGCCAAGAGAACTGCTATGAATCTTAAGTGATCAACATGATTAAGAATAAATACAAGAACAACTTATAAAAATAAAATCTAGGTTTAAAGCCAGAAGTCCCATTTAGATAACTTTTAGTATTATTATAGGTCTGCACATTTAAACTAATTATATAATTAATATACTGGTGGGAATATGAAACATTATTTATTGATGTTCAGTGTTTACATTATTTCAGCAGCTAATATCCTCAGGCTGAGTATTCATTGGAATCATCATAGAATCATAGAATCATAGAATATCCTGAGTTGGAAGGGACCCTTAAGGATCATCAAGTCCAACTCTTGACACCGCACAGGTCTACCCAAAAGTTCAGACCATGTGACTAAGTGCACAGTCCAATCTCTTCTTAAATTCAGCCAGGCTCGGTGCAGTGACCACTTCCCTGGGGAGCCTGTTCCAGTGTGCAACCACCCTCTCTGTGAAGAACCCCCTCCTGACGTCCAGCCTAAATTTCCCCTGCCTCAGCTTAACCCCGTTCCCGCGGGTCCTGTCACTAGTGTTAATGGAGAAAAGGTCTCCTGCCTCTCGACACCCCCTTACGAGGAAGTTGTAGACTGTGATGAGGTCTCCCCTCAGTCTCCTCTTCTCCAGGCTGAACAGGCCCAGTGACCTCAGCCGTTCCTCGTACGTCTTCCCCTCCAGGCCTTTCACCATCTTCGTAGCCCTCCTCTGGACACTTTCCAACAGTTTCATGTCCTTTTTATACTGTGGTGCCCAGAACTGCACACAGTACTCGAGGTGAGGCCGCACCAGCGCAGAGTAGAGCGGGACAATCACCTCCCTTGACCTACTAGCGATGCCGTGCTTGATGCACCCCAGGACACGGTTGGCCCTCCTGGCTGCCAGGGCACACTGCTGGCTCATATTCAACTTGCTGTCTACCACGACCCCCAGATCCCTCTCTTCCAGGCTGCTCTCCAGCGTCTCATCGCCCAGTCTGTACATGCAGCCAGGGTTTCCCCGTCCCAGGTGCAGGACCCGGCACTTGCTCTTATTGAACTTCATGCGGTTGGTGATCGCCCAGCTCTCCAACCTGTCCAGATCCCTCTGTAAGGCCTTTACGCCCTCATTTGAGTCCACAACTCCTCCAAGTTTGGTGTCATCAGCAAACTTGCTCAAAATACCCTCTATTCCTACATCCAGATCGTTTATAAAAATATTGAAAAGTACCGGCCCTAAAATGGAGCCTTGAGGGACCCCACTGGTGACCGCCCGCCAGCCTGACGCAGCCCCATTTACCATAACCCTTTGGGCCCTGCCCGTTAGCCAATTGCTCACCCATCGTATGATGTTTTTATTTAGCTGTATGGTGGACATTTTGTCCAGTAGGATCCTATGGGAAACCGTGTCAAAAGCCTTGCTGAAGTCCAAAAAAATCACATCAGCTGGTTTCCCTTGGTCCACCATACGGGTGATCTTATCATAAAAGGAAATCAGGTTAGTTAGGCAGGACCTACCCTTCACAAACCCATGCTGGCTGGGACCAATGACTGCTCTGTCCCCCAGGTGCGCCTCAATAAGTCCGAGAACCAACTTCTCCATGATTTTACCAGGCACTGACGTGAGACTGACAGGCCTGTAATTGCTAGGGTCTTCTTTCTGACCCTTCTTGAAAATTGGCACAACATTTGCCAGCTTCCAGTCTACCGGGACCTCTCCAAATTCCCAGGATCGTTGAAAAATAATTGAAAGAGGTTCCGCGATGACATCCGCCAGCTCTTTCAGCACCCGGGGATGAATCCCATCCGGACCCATGGACTTGTAGGGATCCAGGTGGAGTAGCAAATCCCGCACACGTTCAGGGTCAGTTGGGAGTTTGTCATCCCCACCGTCCCGGTCCTCCAGCTCAGGGCACCCTCGGTCCCGAAGCCCATCATCGGCATTGAAGACAGAGGCAAAGAAGGCGTTAAGCGTCTCTGCTTTGCCTATGTCATCGTCTGTGAGGAGACCTTCCCTATCAAGGAGCGGCCCTACGTATTCTTTAGTTCTCCTTTTTCCATTTACATATCTAAAAAAACCCTTTTTATTTTCTCTCACAGACACAGCCAGCTTCAACTCTAGCTGTGCTTTGGCCACTCGAACTTTCTCCCTACAAACACGAACAGCATCCCTGTATTCTTTCCATGACGCCTGGCCCTCCTTCCAGTAGCAAAACACTCTCTGTTTCCGCCTAATCTCCATTAGAACATTCCTGGTCAGCCACGCCGGCCTCCTTCCCCGCCTGCCTGACTTGCGATATTTTGGAATTGCCTGATCTTGTGCTTCTAGGAGGCATCGCTTAAAGAGTGACCAGCACTGGTGGACATCGAGGCCTTCAAGAGCAGTTTCCCAGGGGACCTTGCTGACTAGTTCCCTGAGCAGCCTGAAGTCCGCTTTCCCCATATCTAGGGATGAGGTTTTGGTGGCACTTTTCCTTCTGTCACCATAAATATTGAACTCAACCACTTCATGGTCGCTATGGCCGAGGCGGCCACCAATCACCACATCTCCCACCAGACCCTCTCTGTTTACTAGCAACAGGTCTAGGAGGGCACCTTTCCTAGTTGGCTCCGTTAGCACCTGCACCAAGAAGTTATCATCTAGGTGCTTCATGAACCTCCTGGACTTGCTTGTTTCAGCTGTGTGGCACTCCCAGTTAACGTCCGGCAAGTTGAAGTCCCCCATAAGGACAAGGGGAGTTAATCTCGAGGCCTCTCTTAGTTCTACCCCACAGTAAGTACTGAATTTATGAAACCATATGTTTTATTGTAATGAAGTCAACTGTTCACATCATGAAATCATTACCTGTCCTTGAAAAAGAGAGTGGCTCTATGTACAAGTTATACATATATATTTATGATACATATATATTTGCTTATTTCTTAGTCTTACTTAATTTTTGCACATCCAGTATTCTGTAATGGCTTTTTGCACTCAAAAAGTTTATTTCTTTCCATTGTGCTCCTTTAACAAGAAAAGTTTGTTCTCTGTCCAGATTTTTGCTGGTAAGAATACTATGACAAGTCTTAAAACACGCACAAAAAAATGGGAGTTTCACCACTATCAGTCCAAGAAAGTCCAAATTAAGATTTCCACAAGATAGAAGGTTACTGTAAAAATGTTAATGTCAAGGGATACACTTTTTCTAAGTGGGAGGAATATTATCTATGTTATCTATACCAAGCCTTTCATGATTGAGTAATTCATTGACATAGATCATACAATAATTCCATAAAGGAAAGACATACAAATATTATTCATAAAGTATATCATAGAGTTATGTAATGTAATAAAAAATAATTGGAAAAGGCAAGTGGTACTGAATATTACGCTTGTATTAAAGGTTGAGTGGTAAGGTCTGTTAGACAGTGTACTGGAGGAATTAGAGAGTGTATTAAAGGGAAGGAGACAGAAAACATCATAGCCATTTTGTACAAGAGGAGCAGAATAATCCGCTCACAACCAGGGATAGGAGGGGAGGTGGGAGACTGAGAACTCTGGATCTTCTCACATGCAGTCATAAGGAAATACTCCCTCAGATCTCCTCTCTAGCACCTTCCTGAGAAAGCATCGCATGGGCATGAAGGGCAGCTGCAAGGAATCAGAGAGGAGAGGCGTGCCTGAGCTTTACAAGCTGAAATGGTGCATTTCCCAATCCATTCCTGTTCACTGGAACTGTGTGCTGCAGCTCGCCCTGTGGAATGCAGCCAGGGGGGCTGGCGTGGTGTCTTGTCTGCAGTTGCTTCAGAAACAACTAATTTAACAGTAATGATGATAATAGTGGATCAGAACAGGATGGAGGTTAATTTAACTCTCTGAAGAAGTATATATACCTTAGCACAGTGAAACAATTACAAGAACCTGTTTTCCCCAAATCAAGATAAGA